>NW_017729002.1:21469343-21482329 GCF_001723915.1 Gavialis gangeticus
TTTAGCCTAAAGAAGAGAAGATTGAGAGGGGACTTGATAGTGGCTTACTGCTACATCAGAGGAGTGCATCAGGAGCTTGGTGAACAACTGTTCACTAGGGCACCCCCAGGGAAGACCAGGACCAGTGGATACAAACTCCTGGAAGGCTGCTTCAGGTTTAATACCAGGAAAAACTTCACAGTCGGGGTGTCCAGACTGTGGAATGAACTCCCTCCAGAGGTGGTGCAGTCATCTACCCTGGAGGTTTTCAAGAGACTGGACAGTCACCTCGCTGGGGTCACCTAACCCGTTGTCTTCCTGCCTAGAGCAGGGGGACTGGACCCGATGATCTGCAAGGTCCCTTCCAGCCACTAGCAATCTATGAAAGAAAAAAGTGTTTTTTGCTATTTAGTTGGTCTAATAAAATATATCACAAGAATTTTGTCTGCTTCTTAGACCAACAGGGCTATAAGCTATATCCCTCAGATGCACGTGGCAGCCAGGCAACATGAGAGCAGCTCCTGCAGCTCCCTGCAGGGAAGTCTATACAGTGGGCAAGGGGGCACAGGTAATGATGTGTTTTGGGGGTATGTTCCCCTCAGGGCTGTGCACCCACAGTGGGCATGGGGCTGCAGCCTGGCTGGCCTGGCACAGGCAGAACCCACTGCATGAGGGCAGAGTGGGGCAGTGAGACTCCACTGAGGAGTGAACAGTGTGAGGAGTAGCAGGGGGACAGACAGGAGGACCACGCTGCCTTCACTTCCTCCCACTACCAGCCTCTCATGTCAGGCTACGGCTCTACCCCACCACCATGGCCCAGCTGCCACTGCCACTTGCCTCAGGCCACAGCTGTACCCCAGAGGGGAGGTGGGGTAGCAGTTAGCATGGAGCCTTAGTGGAGTGGTGGCAGCAGCCAGGCTATGGCAGTAGGGTAAAGCTGTGGCCCAGTGCATGAGTGGCTGGTGGCAGGAGGAGTTGAGGGCAGCATGGCCTCCACCCTCCCCCACATCTGTTACTCTTTGCACTGCTGGCAGCAAGGCTGGCATGGGGGTCCTGCCAGCAGCAGCAGCAGTGATGGTAGCAACAAGTCCCACAACTCAGCTCTGCCATCCCACACTGGGTTCCACCTGCTGGGCTGTGGAGGCGGCTCCTGCATATGCAGGTCTGGCCAGGCTGCAGCCCCATGCTCAATGTTGGCACAAAAGTCGGGGGTGGGCACGTACCCCCCCATACCTCACCCCACACACCCTTCCCCTGCCTTACACACTGAGGGGCTGAGGCCTAGGAACAGCAGGTCAGGAGAGAGGGGCACCAGCAGGTCTGGAGGATGGGGGGCTGGAGGATGGGACTGAGGGGCACTGGCAAGGCCAGAAGGCTGTTTTCTATTTAAACTATTTACTAGGTCAGGACTGGCCATCAACATTTACAAATGGATCCTGGTACAAAAAAGATTGAGAACCACTGCACTAGCTCATGGGCTGGCAATTTTGCTTTCTGTTAGCTACCCCTGGTTTCTCTTCTGCTGTTTCACAGACCCACAGACTGGTCTTGGCTCTTTTAAAATCCTAGATCTGTCCACGGAATCCAGCCTTCAGCAGCAGCTACAGTTTCAGCTTTTGGCTGAGAAGCTAAGAGCTGCTAACAGTTCAACAGTTCAGCTGTGAAAGGGTTAAACCTGTTGGAAAAGGAGGGCAAGCCAGCTGAAATATTAGGTACAGTCCCTGCTGTATGGAAAAAACCCCTGGAAAAATATTTTTTTTCTTCTTCATTCTGCCTTTCCAAAAAGAAGGTGCGTGTCTTATTTGGGCTGTATAGCATATGAGAAGATCCAGTGCTTATATAGCAGAAAAATAAAATACAACTTGAATGGGAACTAAAATATCAGCACAAAAGAGCTCCTTAAACAACATCTCATCCTAGCTTTGTTTGCTAAGTGCCTGCCCAAGTAGAAAGAGTGTACAGCATTTCCAGAAAACGGCTCCAGCTCTGCCACACCTTGAGAAGAATGGAGTTCCAGAGCTGAGGGGCAACTGCTGAAGATGACCTCCCATGCACGTTTTCACCAAGTGGATTCAGCATGTTTGTGATACTTGCAGGAGGCTGCTCTTGGCTGACCTTAAGGATTGTGATGGGGCATAAGGAAGAAGGCAATCTGCGCTGCTGCATCACAGTTTGGGTATTCCTGGCTCTCCCCTCAATTTGGCTGATGTCAGAATTAGCAAAAGAACATCACAATTCTTTTTCTTGACAGTTTTTACATTTGCAGAATGTCTCCATGAACTTACTCTGTGTGTGTTTTAATTACGCTAAGCATACCAGGAAACAAATGAGTAATATTCCATATAAAGACTGCTAAGGGGTTTGGCAATATTGATTGCTGAGGAGTCTCAGTGCAGTATAGTGCAGGGAATTCACAATGAACCCTTGGAAGAATTTTCCTAACTCTGCTTGTTTCTGTAGATTTATTTTTTTCCTGTCTGGTTAACCTTTATTATATTTTAGGTAGTTCATGGAAAAGCATCAAACAATAATGAACTGCAACATGTTTAGCTGGGTAGTAAGGGGAAAAAAGATGGGAACAGAGGAAATTGTTACAGTAGAAGTAAATCCATCATGTGTTGACCACTGCTTATTGTACTCATTTTAGTCATCTGTTTTGCCTCCATTTTGTTATATCTATATGTTGTCTCCTGACTTATGCTCACATGGTAAATGTGCTGTGGCAGAACCATCTTCATTATATACTTATAGAGCATCTAGTAAAAGAGGTCTTTATTCTTAAAATCATAGAAAAGTGTATTTGGAAGAGATCTCAGGAAGTCACCTAGAGTTCAGCCCCCTGCTCATGGCAGAATAATCCCTGTCTAACCTATTCTAGTCTGTCTGACCTGATTTGAAAATTTCCAAGGATGGAGATTCCACAAGCAATTTGAGTAGTCCATTCCAATCTTGAACCAGCCTCAGTGTGGAAGTTCTTCCTAATATCCATCCTAAATTTCCCTCTCTAATTTGAGACCATTGCTTCTAGTCCTCTCCCCTACAGCCACAGAAACAGTCTTCATCCTCTTTATAACCACCCTTCAGGTATTTGAAGACTATTATCAAATCCTCTCTTAATCTTCTCTAGACTAAATAATTCTAGTGCTTTCAGCCTTTCCTCTTAAGTCATGTTTTCCAGACCTCTAATCATTTTTGTTGCTCTCCACTAGACTCTAATCTGTATACTTCTTTCTTGAAACCCAAAACTGGATGCAGTATTCCAGGTGCCTAATGAGTGCCAAAAGGATCACTTACCCTGATTTGCAAATGCTCATATTAATATAATGCAGTATGCTATTGACTTTCTTTGCAATAAGAGCACACTATTGGCTCATGTTCAGTTTATGGTCTACACCCAGATCCTTTTCTGCAGTACTGCAGCCTAGCCAGTCATTCCTCAGTCTGTATTTCTGTATGCAGTTGTTCTGTCCCAAGTGCAAGACTTGTATTTTTCCTTGTTGAATTTCATCTAATTTATTTTGTGCCATTTTGTAGTTTATCCAGGTCATTCTGAACCCTAGCCCTACCTTCCGAAGTGTCCACAACTCCACCCAACTTGGTGTCACCTGTAAGTTTGCTAAGTGTGCACTCTATCCCATCATCCAAATCATTAGTGAAGATATTAAACAATACTGAATTCAGAACAGACCCTTGAAGAATGCCACTTGGTAACTGGCCAACTAGACATTTAGCCGTTGATGACTACTCATTCAGTAGAGTGATCCAACCAGTTCCGTATCCACCTTACAATCCTTTCATCTAGCTTGTGTTTCCTTAGCTAGTTCATTTCTCTAAGTTATAATCTGCTTTAAAATGCCTTAATTTTCTCAGCTCATTATACTAGAATAGGGACAAATTATTTTTTCATTTACAACTTTTGTCTTGACAACATTACTACCATTTTCCAGAATATCCCAGACCAGAATCTTGAAGCACTCTATAAGAATCCTCTCATAAGGAAACTGTTATTATTGTAACATTTATTTGTATTATATTATTCAAGAATGTTTTTCATTAAGTATCTAGGTCCATCTCTGATTTGGAATCTTAATTTCAGAGAAAGAAAAAATGCCACGTTTGAAACTTATGTTCAGAGATCCTGGTTCTCCCTGATAAAAAAAATCACAAATTCTCTGATAAACACCCCAAAATCTGTGATTAAAATGAAAGGCCCCCCACACCCTCCTTGGCCCTCTGTTGGTGCCCTTCACTCTCCACCACCACCCCCCAAGCCTGCTAGTGCCCCTCGCTCCCCACCCACAGCTCCTGCTCCCCCAGCCCTGCTGGAGGGGGGCGCCCAGCTGCCAGGGCTACGAGGCCATGGGCCCAGGTCTGCAGCCCCCTGCCTCTGGCAGGAGGCAGCAGCTGCTGTAGAGTGGAGCCCGGCTCCCCCCTGCTGCGGCCTGGGGCAGAGGTGAGGGGCTGCTCTCTGCTGTGGCTCACACTCCCAGCAGGCAGGAGGACCTGCCCCCCGCCACCTGTGTGCAGGGCAGGGGCCCCACGCTGCCCACTGCAGACTCCCACACTGCTGCCCTCCCAATGGCCCCCCAGCCGGGTGTGTGCAACCGGCACTGCAGGGAACAGCAGGGCCACACAAGAAGCAGCCTGCTGCTGAGAGCTCTGCACTGCCCTAGCTAGGCATTCCCTTCCTTTGTGGCTGCAGCGGGGGCAAGAACATGGGGTTGCGTGCAGGGGACGCAGGCAGTGCAGAGCTCGCAGCAACAAGCAGCTTTCTGCGCTGCCCCACTGTTCCCTGCAGTGCTGGGTTGAACGTGCTGGGCTGTGGAGGCCCTGGGGGAGGGCAGCAGGGTGGGGAGCACAAGCCTGAAGTGGGCAGCGCACAGCTCCTGCCCAGTGCAGAGATCTGGGGGGTGCAGGTCCCTCCTGGGAGTGTGCACAACAGTGGGGAGCTGGCCCTACCCCTCCACCCCCCTCTGGATGGGCCACCCCCTCCCACTTCCCGCAGGGGCCCTGCAGCCGCACACTGTGGTGGCTCCAAGCCCCAGGCACTGCCCTGTTGAGCAGCAGCCCCAGCCCTGCTCAACTCTCCCTCCCTCCCTACGGGGGCCTCAATCCCACCCCCCACCAACTTACCTGCCGGAGCTGCTCTCCAGGCTGCTTGGGGCCATGCACATGCACACTGCGCCCCCTGCCTGACTGCCCTCCTCCCGCTTGCTCCCAGTCTCCAGCAAGCTGGACCTCTGCCCGCCTGCAGAGGGCTCCCAGCCAAACTGCAAAATTCGCAGGTTTCTCTGGCAAAATGAGAAATCTGCGGTTTACCCCATTTTCCCATGGAAAACAGAAAACCTAGATCCCTGCTTATGTCTATAAGGGTCTACATTGCCAGGGCAAGGCAATCCGTTATTGCTTTTTAAGTATTACTTTAAATCTGACAATGTTCCTTTAAGGGTCACACCACTCCAGAGCAATCCAGAATAGATTGGAGGAGTCCGGAACCTGAGTTCTGTTCTGACCATGAATCTCCCATGCTGTCCTCTCCAATATTTACATATGAGCCTTTTCCCTTGACTTCACCTGGGCTTTAGTCAGGTTTCATGTTCATGTTCTTCAAACAGCTACATTAAAACTTGAAAATTAGGGCTGACAAATGATTAAAAAAATTAGTCACAATTGTGAGATTAAAAAAAAAGATGTAATTAATCACAATTTTGATGGCAGTTAAATAATAGTCAGCACCCCCCACCCAACAGCCTAGATCCTGAGCACCCTGTAGCTCCTCCCATGCCAGCACCAACAGCACACAGCCCAGCTCCAACCATGGCCTGCTCTCTGCCCGCTCCAGACTTGTGTTGGCTGGAGCAGACTAGGCCCTTCTTGCTGCTGCCAGGCCCTTCTTGCTGCAGTCACCTGCAGCCCACACCTGGGCTGCTCTGTGTCTTCTCTGCACTGCCACCACTGCCCTGCTGGGCAGCTTGGAGGGAACAGTGACACTGGCAGAGAGAAGCTGCAGGGCAGCCTGGGCGTGGGCTCCAGATGACTGCAGCAAAAAAGGCCCAGCAACGGCAAGGGGAAGGGGCTGCTTTTCCCTCTTGCCAAGCAGCAGCTTCTATCCAGCTGCCAATGCTGTTTGCCACTGCTCAGCGTGGGCAGGTGAGTCTGGAGCAGGTGTGGGGTAGGCTGGGGTCAGTGTTGTTCGAACGTGTTCTGGTTGGTTTGCTCCACTGGGCTGTGTCCGGAGAGGGCGTGTTACAGACAGGCCGTATTTTGCCCACCTCTGGTCAAAATGGATGTGTGCAATGAACACTCATTACAAAAATTAACATGTCAACTTGTTTTGTGTTAATTGCATATGTTAACTGTGATTAACTGACAGCCCTATCAAAAATCTTTGATGCTATCCTTTGAATTTAAGCAAGTACCCAAGATAATCCACCCAGTACCAAAATAATCTCCTTGCAATCTTTCGTTCCATTACCTTCTTCTTGCCTCTCAACTGATGGGCCCCAGCATGAGATGCTTGCTACGGTATATAAGAGTTTTAATGTACAACTTGCTTCCTATTTACCTAATTCAAAATATAACAACACTGCAGGGAAAAACAAGTTCCTTATCAAGTACTACATTTACTCGGGGTGCTGATGTGAACTACTGTCTGATGAATCATATTAGATACAGACAAATGATAGGAAACTTGTGCATATAAGTAGCATCACAAACTGGCCAGCAATCTAATTTAGCTGGGCTTTATGATACACTGAACATAAGAATGATGTCAAAGGCCTCATCTATCTGACCTACTGAGAGTAGAGTACTTTCAGCATCAGAGGCACTTCAACTCCTTAGTAGAACAAATTGCACTAATAAAAAACCATGTTGAGTAGCATGTCAGTATTTCAGGGCTAGGAAGGTCTGATTTTATCGCAAGTGGCTGAAACAATATGGAATGCAGGGTGTCCATGCTTACCTGCCTAGCTATGCTATGTTCAGCTGCCCTATCACAGATCTCTCAGTTACAGTTCATTTTCATGACGCAGGCAAAGCTGAAAAAGCAAGGTGGCCACTTGGAAGGGAGAGAATGACTTCCACAAATCTGTTCCTGGAGTTGTTTCCTCAGAAAATTCCTTCAAGGACAGTCTTTTCAATGTGTTAAACTTGAGTTTACTCATAAAAAAGGCTTAAGGAATCGCCTAGCTCTCCTAAAGGATTGAAAGGACACTGAGATGAACAAATTAATGTTAATAGATTTGTTCTAATTCCGTTGCCAATTGGAAAAGAACTTGTTCAGGTTGTAGAAGAGAAACTCATTTAAAATGTAAACACTCATTACTGAAAGCTGTTTAACTTCCATTTTAAGGATGTTCTGACATGAGGTCTAGCACACCAGTAAAGATTCTTTTGATACCTTCATAACAAAGATCTGTAAGAGGAAGACACAAGCCAAAGGGTCAGTCACTGAATCAAGAGAAGAATGCAAAATGGACCAACCCTCATTATGCTGCCGGGAAGAACAAAGTGGCCTGTGCTTAGTTGTCAGATTTTGAATCATGTGGAGTCACTGAACTGTAACTAAAATCAGGCAGGCTTTGCATAGTCTCTAGAATATTAGGTCCTGCCTAAATTTTACCCCTTTGGATTTTTTTTTTTGGTATGAAATAAACTGTCTTATTTGAGCAGATCAGAACTGCTGTTTTGGGGAGGTAATTGTCACTGAAAAATTCAAGATTAACTTACCCAAGGCAGCCCGAGAGACAGGGGTGAGAATAAGAATGTGGCCAAAAGCAGGCAAGGGGGCTCATCTCCAAATGACTGAAAAAGCTGCTGGCTGTGATGTGTGTGGACATGGAGGAACTAAGGCTCTGGAAAATGCCAGACTGGTGCAAGGCGGGCATGTCCCAATTGCTTCACATTTTGTAACATCTGCTTTGGGTTGCTCAAGAGTTGTCAGTCTTTAACTTTGATTATAAGCAAAATTTGACTCTGAATGATTTAACGGGGCTTCATCTCTACATACGAGACATCACCAAAGGGAGCAACATAATTTTTTTAAGGCAATAATTATAGTATTTGGCCACTTGAGGTCACTCCTTGTCTCATACAGAAGTCAACCAGGCTGAAGGTCCTGTTAGCAGCTCCTATGGAACAGAATAAACTTGAGCAGGAAGACCAGATAAGGTGCCATGACTGAAGCAGTCAGCAGTACGGCCAAACAAGGGAGGACATAGGAGTGAGGATATGAGCCCACAGTAAGTGTACCTTGTTATCTCTGGCACACTCGCAGTAGTGACTAGAGACCTTGTCGTGCATCCACAGGTGCATCTCGAGTAGAGCCAAGGAGGTGATCCTCCCCCTCTACGCGACGCTGGTCAGGCCACAGCTGGAGTATTGTGTCCAGTTCTGTGCGCCCCATTTCAAGAGGGATGTGGACAACATGGAGAGGGTCCAGAGGAGGGCCACCCGCATGATCCGGGGACAACAGGGCAGACCCTACAGTGAGAGACTGCGGGACCTGAACCTATTCAGCCTCCACAAGAGAAGGCTGAGGGGGGACCTGGTGACCGTCTATAAACTCACTAGGGGGGACCAGAAGGGTTTGGGGGAGACGCTGTTTCCCCTAGCGCCCGCTGGCATAACAAGGAGTAATGGGCACAAGTTGATGGAGAGGAGGTATAGATTGGACATCCGCAAAAACTACTTCACAGTTAGGGCGGCTAGGAGCTGGAACCAACTTCCAAGGGAAGTGGTGCTGGCCCCTACCCTGGGGGTCTTTAAGAAGAGGCTGGATGCCTACCTGGCTGGACTCATTTGAGTCCCGTTTCTTGTTTTGGGGTTTTGTTGTTCTCCCGCCCTGGCGGGGGGTCGGGCTAGATGATCTACTAGGTCCCTTCCGACCCTTAATCTATGAAACTATGAAACCACCATGCAATCAGGGCTGTACAAACTCACAGGAACTTTATACCGTAAGGGCCATCAAGTCCATACCCCTCCATTCACAGGCATCCTTTTGTTCAAGGGAGCTGATGAGCACATCTGTTCCAGCCCCTCTCACGTACCAGTCAAAAAGCACCCTTTAAAAAACCTACAGCATGTTCCAGGGAAAAAGAAGAGCAAATATGGGCAATGTTAACATTGTCACCACTGCAATGATAAAGAATGTTAGGTTAAAGAATTTGTTAGAATGTGTCTCTAGCGCTGGCCAATGCCCTGTGCTTCAGAAAAAAGTGTAAGAAGCAAAAATCCTTCTCCTTTACAAAGTAAACCCCT
Source organism: Gavialis gangeticus (assembly GCF_001723915.1). NCBI lineage: Eukaryota > Metazoa > Chordata > Crocodylia > Gavialidae > Gavialis > Gavialis gangeticus. The sequence goes on from NW_017729002.1 coordinate 21,478,584, forward strand.
CCTCTCCCACTAAACTAAAAAAAAAAATCACAAGAAGCCAAACAATGCAATCGTGAGTGGTGATGGGGAATCCTGTGCTCCTACTGGTGGCCAGCAGAGGCTCTAAAAGACAATCCTGGCCTGAAGGGCTTTCAGTTAATAGACAAGACAGATGCAGGAAGGATTATTGTCCCCATTTTAGAAAGAGGGAATGGAGAGATTAAGCATCTGCCCAGCATCTCAACAGGAGTCTGTGGCAAAGCTGCAGACTGGACCTAGCTCTCACTAGTCCTAGCCCAACCAGTGCAACTGAGAGAGACGGGCTGGTACAAAACTGCCCAGTTATGCCTGTTCAGGCCAGTGTCACAATCACAAGTCCATTCTTCCTCTTATGCATGCACATTCCTGCTGCCCTTAGTGTTTGTTTTACCCTCTCTCTCTACCCCAGCTACTGGGCTTCTACTCAAGTTATAGCTAATACTTTTAAGTTTTGTAGTTGGTCCAGTGGAAAAAGGCCCTGGCCCTCATTTCCCATCTGCATTAATACATCTCCCATAGGGGCACCTATGTATCTGTGAGGAAACTGAGCCATTCACCTACATAGGAAATTTATTCCCTTACAGTTCATTTTAATATAGATTCCAGCTCAATGAAAGGGTCCTAGAAAACAGGTGGTAATAGGCCCTGGTCAATCACTAACCAAACATCTGTTTAGCTACTCCAGCAAATCACTGACGTTTTTATTTGCCTGGTCATCCTAGATCTCTGAGGGGAGCACAATACCAGAGTTAAGGGAGAAGAGGGAATGCCAGCTAAACAATGGTATTGTTTATGGAGGCAGCATCTGACATCAGGCACCTACTACCCTTTCCTAGCCTGAAAGCCTGGCCTGACTGCTGAGGGGCACTTCTCCCCTGAATGATGCTGCGGCACCATTCTATCACATTCTCGCTCTCATTTCTCTGCAGGGCTGACTCACCACTCTGCAGTATGCAGAGGATGTCTGAATTGTTTGGTAACAGGCACACAATCTGCTACATGAGAAAGCACTACTTACAAGCCCACATTCACCACCCTCAGAATTGGGCAATCCAGCTCCTTGTGCTTTTCTGGACTCAGGACACCCTGGTTCAATTAAGTCATCCCCTAGTGGGTAGGGTCAGGTCTCTGATGTAGTACATTGCTGGAAGTGAAGGAAAGACTAAATGATCCATAATGTTCTCAATGATCTGAATCACTGGTGACATCTACCGACATGACACACAAAGGATGTGAATAGCTAATTCCTGCCTGGGAATCATAAACAACAGAACCAGGGCCAACAGTGGAACTCTACGGGCCAAAAATAAGTTCAGAGCAACTCTATGACTGTTGTTTAATTTAACAATGCACCTTCTGCTTGTAGGTACGTTACCTCAGCTAGCATTCATTTGATACGTGCACTAACTGCCTATACAAACAGATGCTTTGCTTGGTAGTCCATTAGGTGTAGACCACAATATTGGTTACATGATCACAGCTGTATTTTGTTATGTAGAAGTGAGGCCACAAACCAGTGCGGTGTAACCCCATCACCTCCTGTGAGAGATTCTAAAGCTAAGTATCCTGGGCCCGTAGATTGCCATATGGCTCATTTCCCTTACAGACATTTGAGAAGGTTGCTATCAGCACCTACACTTACTGTGTTGTGTACAGCTTGCCACTATTCTTTCAAGTTGCCGAGAGAAGCCTGACAATAAGTTTTCCTGGAAGAATGTAATAGATTTTGCATGTACATTCCCTGACTACAGTCTGGCCCTTCTTCAGCTCTGCTATGTGATCTGCATAATCTCTCCCTAACAGAGCTGAAGGATGTTTATTTTTAGAAAATACAAATTTAAGTGCTTTGCTTTCAGGAAACTGCTAAAAAATTCTGCTTTGTTTACAGCTATGCATTGAGTGACATCCTGTGCAGAAGTGTTAAGACACTATTTAATACAGTTGCATACCTAGAAATGTATATTCTAGTTTCTAGACCTGTTTAACACCATTTGCCCAGCAGCAGAACCATTTTCTTCCTTGAGCTGATCACGAACCACCCATTTTAGCAAATCATCCCTCCTTATGCAATGTGGCACAGCAGGTAGTACCCCACGTTTCTAGACATTCACTTTTTTTTGTGTGCACAGAACACAATGAATCACCCCCCAGGAAGGTTGACACATGTATGAAGCTTCAACTGCTAGTAGAAGCTATTCATTTTAATATGTGAAATGAACAAAAGACACCAATTGTAAAACGTTATTAGGGGCATCAACCCCTGAACACACATTTGAGAGAGGTATCCAGTCAGTCAGCTGAAACTGAACAAACATCAGCCTTTTGGCAATAAAAAGGGGAACCCATTAAGCAGTTACTGACAAAACTATAACTTGCACTAAATTAAGAGCTGTTAAAAAGCACCACACCAGCCACCTATGTGGAGACTGTCACTCAGATGTAGTGCATCTCAGTTTAAACCCTTTACACACAAGATGACTATTCCATTATGCCTTGTACCACAGTCACTTTATTATTACTAAGTTAGTCCCAGCGCAGCAGCCTTTCCCTCCCAATAGCTGGTTCAGAAACCACAGATATCCTTGCTGTTGAATAGGCTGCATGCAGCACGCATTGGCTCAGGACAGTTCACAAAGGGTATTTGACATGTTAGATTATACACAAATGTCTCTGGCAGAATCAGCTGTGCCAGAATGTGTCCCAGAACAGCCAATCCAATAGGTAGGCAGAGACCAGCAGCACCTAAGGCCATTGTCTTACAGGATCAGGCTCCTGCTACTCAGAGCCTGATCCTGACAGATAGCCCCAGGTGCGTGGCCCCAACCTCACAGGTAACCTGCAGAGAATTCCAGGACATCTTGCACTGCAGACCAAGCATGAACTGCATGCTTCTCAGCTCTGCTTGCAAACATACACCCCAGGCCAAAGCAGGGCACCCAGGGCTGCCATCCCACAGGATCATGCCCCTGAAGGGCAGGCATCCAGAGCTGCCTGTACCATAAATGAACAGGCAGCACAAAACTACTATAAGTAGTTGTCATGCTCACAATTTGGGGCATTCGTAGTGTGACTGGGGAGGGGGGAAGGATGTCTGTTCACTCTGATACCATACTTTCTATGGTGTCACAAAAGCAAAGGTGACATCCCTTTGCAGCCTTAGGTACACTGCTACAAAACAATACCTCAGAAGTAGCTTGATTTAACCTTTGACTACACAGGAAGAACATACCCACAAGGTTTTATATCAATATCACTATATACACCTGCAAAATCCCCACTGTAAACTAGATACCCTATCCCCCAGCTCAGTTTGCTACTACATATAGTTTACCCTGGAAGCAGCTATGGCAATTCCAGCATTGTAAATTTTAAAAGGAGGCACTAGCTCAGTCATAGAAAAAGCTCCTATTGTCAGTTTACTGCAGTACAAATTTAAAGCTTTGTTTACTTTTGAACACAAAATTCAACTGTTTTCCAAAACAGTGAGAAACATTTTCAGGTTTTACATTGAATTTGAACCTGGGGTCAGCAAGCTACAGCCGTTGCAGGCCAGACCTAGTCAGGTGGAAGAGTCAGCAGCATGTTTTGACTGAGCATCAGAGATAACCCCAGGGCCCTACCACCTGTTCTTTCCTCTATCCCTAGCACTAAGCCATCCTTCCTCTGTGCTGCTGCCAAATTTAACCCATCAACTTTAGCCAGTTGGGGGGGGGGGGGGGGGGGGGGGA
>NW_017729002.1:21487479-21493408 GCF_001723915.1 Gavialis gangeticus
AAAAAAAAAAAAAAAAAAAAGTTTGGGACAGATTCATGCTTGTTCTTTAAAAAAAAGTCTCAGTACATTTTTTTTTTGTTTGTTTTAGAAGTTGGTTTTGCAAAGACCATAAATGTTTCACAGAAGTTTGAATCTGTAGTTTGGAATAAACAGAACTTTGCATTTGCTGGAAAATCCTGCAAGAATTCTATTCTGAAAAGCAGGGCTTGAGCCTTTTGTTGCTAGCTACTTTGACATCTTAAACAGATTTAAGGCAGCTTTACACTTCCAGAAAACAGCTTTACACTGTTACAGCACTTCAGAGAAAGCAGCATTTTGACTTAATGGCATTCTGCAGTTAGAATCCTGTTCCAAAGTTAGGCTTCCATTAATCAAAATAATAATCTCTATGCTTGATAATTTCCCATCATTTGGATAAGCAGTCTGTCAGCCTGTTGACTACCAAGCTAAATCACACAGTTGATGTTCTTGTATCGCAGTAAGTGAACAACGGATGATATAATGAAGATATTTCACTTCCCTCAATCCACCATTATGTTTTGTAATATCAGGAACCCTCCATCTGTATTTTTATAGCGCATTTACCTTACATATGATATTAAGCAGTCTCTTTTTTCTACAGGATAGAAGATGCTTAGTCTATACCCTTTCCATTAGTACTCACTCTGAAGTTAACTGTACCTCACTATGAGGAGCTAAGAGCCAACCTGCATTGAGTACCTCAATACCCTTTCAATCCTTGGCCTAGTGTGCAGTAAGCCAAAATGAAAGCAGCCTTCTGTTTTTCAAGTTCTTGTACAGTGTGAGAATTTCTTCTACCTTTCCTCCACCCCACCTTAGACATTTTTAACCCTCATGGATACTTCCCCCCCCCACTGTACAAAAAGAGTTTGAAGCACCACAACAAGGTGACTTCCATTATTAACTACTCAAGTAACCTTGGAACTGTGCCTGTCCCTATGTTGGGGGATTCCCCATCCCTATAGAGGGAGTGGGAGACTTATTTCAGATGCACTGAATTAAGCCACAAAAGTCTGTTACAGTCATTTAGTGGAGGAAGTTTTATTTGGAAACATTGTATAACTGCAATACCCAGCACTGGGTGCACGACTTTGATGCCGGAGCATACATTATTACTACTGGAAACACAGGAGTGTTTCTGACATTTGCTGTAAAACACAAACAGAATTCTCACACTCCAATATCAGGACACTACAGCAATCTTTAGATTCAAATTACATCCAAGGAATTCTCTGCACTTACAATTGACCCCACAGTGTAATAATCTACCTATATATAAGATTAATATATATAGCATGGGAAATTGAAAATTCTTGCTCCATAAATGTATGAACATGTCAAGTCTTATAAATAAACATCCAGTGAAGAGAAAAATTACAAGTCTAGTTCATATTTATACATAAAGTACTCTAACGGCAAAATGGGTGGAAAATTGCATGTAGGCAACCCCAAGCCAGGCAGCAGGCTTGGGGAAGCCCATCCAATTTAATATTGAAGTACACACAGGACAGACGAGTCACTAACATACATTGCGCATTTACAAGAGATCAACTACCAAATTGAGACAACTGTACACATTGGAGAGACCATTTTCATTCTGGAGCTTGTCATTTTTTTTTTTTTAAGTGTGGTTTTGTTTCTGTTGCATCTCTTTACATCATACTACGGTGTTTACTTTGTGGAAAGGATAAGGGCAACAATGAGGCCATAGAGACCCAAGACTTCAGCGAAGATCAAGATCAGGATCATGCCCACAAACAACCTGGGCTGCTGTGCTGTCCCCCGTACACCTGCATCACCCACAATGCCAATGGCAAAGCCTGCAGCCAGACCACTGAGGCCCACACTCAAGCCAGCACCCAGCTGAAGGAAGCTCCTGTAGGTTAAAAAGAAAGACATTTCAATTTCAAGTGATAGATAACTAAACCTTTAGTACTGGGGAAGAGAGAGAGTGTGATAATGGTCTCCACTCTATGCAGAGCTAGCATTTGGATCATTAAGGCTTTCAAAGACAGCTTCTTGGAGAGACCAAATTTCTCATTATGGAAGTGACTATCAGTCAGATTAAAAAAAGTTGCTGAAGCAGATTGTTTGACCAAGTTGAATTTAGGCAATTTTGAAGTCTACTTTGTTTGCATTAGAGGTGATAGTTCTATGCTTGGAATGGAGGCTGATGTTAAAACAAAAAACCAACCCCCTGCAAAGGCAGGGATGGGGCATAGGAAAGAGCTGTGGGCAGCTCAAAGGGAGCAGCTCCTAGCCACTCCATGTACCCCTGGGGGAGGCATGGAGGGCCATGTGCCCCCTCCTCCCCCCGCCCCAGATGTGTGGGCAGAGTGAGGGCAGGCTGCCTGCTGCGGGCTTGGGCTTGGCCAGGGGCTGTGCTGGCGTCTTCTTGGTAGAAGCTGCCCCCCAATACAAGCCACCTGTGGCTCCATCCCACACCCTACCCTAGCTGGGCAGTGGCTGCCCCTGCCCCACTCTCTCACTGTGGGGGCCTCAATCTGAATCCCCCCCCCAAAAAATTTACCAGCCAGATACTACTCTCCAAGCTGCCAGGCTGTATTCCTTGCCTTATGTATGCTTTGGCTGCGTGCATGCAGTATTTGTCAGTGACATTATTGGCTACTCTGGCCAAAAAAGGCAGATTGCTAATAATGTTAATTTTCCTTTTCAGTGCTGATCTTACATGAACCTATATCAGTGCACCTCTAATTGTAGCCATGATGTATCATCTCATTCAGTCAGCCAATCATCAGTTTAATTTTGACAAATCTTAAGCTTGTTCCAGCTCCTCTCAGGAACTCAGAGCAGATTGGGTTTCATGCTGTACCAGGTGCAAGAAGGCTTCTAGGTGTAGCTAGAGGATTAGTTTACTAGCAAGATGACATGCTCCGAGACGAGTAGTCATTTCTTGAATTATTCACAAGCATCTCCTTGGTGACTACAGTACATAGAGAATTTAAAGTTTTGCTCATTTACTCAGAAGAGTTAACACCTAGAAGAAGATGACTGAAGAGACCTTCACCAACTCAGGAGTTTGGCAGCATGGAACAGGGACTGTTTGCTTCCCAACAGGCTAGAAAAAGTTTTCTAGGCTGCTTTTTCAGGGAGGTATTAACAACTGGAGCATTTAAGGACCATGCACAAAGGCTTGGTTTGCAGTATTATGTAGTGGTCTAACACCACTAGTTAGAAGTTCAATTAAAAAGACTCAAGTTTAAAATATGGCCGGGTGCTGCCCAATGCATTAACAAGGTCTGGACTCTGACCCCGATTATACAGGATTATAGACTTGTTCCATATTTAAACATCTCTTGGCATCATTGCCACAATACCCATAGGGCTTCTAACTGTACTTTAAAACACTATAGAGAAGACTAGTTTTGTTTTAGGTGGTGCCCAGTAGAGGTGTGCAAGATGGGCCCCATTTGATTCAGATCTGGATCACTGTCGTTGATTCAGTTTGGCCAAATCAGAATCTCACAATTCGCCAAATCAATTCAGACACAGACAATTTTAAAAGTTTTTTCTATATACCTTGAGGTAGCAGTTCAGCTCATGATTGCTGCAGTGCTGGGGCAGATGGACCGTCCCACAGCAGCACGGGGCGCTCTCCAGCATGCTTGGCAATAAACCCAGAAGTGGACTGTAAGGACCTTGAGGTCTGCCAGACAGCATGCTGGGCCCCCTCCCCCCGATCAGTGACTGGGGACAGGGGGACCCTGGGTGCCCCCCCAGACCCAGGAGGCACCAGCTGCTGAGGTGGGAGGGTGCAGGGGGGTCCTCCCACACATGCTCCCTGGTAGACCCAGAAGTGCTTCTGGTCTACTTCTGGGTCTGCTGCCAACCATGCTGGGGAGCCCCCCATCCCAATGCTCCTCTGGGATGCTTATCTACCCCAGCACCACAGCATTCAGAACCCCTGCTACTTTGAGGTATGTAGAAAAAAAAAGGCATTTAAGAAGATGTATCCAAGTCCAAATCGATTTGGAGAGATTAAAAGGTCCTCAGATTCAATTTTGGATACAGAGATTCAGTCACCGAACTGGTCCAAATCGAATTAGGGACCGAAGCTTTGTACAGCCCTAGTGCCCAGCCATCCAACAATTTCTCTGAAGAGCAACTGAAGTTGCTGTGGGGAAGCCACCCCCACTCCCCCCCTTTAAACAAACCAAAAACACATACAACTCAAGGCTGTAATTAATACACATAGCAGGAACTTACTTGTATAGTGTGATGGTAGATGAAAGAGCATTGGCAATAAGGACTGCCACTACCAGGCCATAGATGGCTATGATACCTGCCATGACAACAGGGATGATTGATTTCATGATCAGCTCAGGCCTCATGACAGACATGGCTGCAATACCCGTGCCACTCTTTGCTGTCCCATAAGCAGCTCCCAAGGCTAGGAGAGACAAGAAAGCCATGAGGTTAGAGGAATTTACATGTAGGATGCTCAGAGCATAGTTAAAAACCTATCACCATATCCCTGCATGGATTTGAAAGTCTTTTTGTGCTGCACTTCCTGAAACTGTAAAGACTTAACAGTTATGTGACAAATTCCATTTGAGTGTTGGTGGACAAGGCAGACGGATATGGTAGAAATGGTGGAGTGATTTGGCTAAGGTCCTTCTGCAACAACGGGACAGATCTGCAAGATGGTCTAGTCATCAGACAATGAAGGCAACCTCTTAACTGCCATAAGGCTACATTCCCTAACACTGCAGCACAAGTCAAAACTTGGGGGAAGTTCTCACCCAGATGTAGTACTGTCCTGTAGCTTAGCAGAAGCAGTCATGCCAATTCACTTTTGACTCAGTCTACAGAAGCTGGGCATAGCTGACATCTCTAGAAACTATGACATGCATTCAGTCACGCATGCATGCCAGGCTGGCTCTGTTCTGCACTATGTGGGTCCTGGACTTGCATCCAGGAACCATAAAGTGCAAGAGAACCAGCCTGGGCCAGCCTGCCCTGATAGCACATGGTTCCCAGCTGCAAAGCTGGGACAAAATGCAGCACGGCATGGAGGAGGGCTAGGCCATGCAGTCCCTGGCCTTGCAGTCAGAGTCACATTATGTCAGGCTGGGTTGTGCGACTGTCAGGGCTGACGGGGCTGTTCTGCTTCCCTAGTCTCCAGCCATGGCTGCTGCTGCCACAGCCACTCCTGCCCCTGTTGTGTTGCTCTGGGTAGCTGACAAGCTTCAGCAGGAGGCTTTTGCCCAGTGCATGGAACTCTGGCTCCAGCACCTGGCCACCTTCCATTCATTCTGCCCACCTAGGTCAATGAGCAGTCCCTGCAGGCAGAACAGGTGGAAAGCAGCTGGGAGCTGAAGCTTCCACTTGCCTGAAGCAGTGCAGCCTGGCAGCAGGAGCCACCGGCTCCAGCCAGCACATGAAGCTTCTGGTGGAGCTGTCCCAGTGTGGCTGCAGCCAGCTGGGTGCTGCTGTGCTCCCCTTGCCTCCAACAGCCACTCCTCCCACTCTGCCCCCTGCTGCACTGGTCTGCTTCAGCCTGGCCGCTTCCACTGGAGGCGAGGGGAACAGAGGAACATCCGGCTGGCTGTAGCTGCACTGGGAACAGCTCCACCAGAAGCTGGTGTGCTGGCTGGGGCAAGTACAGGTTCGGGTTGCCTGGGTGGGAGCAGGAGGGGCTCAGCCCAATGTGGACCACCACACGGGCAGCCATGGGCTGGATCTGGCCTGCCCCTGGGTCTAGAAGATTTTTCTATAGAATTTGCAAGCTGAATTGTATTAGTCAGCAGACTTACGTTAAGGTGGTATGCTGCAAGCCTGGACACTAAAGCAGTGAATCTAAACCACAAAGGCTGCACAATTATGTTTTAGGCACAGAATAGCCAGTATAGAAGCTAAATTAGCTTCTCTATATTAGAAATGCATT
>NW_017729002.1:21498408-21499219 GCF_001723915.1 Gavialis gangeticus
CATGGGCTGGATCTGGCCTGCCCCTGGGTCTAGAAGATTTTTCTATAGAATTTGCAAGCTGAATTGTATTAGTCAGCAGACTTACGTTAAGGTGGTATGCTGCAAGCCTGGACACTAAAGCAGTGAATCTAAACCACAAAGGCTGCACAATTATGTTTTAGGCACAGAATAGCCAGTATAGAAGCTAAATTAGCTTCTCTATATTAGAAATGCATTTTGTTTTAGACCAACCAGATATGACCTTGTCCATTAAGCCAGGTATGTCCTGTGCCCCAGAAATGTTCCTCTTTTTACTTTTCACTCTGAGTTTGCATTAATGCAATGTAGGAATTACCAGAAGTATTCTGTGGCTTTGTCTACTCTTGCACTTCAGAAACAAAGCCTACTTGAAGACATCTGTTTCATTTAAAGGGCCCTCTGATAAATTATACACCATTTAAGAACTGGAGGAATATGCTGCTGCTTAAAATGTAGGTGCTCACAATTTAAACCCAATTTAAGCTAGCTAGGGTTAGAGGCCTCTTCCTGGTAGAACCTTCTCCACAAGCGATATTTCATTGTTAAATTACAGAACAATAATAGCTATTCAAAACTGATAGCCTGTGGATTATGAAGTAGAGGTGCACTGATATATCAGTTCATATTGTACTGACACCAATATAAGGAAAATTGACTATCGGCTTTTTTTTGGCTGATAATGTTGCCAATAAATGCTGTGTGCATGGGCATAGCTGTGGCATTCACAAAACTGGGAATGCAGCCTGGCAGCTTGGAGAGCAGCATCTGTAGGGATAAGTCGGGGGGGGGGGGG
>NW_017729002.1:21499270-21504444 GCF_001723915.1 Gavialis gangeticus
CACAGTAAGGAAGGGAACAGGCTGAGTCATGTATAGGGGAGGCCCACAGGAAGGGAGGAGTGGCTCTTGGCACTATGTATACCCCCATGAGAGGCATGGGGGGCATGTGCCCCCCAGATCTATGCATGGGTTGGCTAAAAGCTGTGCCAGGCACTTCTTGGCAGCTGCACCCTGGTCAAGCAATGGTGCTAGGAGGGGGTTATGGAGGAGCTAGTCACCCCAAAATGTGCTGTAGCCCCTCTCCCAATGCCAGCCCAATCATGGCTCCTGGGAACAGCCCAGCCCAGCCTGCCCTTGCCTTGCACAGATCATATGCCCCCCGGCCCCCAATGATGAGCAGTGGCTCGGTCCCATGCCTCACCTCAACTATGCAGTGCCTGCCCCTCTCCCTCCCTCACTGTGGGGGGCCTCCATCTGCTGCCCCCCCCCCCACCAGACTTACCAGCTGGATGCTGCTTTCCAAGCTGCCAGGCTGGATAAAAAAAAAGTCAGTAGTCAGATTGGTATCGGCCAATGTGTCTGGTCAATAACTGGCCATTGGTATCAGCCTCAAAAATGTACATCAGTGCACCCCTATTATGAAGTCTCATTTTTCAGTGTAGAGAAAGTTTCTGAAGCAACCTGTTTCAGAGCCAGTCAGAATCTCAGTCCATTATAGAAAGTCATCTTCCAAGATAGATGCAACTGAAACCCTGGAGGCAAATCATGGAAGCTGTATGCAACAAGTCAAGATAAGTAAATAAAATTCAGTCTACAGTCACTTAAGGATAAAAATCCATCTTGTTCTGCAAAACAGTTTTAGTAGTGTCATGTAAAGGAATGCTCCAACAAGCTAATCTAAACAGTCATTATCAATTGTGCCACCACCTGTACAGCTTAAAAAAGACAGTTTCATGAGGTTATACCTTAAATCTTGGTTATTAAATATTTCCTAGTCAGATGAGTGAATTTGCTCCACTGAAGTTTTAAATGCTTGGCCTTTGTTTCTAGCTTCTCCTTTTGAAGTACGCCAGTAGGAAATGAAGACTTGATACAAGTGTCACCTCTGGTGTCACACATACTAGACTAGCCTGGCCATGTAGACAGGGTATGTACTGGCTTGTTTCACTTCAGTTATTTGGTTCAAGTACAGCTAACTCCGGTCTCAAGTCCAAAAGAGGCTATATAGCTTGCTATGCAACTAGACCAGACCACTATAAACTGAAGTCCAAAGCAGAACACAAAGCAGATGCCCAAACTTCTACCAAATAGATCTTCTTTAGCCTCTCTCTTTATTTTGAGACAAGTGATTCTTTATTGTATAGTTCTGACAAAGGAGGCATGCATATGGCTGTTTGTTTGGGGGGGTTTTTTTGGGGGGGGGGAAGGGAAGGCACAGGGAAATAAGGGTATGGTTGCAATATGCTGGTATTAAAGTGACTGGCTGCAGGCTGTGGAATTGTGCTATGCTGGCTTACCTCCTAAGCAGCCTAGAGGACTGTTACTCCTCCCCCCCTCCCCATTTTCTTTTAGCTTGGTGCACTCCTGAACCAAGCGCAGCATATTCCCAGAAGTGGCACTGCATCAGTTTTTGGCGCTTTTATCCAGTAGCCAATTCAATCAGCCACTAGACAAAAAAAGTGCTAAAACACACCCCGCTGAAGTGTGCCATGTACGCAGATGTTGGACAAGCCAGATCAAACTGATGCAATGCCTCTTCCAGTAAAGTGCTGGTTCCTCCCCCTCAACTCTGGTCAGTGGCCCTAGAGACCGAGTGGCAAAGCCTTTAGAAGGGAAAGAGCCTTTGGTATGTGTCCCTCAAAGCATTAAGAAATGCTCTCTGAAAAACCAAAAGGAGAGAGAAGCAAAGGCAAGAACCCACCCCTCCCACATTTTGATATACCAATCAAATTGAATTAACCATGTTGGGTATCACATTCAGTTCTGAATGTAACAAACTCAGATTCTGGTAAGTTTTACTAGAAAAAGAATTGTGGGGGGGAAGAAACAGGACTTCACTCCATAAGAGGCCACTTGAGACAGGGCTGAGCTAGACTAGATTTTGTGGTAATGCAGGTAGTACTTTTCCAGAATTTAGCCCCTGGAACTGTACTTAAAAATCCTCCACAACTTCTCTTGATGCTGAAGGACTTGGCAACTCCAGCTCAGCTGAATAGTCAGCTCTAAGGAGGTCAAATGGGAAGATTTTGCTAGACTGAGCTACAAGTAGTGTTGAGGTTTAAGCAGTCTTTCAGAGACTGACTGGATTTGCTCCCTCTCCCCCAAGAGAATCCAGTTCATCTGATCACTTGGAAGACCTGTACCAGCATGGCAACATGAAAGCATTTTAGGCATGTGGCACCAGTTTATCAGTTATGTTAGTATCTCCTATAGTTCCAGTGTCCCAGTGCTACCAGTATAGTTACCATAAGGTATTAACTTGCTTCTGTTTGAAGACACAAGGTGGCACAGAACTAATTTAATCACATGCACACCTCACCATACAACTTTGTAGGTTAGCAAGCTTCACTTGCCAGAACTATTTTGCGAGCATATTGTCCAGTCACCTTTCACCAAGGTCTGTTAACACAATCTAGGGTCACCAGACCTACTGCAAAACCACTGGTAGTTGAGACATTTTGAATAAGATGTTATTTGGAGTCACCTCCCCCATGCTGGGGTAAATCTTTGCTACCTAGTAAGAATTGGACACCATTAGAAAGACAAACCCAAAACAGATACTGATCCTGGAGCTAGAGATAAAAATCACCAAACAGCCAAGATGCAAAAAAAAGTTGAATTAAAGAAACAATCACTTCAGCAATAGGCTAAAAGGGGGGGGGGGCGGTGCTGGAGCCCCCTTCTGGACTTTTATAAATAAGAGCAACTTAAAAAAAAAAAAAAAAAGAGTATTCAGGACTTGGTAAATATACTACAAAGCCTACCCTTCAAAAACAGTGATACATAGTTATTAGCACAGATTCTGTGACTAACAGACCAGACAGTCATGTTCAGCACTCTCACAATGACAATCTTACAAACTCCTGCTTTTCTGCAATGTGCAAGACTGAGGAAGAGAAGTTGACAACTGTGGAAAAAAACCCACCTAAGAACCAAACAACCACCAAAATCTACTTTCCAGTTCCTGCCAAGTGCATGGGTAAATTAGAAGGCATTACTGGTTTGACAACACATCTTTTCCAATTCTTCTGATCTCTGTAGCAACTTATTTGTTGCTTCAGTTATTGTAGCCACGTCTCCTAGAGCTCAGGGTTCAGAGGAGAGTTGGCCAGAGCCACAGCTCTAAAGCAGGACAAATGCAAGCACTGAAGCAGCCCATTTTTGTATCAAGACTAATAGTGTGGACACAGGGTAAAAAAAAAAAGAAATTGTAGGACTGGAGAGTTCTGTTAGGGCATATGTCAAACAGATACTATGCATCCATACAGGATTCTCATATACCAAGTTGCATCACAGCCATCTCTTAAAAAAAGTTAACTTTTTATAGAAGCTATTTATGGTTAAACAGTTTGAAATGATTCGAGTAATAATGAGCAAATTATATTATATTAAATTATATTGTCTGTCAGTCTGCAGACAACTTGGAAGCTGCTTTGAAAAAGAGAACAACCAACAAAAACACACTATTCTTTTCAATGACTAGAAACAGCCTAGCTGGTGCTGGCAGATCAGAGATGTGAGAGAGACAGGACAAGTGGGTAGAAGGTGCAACTCACCTCTAGTATCTTGATAGCTAGGTTCTGTACTGGGGAATTCCTGCTGCTACATTTCTGAAGAGCGGGCATCTGGGTTTTCCATTTGTACTGGAAAAACAACCCATGGATTTTCTCCTTTGTAGGAGAAAAGCCTAGGAAACAGCAGGTTTCCCCTTGCAGGCTGGCAGAATTCCAGCCTGCAAGGGGTTGCTCAGTGCTGGGACACAGGTGCACTACATGCATGTGTGCATGCAGACATGAATGCGACAGCCAGGCAGTATGGTGGAAAGCAGCTCCCTCCAGGTAAGTCTAGAGGGAAGGAGGGGAGCAGCACAGATAGTATGTGGGAGGGCATGTGCCCCCTCCCCTGATTTCTGCATGTCTGGTGAGCAGAGGGAGCAGGAGTTTGGGTTTTTTTGTTCCCCACCCCCACAAAAACAAACAAACAAAAAAAAAAGCAGCACCAAAACAAATTGCTTTAAAATTGTAAATATCAATAAAGTAGTGTTCAGTATGCATGTAAAAATAAAATTCATGTACACATACACACAAAATGAAGTGGCATTTCATTTTAATTGTTGGGGAAAAAAATTCAGATTTTGGATTTCTCCTAAAAGATACAGTCAAGTGAAGTTGCTTCAGAGAAATCTAGGATCCCTGCTGATGTATGAACCCCTCTGCTAATTTTACAGCTCCTGAAGACAGGCTGACTGAGCTGTGGCTTAGCTTGCATCTATGGAAAATAGAGTATCCTCTGTCACAGATTACAACAAAGCCTGCTGGGAGGGGGTGACACTGCTATCCCACAATTAGGCCAGATTCGGGGCTCCAGATCATACCTGGCATTCCTAGACTAATGCTGTAATAACCTTAGTTTAACAAATATTACCCATTTGACAAAAGTTTAACTGACAATGTTTTGCTGAAAAAACACGAATGAGAAGACTTAGCCAGAGACTCTCCTGATGTGAACATGATAGTTTTGCATATATTTCTATAGATCTAGTGATAAAAATTGGCTAGCCAAGAAGTCAGGAGTTTAAGGTTTAGATTCTACTGACCATCTCCCACTAGCCTGAATACTTCACTTGGTCAATGAAGTGAGAAGTCTGCTGGTGGACTTAGTGTCCCAAACTTGCATTTAACTTTCTGCACTATCCAAGTTCAACTTGACACAAATTGCACCAGGCTTCTATTAAAAAGCAGCCTTCTTTGAGAAAAGAATCATCTATACTGGTAGAAAAAGACAGAGGAAGATCTAGCTTACAAAAGAGTTTATGGAACAAGGTAGACATTACAGCTGTTGAATTCAGTGGGTACATCCAGACTATCAGGCACGAGGGGTATGTGGCACAGCTGACTGCATATGCAGGTGTGACCTACACTGTTAATTAGCAGTGAGGGTTTTTTTTTTTGTTTTTGTTTTTGTTTTTGTTGTTGTTGTTTTTTTTTTTTTTTTTGCTTTCTCTGGTCATAATG
>NW_017729002.1:21509444-21516096 GCF_001723915.1 Gavialis gangeticus
CAGTGAGGGGTTTTTTTTTTGTTTTTGTTTTTGTTTTTGTTGTTGTTGTTTTTTTTTTTGACACTGGGAGATACCAGCACCAGAAAAAGCCTATGCTAGGGGGAAAAAAGTGGGGCAGTGCACGTGACAGCAGTATGCACTGCCTGAAACCAAAGCCTGGCGGCTGGTGCCATGCTCTGGCTGTTGGAGCCCCCAAGAAGTTCGCAGGTAAGGCTGCTGGGCCCAGCCCAAGTCTCCCCTAACCCAACCCAGGGCAACTTGTCACACACCAGAGCATGTGTGCACAGACAGTGCCCAAGGACAAGGAACAGCAACTCATACTGTGCTACTGCTATTTGTCCCCAGGGAAACATGTGTGCTCATCTGGGCATAGCCCCCTGGGTATACTAGCTACTTGGACAAAAAGAATATGGTCAGGATTACTTACAGTAGCTTGTTACTCAAGTGAAAGATGAGCACCAATCAGTTTAGTTCTGCCCACCTCTAGTCAGAGAAGACCAAAGTTATAAAGACTCAAAGCTTGAGAATCTGCCAAGAGATTTCCCCCTTGGCTACCTCAATATAGTCAAGAATATCAAAGTTTGTATTTGAAAGAATTCTCTTTGCAACTAGGGAATTCAACAAAATAGATTGAAAGCTATATATAGAATTTAACTATATTCCTGAAGAATTTTAATATATGTAAGTGTTTAACTGAAGAGCTTTTATTGCCTGCGCTGTTGTAATACTACTCAGCCAGATACTTTACTGTTTAGCCCTTAGAATTACAAAAGTATTAGATTATTACAAGATTATCTAATTTGTTACCCGTTACAATGTAAAAGCACAAGGACTAGGATGGTCTAGCCCTGCCACTTTATGAAAAGCACATATACTTGTTGTCAACAGCAGGTCAAGTGAAGTAGTAGGATGGGGAGCTCCAAGGCCACATTAGATAAAAACCACTACAAATACAGAACCTCATGGGCATAATCCTGGTAATTCACTGCCATTTTCTTAATATCTGTAAGATTTGGGGAACAGTTATCAGCTGCATGTGAACTTAACCAAGTTTAAGGGGAAGGAAGGAGACAGACAAAGCATCACAGGTAGCCCCCAACTTAGCGCTCTTAATTGGTTCCTGAAAAAGCTGAGCATTAAGCAAAACTGAAAGTATTTGACGACCCAAGATGGCAACTGCAATTGTTTTTAATGACCCAAGATGACAACCATGAGTGTTGTAATGAAACTTGCTGAGCACCAAGTGAAATCAGGTATCAATTTCAAGTGAGCATTATAGCAAAATTGCTCTAAGTGAAAAAGTGTTAAGTGGGGGCTGCCTGTAATGTTTTAAGAATCCAATACTCAACACCATGTTTCAGTCTGATCAATCCTGCAAACTTAAAAAGCAATCCAGTATGTAGGAGGGGCATGTACTATGCTATTCTAATAGATATGGTGTATGAATAACTCAAGACTTCAGCTAGCCACCTCTTACACTAAGGACAGCCCTTGCAAAAAGGTTGTACCACCTTTTGTACAGAAGTGCTGGGGTTTGTTTTTTTTTTTAAGCACATACCAGATAAGTGTCCAATAGTAGACTATGCTACCTCTTGGTCACATTCAATGTTTCACTCAACAGATAAAGATACCTTTATTCCATATTCTAGGAAACCAAAGTAGGCACCTTTGGTCTAGATGAGAAATAGTGTTTAAAGGAATCTTGGTGCCTTGCCCAACTCTTAAATTATCTCAAAACTTGTTTAGTCTAACTTCTTTAATTCTGCCTCAGAAGCAAGGATCTTCCTGAACAGGTCAGATCACTATTCACCACCATACTACATCGATTAGTTTCCCTGACAGAAGAGCACGTGTTTGTGATAAGCTGCCTAGTCACTTAAAATACAGGTTAAGCTGCCAGTATGTATGTGCTGCTTGTGACAAACATACCCAGTAGGTTAAAGGTGCATACCAATTTGCATATGCTCTTAGTTTCTTTCTTGTAGCTGCCTGCTCCCTAACCAAATGCCCCTTTACTGCAAGTCATGACTTCAAGTCACAGAAGTTGCACCAAACTTCATTTTTTTCTGTAAAATGAATGACATGCCAAATTAGCACTGAATATTTTAGGACTTGATCCAGAATACACACATTTGGCATGAAGAGAGAAGGAAGGCTGTCAAGAGGCTAGTGGGTCAATACTCTCTTCAGCTGAAGAGTCATGATCCCCCTTTGCACTCAACTGCAAAGCAAATACTAAGCATGATTTGAACTCATGAAGAACGTATCCTCAAATATATGAAAGTTACTAGAGGGACCAAAGCGCAACAAAAAGGATGAAGAAAAAAGTCAAGTAGTCAGCATCTTTGGTTCCAAGCTATCTAGAAGCCTAGAACACTAGGACCTAGAATAGACACTGCACCTCCCCACCAAAAAAAAAGAGAGGAGAATGTGAGGCAAGGATTGAACAGCTACAGGGTTGGGATAGACTTCAACAAGCTTTTGGAACAAAGTTTGGGTCCCCAAGCCTTGAAACCAGAAGTATTAGTATGGAGATGGTATCAGGCTTAGGTCAACCAGGTCACAAAAAAATGCAAATCACCTACAAAGCCATGTTTTCTAGCAAGTTGGAGATTGAGTGTCCTTGGCAAATAAGGCCCTCTGACTGTCCACTCTGGATTTGTCTGCCATGCCTTCCCCTATCCACTCATCACAAAGGGTTTTAAATAGGTGTGCACACCAATACACTGGTGCATATTACATCAGCACTGATAAAAACGAAAAAAAAATTAAATTACCAGCAACTGGCTTTTTTTGGCTGATGTGGCTGATAATGTCACTGATAAATGCTGTGCATCCGGGCACAGCCTCAGCATGCATGCAGCTAGGAGTTCAGTCCAGCAGCATCCAGCTGGTAAGTCTGTTGAGGGAAGGGGCTGGGGAGGGTACATGAAGGCCCCTGAAGTGAGGGAAAAAGTGGGGCTGGGGCAGCAGCAGGCACTGCCCAACCAGGACAGGCACAGAACTAAGCCACGAGCAGCTCAATCGGGGAGTGTGGGGGGCGGGGTGGCACATGCCCCCTGGATCTGTGCATGCAGTGAGGGTGGGCTGCCACTGTAGGCAGTGCTGGGCACTTCCCAGCAGGGGGCTTTGGCCCAGGGCTGTGCTGGGAGGGATGGCTGTAGCCTACACTATAGCCCCCACCTCCACCCTGAGTGCAGCCTCAGCCCAAACACTCCCACCAGGAAGAGTACAGTGCCCCCGGTCCCAACCCACCCTCACCCCACTCAGATCTGGGGTCACATGCCCAATGCCTTCCCTGGGGGTGTGCACAGCAGTAGGAGCTGGGAGGTGCCCCCAGATCTGCATGGGGCAGGCAGCAGAAGGAGCTGTGACTGCCTTCCTGCTGCTCACCTAGCTGCGGTGCAGCAGAGCTGCTGTACTGCCTGCAGATGTGCAGCAGTAGGAACCACCCTGGCCTCTCGGACTAGCAGCAGCTTCATCCTGCACCCCACTACCCCTGGGAGAGTGGCAGCGGAGTATGGGGGGCATGACCTCAGATTGGGGCAAGGCAGGCAGCAGAGTGGGGGTTATAGGGGGCTGCAGCTACCCTAAAATTCACTACAGCTCCCCCATAGCCTCCCACCCAGGGCAGTCTTGGCCCCACCTGCCCTGGGGGCACATGCCCCATTCCCCCCCCCCAAAAAAGTGCCCTGTTGTTGCTCACCCAGCCAGAGGCAGGGTAGTGTGGGGTGGGCAAGCAGCACAGGATGAACCTGCTGCTCATCTGGGGAGGCTGGGGTAGGTCCCACTGCTGGCGCTACTTGGAGGCATAGCCCCTGCCCCTAGTGCCTTCTGCCACCCCCATGGAGTGCAGTCTGGCCCCACCTACCCTGTACCCATCTGGGGGCACATGCTGCCATTTGTGCATCCCGCCGCCCAATACCAGCAGTAGCAAGAGCTGCCAGACGAGCTGCTCCCAGACCAGCAGCATGCAGCAGTGGGAGCTGCTGCGCTCTCTCCCAGCCCCAGCTGGGCAGTTTTTGCCCCAGCCCCAATTCCTCCCCCACTGCAGGAGCTTTGATTCTCTCCCCACCACCCCCACAGACTTACCAGCTGCCTCCAGCTGGTTTGAGCATGGTAAAGGAACCAGTCCCCCTTTTATAACATTTTTCCTATGGGAAAATTGTTCCAAGTTATGACTTTTTGACTTCAGGTGCCAATTTCAGGAACAAGCTGCGCCATAAGTCTGAGGATTACCTGTAGTTGAAGGCTGCTATTAAATCCTTTTTCAGTCTTCTCTTCTCCAGACTAAATAAATCCAGTTCTCCAGTTCCCTTAATCATTTTTACTGCTTTCCACTGGACTCCCCAATATAGTCACATCCTCTGTAGTGCCCCCCACCTCAAGCTGGAGAAAGTATTCTAGATGCGGTGGCTTCAACCATGCTGAATACAGGGGAATAATCACTTCCTTTGTTCTGCTGACAGTGTTTGTACTAATGCAGCCCAGTATGCCATTAGCCTTCTTGGCAACAAGGGCACACTTTTGATTCATTCCTGCTTATTGTCCACTGTAACCCCCAGGCCCTTTTTTGCAGAACTGCTGCTTAGCTAGTTGGTTGCCAGCCTGTACCAGTGCACAGGACTCTCCCATCCTAGGTGCAGGACTTTGCACTTGGCCTTACTGACCTTCATGAGATTTCTTTTGGCCCAATCCTTCAATTTGTCTAGGTCTCTCTGTACCCTAGCCCTACTTTCCAGCACACTTACTGTTCCCATCTTGGTGCAATCCAGAAAGCTTGCTGATGGCACAGTCCATCCTATCTTCCAGGTTGTTGGTGAAGACACTGAATAAAAACTAGCCCTTGGACCAACCCCTGGGGTATTCCATTTACTGCCAACTAGACAGAGCCATTGATTACTACCTTTCCAGCTGGATGATCCAGCTAGTTTTCAGTTTGCTTTACAGTCCGTAGCAAGACTACTGTGGGAGACCATATCAAAAGCCTTACTATAGTCAAGGTATAAACTTAAACCTGAAAACGTAAATTCTAGCTTCAGGGGTAATATTTTCCAACAACAGATATGTGCCCCACAGGCCCCATCCTGAAGTCAGAGTATTAGCTTAATCCCCATATTTATTCCAATCTGTTATTTATAGGTCTTACTGCTTTTTAGCCAATGCCTGTTCTGTTCAGCAAAGTGTCCTAGTGACAAAAGATGTTATATCAAGAAGTTTTACTCCATTAAAGTTACAGCAAGTAATCCTTTAGAGGACAGGTAGGCCAGCTGCCCCTGACCCAGCGTGGGCCATTGTGGCCCACAGCTGAAAGGGGTTGCCTATTCCTGATCTATTCAGTTGAAGAGAACGTGGCTTTCTGTCTTATTGTCTAGGCAGTGCGACCCCAACTCTTTTGGCAGGTATGCTAGATTAGCCTCATGCCCTCAAGAGCCACACTGATGCACTTCCTCTGCTCAATCTATGCTCAGCTTTCTGTTCCCTATTTGTGCTCTTGCCTGATCTCCTGCTCTGCCTTCTGCTTCCTTCCCCATCTGCTGTGGTGCTTTCTGTCCCATCCCTGATTGGTTGTGCGCCACACATGGCGCTCATGCTGCAGGTTAGCCACTCCTGGTCTAGGGAAAGGAGACTGTCCACAGACCGTCCACTTCAGTCATAAGAGGGAAGCTTCATTTCTGGGTAGAAGAGAGAAGGCAAGCTGCATTAAGTTAAGTGAGGCATCATAACAACCCAAGACAACTGGAACTCTGAGCCCTTCACTTACAGCACTGCAAGTGCTCTGGAAGCTCTAATCGAGGCAACCACCATATTGACAATAGTTAGACTGGGATAGCAACTTCAGAAGTTAAAGGATAAAGTCAGAGTACCCTCTTGAGCTTGGTCAAAATGGAAATCTCAAAGACTCAGGAAGGAGCAACTTCTATTCTTCTGTACCCCCCTACCCCCCATGATGGCAGCAAGCTTTACTTCTGAGGTTTGCATTTCTGCTTTACTGACAGCCAAAGGTCCATCTTCCTTTCTATTCTGTTGGTTGTTTTGATATAATGTATAGGCCCACTCCTCTGTTGGGGCATTCAGGACTTTAAATTTAAGATGGTAGCCATTGTTTACTTTGCATACAATGTGCACATTTTGCTTTTAATGCTGAATCAACCTATTGCAGATGCAGTTGTAATCTGCCCTTCCTGTATTTCCTTGCCCTTTCCACACTTGCTAGTTACTATTTCACATAGTACTAGATCGATATGCAATGATCCAAGTATGCAACTAGCTTCGCCACCTACATGGCTAATACATAAAGGAAGAGTCAGCTACAGACCCTCACTCCCTCATGATTGTACAAGGCATCCGTTACCCCTTCAACAAGATGCAAGGCATAACTGTACAACAGCCCAGAAAAGCTACCTACTTAATTATAGTCACATGCCCATGCAGTTAAATTTGTGGATTTAGCAAATTTAAGAGACACAGGATGCACCACATGCAGTGCTGCCAGAAGTCACTTGACAAGTCCTAGACAGGACTATTTATTGTCATTTAGCCAGCAGGCAAATTCTATGACAGCTAACAAGTCCAGCAGAAATATGAAGCAGTTTTGCAGCAGTGATTTGAAAAAAAAAAAAATGGGGGGGGGGGGGGAAAAAAGGGGGGG
>NW_017729002.1:21516222-21518043 GCF_001723915.1 Gavialis gangeticus
GGGGGGGGGGGGGAAAGAAGAGGGAGAAATGGGAACAAGGACAAGACTAGCCTAGCCTATCTAAAATATATTTGACAAATCTCTTTATTTAGAGATCATCCAGCTGCCTGCATGGTGCCATATTAAGAAAAGACATACATTTAGCCAACACTGTATATGGGATTAGTTCCATGACTAATTTTAAGGCCTTGAAATGCCAAGCCTCACCAGGAATAAGACTGAAAGTATGATATATGGAATCGCTCCAGAATGTCACTAGTTAGCCTCCGTGCAGTATGAGACTGCTCTTGCCTTGATGCTCTTCTTTTCCATTTCTGGATATGGAAGAATTGTTACATGGAAAGGATTCTATAATGTGACCACTCAGAAGCACCTGACATTGAGCCACCCATGTTTTATGCACTGGAAAGACAGAAAAAACCTATTTAAACCACAAAGAGTGACTTGCGCACCAGTGAGCAAGCCACTCTGAAGACATCTGACTGCTGTGACCTTGGATACTTTCTGTGATCACAATGGTACTAGCCAACTAGAACAAGTTCCTGCTACCTGTTTACCATCATCAGAAGTTAGTGTTCAAAACCAAAACAAGTGACTTTATGCAGTTCTGTTTCCACATCAAGCCAGCTAGGACAGAATACATCTCAAACATGTTTACTAGAAACAGAGGGCTCTGAAATACGAGCTGACCAAGAAGCAGATAGTACATACAGCTTACTCAAAGTTAGGGAGTCTAACTTAGAGGGAATGTAACAGACACTGAACAATGTTCTTTATGCAGTATCTTAAAGACACTGCCTACCCTAATTGATTTTTAGCTCTTTGCCTCTAAATCTGCTTTGCTTTAGCTCAATTAAATATTCAAACAAGTGTTGTCAGAAGACACTGCAATGTTAGATCGCCAGTGAGATGTGCTACATAGCATTGCAGATCAGCGAGGTATTAAACCCTGCATACTCAGTAACAGGTCACCCATGACCAAGGTAATACAGGATAAAACAAAAAACAAAACAAACAAACCCAAATGTCAGTAACAGAAGTGGAAGCCACACTCACCTAGCAAAGAGCATGGTAAAGCTCTACACTGCATTAACTGCCATCTGCTAGTAAGCATGGGGTAGCAGAATCCTCAATAAATGCAAGGTAACTTACCCTGCATTTACCATAGCATCTACACAAGTTTCCACTAAATAGCTAGCAAGTGGAAGAATCAGAGCCTGGCTTATTTTGCAGCAACTGGTTTGTGCAGCAGTTGAAATATTGTACAATACTGTACACTATAGTGCTCACACAGCCCTGAGCAATTTCCAGGTATTTATTCAGAATCCAGGCCTCTAGAGAATGAGATAGAAAGACCTATTTGTTCTGTACTGGTATGCTTGTTACAAAATGAAAGTAAATGCAATCCAGCCTCCTCAGATTGTGATAACCAATAAGGTCCCCAAGCCTTCTTTGATGTATAGTAACTTCAGATTGCATATGTATATTGCTTGTCTTTATTGAGACAATAATGGAAGCTTAGCTCAGAATTTTTCACTCTACTGTACTGAGACCAAGAATTACAGAGGAACTCTTCAATTCTTACTCCTCTGAATAATGATTCATAACTTCACTAGACTCAAGGCTCCTGCAGGAAAACCACTTCTTTGCTTTCACTTTGAGTACAGAAAAGTGATAATTTTTTTTACTGCAAAAGAATCCCACCATGAAAAAAACACTCTGGTATGGTCTCAGGCTATTTATTTAGGAGGCAATATTATTGTAATCCCTTCTGATGTGAGCAGGTAGCCAAAAAGACAAGATCTTGAGGACTGTCCCAGT
>NW_017729002.1:21523043-21525625 GCF_001723915.1 Gavialis gangeticus
CCACCCAAAACATTTTGACCTGTTGCTGTTTTTGACACTAAGGGTTCCCCATTTAAAATGTCTGGGTTTAGCATTACGCAGCTGACAGAATGATAATGCTGCGCACCACCCTTGAAAAGATTTTTCCATCACCCAGGTTGAGTCACTGCTTTAGATTTAAGCCATTACAGCCATGAAATGCAAGACAACCAAGGACTTTTGGTCGTTGTTCTTCATGGAAGGAGTGCTTAATATAAGCACGTCAGGTTAGACATGGTTTGTGCAGGGAAGAATATATCCTCCATTTTGCCCTCCTCATCTCCTTCAAATTGCAGTTTTATGAAGAAGCTGAACTCAAGTCATTGCTTCATGGTTCTTCCTCAAGATCTGGTAACACCCACTCTTCCAAAGTAGGGACCAACCGAAACACTGAGGGCATTTCTTTGAGTTGGAGGGGAGCAGAAATCTTAGTCAACACCTGCTCAAGCAAATGCAACCACCGCCTTCAATCAATTCAGTTTGTAGAATCTTCTCATCTGTTTCTGTTTCTTTAAGCAGTCTAAAGGGCTCAATTCTTCACCTCATCTAGTGGAGCATGACTTGGCAGTTCTCCAGAGCTCTGGAATTAGTGTAGGATAATAGACTTCTACATTACTATTTCTGAGGTTCACCATCTTCCTATGACAGGCAATGACAGGGCAAGAGACTTAGCCATATTTGGCATTCAAGATAGTAGGCCACCAGGTAACACTACAAGGTTGAACCTTTGTATTACATAGCATTCATCATCTACTGCATTATGACCACTCTACTACTTAGGCCTACACCATACAAAGTGTGTGAACCTCTCCACTGCACCTACCCAGTCTAGCTTTTACCTGAGAGTTCTAGTAAATCAAGCTCTTCCTCCTTACTGCAAGTATGTAAACTGGTGCAGAAAGCAACTGCCACTCTGGTATTTCTACAATTCATCTATACTACCTCTCCTACCCAGCATAAGAGATCTTCCATTACTGTTCCAACAGAGACCTAGACATTTTATATTCAGATCATGTTTTAAAGTCATGTGACCAAATGAGTCACAAGATGTACCACAGATATAGAAAACTAACTGGAATCTTTACTCGGGATTCAAAGGGTTTTTTTGTTTCCTCATTTTGTAAATTAGAGGTTGTGATACTGCTGAATTGGCAGGGAAGCCACTCACTACAACCATTTGTTGCTACATAGCTCAAAGCCAATTGCAAGACTAACATTTGCTACTTACATGCACCTCTGATTTATTCTGAAGTTACAACTATACAACCTCATTAAGTTGCTTTCAGCTCTAAAAATGCACTAGACATCTTCACTCAGTTTCAATGGTCAAGCTCAAACCAAGCCAATACAAAAAGGGTGTAAAACTTGAGCCAGACTATTTTTCCATCAGGAGGCCAATACTTCTATTCACCTTAAACAGTGGCCATGACTTAGCATTAGACTTGAAAGAGTTAAAAATAAAATGTACGTTTCCCCTAAGGGCCACTGGGAAGACTTCAGTTTTACATTTTTCTAGTATTTGAAGGCTGTCTCCACCTACAAGTGGTGTATTAAGGTTGGTCCATTTCTGCTGGTGTAGCAGGCTAGTTAGGGGCTATTTTCATATATTTTAACCTGCAAAAGCTGGACTTTTGTCTATTAGCTCTTGATTTAATCAAGTGTCTAGCACCGACATCTAGCATTCAGCACTGATAGAAATGCACTTGTTTTTCCCTTGCCTAGGGCTATATGCCTTAGAGATCAGGCAAAAGGATAAAATCCAAACTCTAGATTCAAGGGAGCCCTGTTCACATGCAGACTACGTTATATGCCTAGAGGGACTACCAGAAGGCAGCAAAGGATTCATTCTCTTGCTTTGAAACACCCAAACATGGAACTTCCTTTAGTTGTTTTGGCATGGAGTCCAGGAGAGCAACACCATGGTTACTCTTCAGTTAATAAAAATATAAAGCAGCAGCTCATAGAAGATGGTCACACCATGTTAGTGGCATATTTTCTTGCCACTGCAATTAGTCAACCTGTACTGGTTAGAGTGAAAATCCCTACACCTCTAGGGAGCCCAGAGGTATAGTTCAAATACAAGTAAGATTCTCCCCTCCCCCTTTTATCTAGTAACATTAAAATAGCTCCCCTCCTTAAGCGCTGTAAGAGTGACAGTGTTTGGTTAAGAGCTTTGTCATTTGCCATTATGTTCATAAACCTACATCAACTCCAGCTCAAGAATCCTTCACTGACTCAGAAATAGACTAAAAATGTTCCCTGGCTTCTAAGTGGGTTACATCTTCATTTCTATCTGCATATCTAGTCTCTTTATAATGAGAAGAGATCAGGTGCCCCTCTTTCCAGGCCTACACTGTGGACAGCATGGCTGGGACTTGTGTACCTCCTAGAGCCTATCATTGCAGGTCTGTTCCTACTGTGTCTCCCTAAGCGCTGGAGTCACTGCAGGGTGCTCAGAGAGGGCTGCATGAGAAGCCGCATGAACCTAGCTCCAACTAGTTCCGGCGTCGGCACCGAGCCGGGTCTTCGCGTGCAGCGCCCCCCCCCCCCCCCCCCCCCCCCCC
>NW_017729002.1:21525635-21526000 GCF_001723915.1 Gavialis gangeticus
CCCCCCCCCCCCCCCCCGTCACGTGGGCAGCTAGGGGCTCCACCAGCAAGAGGCTCCCCAGTGACGTCACCCCGGCAGACCCTCCGCCGCCGCCAGGGCCCGGATGCGGCAGCGCGGAAGCCGACGGACAGAGGCGGAGGCAGCCGAAGCGCTTCGGCCGGGAGGGGGCGGAAGCAGCTGCTGCAAGCCCAGCAGTGGCGGGCGGTCCCTCCTGCCCCCGCAGCCCCTGGTGGGAGCGCCCGGCAGGTGCTGGTGGGGTCGCCCCGACACCCCCGGGGAGGCTCGGCAGGTGTCACCTCCGCAGAGCCAGTCGGACACGAAACGAGGCCCCAGCCCCACGGGGGGGGGGGGGGCCCCCCCCCCCC
>NW_017729002.1:21531000-21537309 GCF_001723915.1 Gavialis gangeticus
CTTCGGCCGGGAGGGGGCGGAAGCAGCTGCTGCAAGCCCAGCAGTGGCGGGCGGTCCCTCCTGCCCCCGCAGCCCCTGGTGGGAGCGCCCGGCAGGTGCTGGTGGGGTCGCCCCGACACCCCCGGGGAGGCTCGGCAGGTGTCACCTCCGCAGAGCCAGTCGGACACGAAACGAGGCCCCAGCCCCACGGGGGGGGGGCCCCACCCGCCCCGCGCGGACACCACCCAGCCCTTGCCGGGACCCCCCCCTAGGTGCGGGGCCGGGCGCGTCTCACCGCTGAAGACCATAGCAGCTGAGGCGCCCATGACGGCGAAGAAGGAGGCGTACTCGGGGGCGCTCTCCGTGGACATGGCGGGGCTCTGCCTGCGCTGCGGGGGGAAGCGGCTCTTTCGCCTGCCTCGGGGCTCCGGCTGCTCCTCGGGCAGGGTCGGCAAAGAAACGGCGGAGGCCGCGCAGGGGGCCGGTGCTGGGGTGGGGGTTGGGTGCGGCGGTAGTGGCACTCGGCTCAGTCCCAGCTGGAGTGAGCTGCCTGCTTGGGCGCTGCGCTCTAAATAGCCAACCACCGCAAGACAAAATGGCGGCCGCGGAAGGGTCATGTGACCCCCGCGGAGCTCCCTCCTTCCCTACCCAGCCCCTCAGGGACCGTACCACCCACGGGCAGAAGGGGGCTAGCCCGAATTGGGCATGTTCACTGTCCTGTACCACAGTGAGAATATTATCTCCCGCTAGAAACTAAGTGGGGGTCTCGTTCCTTTTCCCTTAAGTCGCTGTAGAGGAGAGCTTTAGGAGGCCGTTCCCCTCTTCCCGCCGCAGATGGTACAGTCCTCCTCTCCCACAGTCGCGTTCGCCCCAGCTGAGCGTGATTCAGCTGCCATTAGCATAATGGGCGGGGCCAGGGGCCAGGCCCCACCCCCTGGGGGAGGGAAACGGGGCCTGGTCCCTCCCCCTGTGCCCGTGACGTGGGCTGTGTGCGCGCTCCGCCCGGGGGCACGAGGGGAGGTTAGTGCTGCGGGGGGCCCCGCCCGGGACGTGCCCACGGGGCGGGGAGGTCCTGGCGGTGGTGGGACCGTCGCTTCTGGCCGTGCGTGGGGACAGGCCCCCGCCCCGCGGGACCGGACTGGCTGCTGGGCGGGCTGAGTCCCAGTCGCACCTGGCGGGGCGTGCACGTGGAGCGGGCGGGGCCGCTGTGGCCGGAGCTTTTCAGAGCTGGGAGAAACCTGTGCGACTGCAAGCATGAGGGCGGCCGAGGAGGGGAAGGAAAGAACTTGCTGGAGAGCTCTGTTCTGCTCAGTCCTTCAGCAACCTGCAGTCCTCTCCTCTGCCGCTTGGCCAGGGGGAAATCAGGCTGACAGAAGCCGCTGTTGGTGCATGGAGGCAATGGAGCATCTTCCTTCCAAGACACTTTCCGCAGGCCTGAGGGAGAGCCAGGTGTCCTGGACTGTCTCCGTGTCTGCGCTCCTGATGGTGTGTGGCACTTTGGCTGTATCACACGTGCTGTTACTGAGTCTTGGTTTCTCCATCAGTGAGACAGGGATGACAGTAATCCTTCGCCCATGCAGAGAGGGAGCCCCTGCAAGTGCCCTCCACTGCTTGTGTGCGTATGCCTTTTTCCGGTTCTGTACCAGGATGCTCCCACCACTCCAGTGCTGCATTGTATACAGTCCACTCCAGTGTTTGCTTGTCTAGGATGCAGCCATCTTTGATCCTGTTTTCTGCCCAACACTCTTCAGCTTCCTGATGTTGCAGAATTCTGCATATTTCATTGGTTTTCTGTTCAGGTTTTCCATTCAGTAGGCTGATCTACTTGGGAATGATCTTATTTGAGCAGGGGGTTCAACTAGATGATCTCCTGCGGCATGAATGCCATGTGCCCCTGGAGGCTGGGGGGCATGGTGACCACCCACAGGTGGTGGCTACTGTGTTGGCAATGGGGGCATGGCGGCAGGGGAGCAGGGAGCTCCAGCAGGTGGCCACAGCAGTGTCAGTGGCAGGGAGTGGCAACCACCAGCAGATAGCAGCGGCAGCCAGCAGCGATTGGGGACTGACCGCAGATGCTACTGGTGGTGTCAGCAGTGGCAGGGGAGAGTGTGGTTCATGGTGTCTGTCTGCAGGTGCTGTCGGCAGCTTTGATGGTGCCTTTTGCAGGGGGTGCACTGCTAAGCTCAGTGGGTGCACCTGCATGCATCCCCTATGTGCCGCCAATGTCCTCAGGTCCCTTCTAGCCCTAATTTTCTATGATTCTCTAATTCAGTGCAGTAACAAATCTGTTTGGTTTTAAATATGTTATCACTTAATCTGCCTATTTCATACCAGGTTTTTAACACAAAGTCACACTTTTAGACAGGGTGCAGTATAATTTAGCCAGGATGTAATGACAATCCTGAATCATTTCAAAATTGTATTGATAAAACATATCCTAAAAACATGTTTTTATTTCATTGATTCAAAATATTCACATAAAGATAAAAAGAACGTCATCTTCTGTCACACTTTGGCCATTTTATTGTGACTAATTTCATGTGCTGCTTTTCACTAATAATGCATAGGCCAGGGGCCAGCAACTTTTTAGCTGCTGAGTCAAAATAGCATAGCTAGGTTCAAGGTAGGCCAGTACTTCCAATCTGGCTGCCAGCTTCCTGTAGCCTGGTCACCACTATTGCTTCTCCTCCCCACTGCAACACATGCATGCAAATCCCTCAGCTCCTAGATTGCTATCAATATCCAAGCTTTGTCAGTCAGATAAAATTGCTCAGCTGGCCAGAGCCAGCACACTCCATTATATTTCCAATCCATTCCTTAAATAAAAGTTTTGTAAGAAATCTATTGGCACCTATGAGTTTCATAGTTATGTATGATATAGAGTACATGGCAGTCACCATCAGTTATAGAATTACAGCTAATAGGGACTATGGATCTGTCCAAAACACAATGGCAAAGAACTCAGTCTTACTGCCAAGGTTATAAGCCCTGTCTTTGCCTACCTGTTCTGGCTGTGCCTCTACTAGCCTTGGAAATAAAGTGGTAAGGCAGTATCCCTGGTACTACATTTAATACTTGGGTTTGCAGCTTGCACAGGAATAGTGACTTTGGAATTGGGATGTCACTAGGGCTTCCTCATTGCCTTATTTCTAGGGTTGATGTACACAAGCAGAATGACTAGTTAGGGCTTACTGCCTTGGCAGCAAGACTGAGCTCTGTGTTGCCTGTTGTAGTTCTACCTTCCAGGTCTCAGCATGCAGTGCTCCCTGTTGATCCAAGTATCCTTTTTCTCAGACCTAGGCGGAACATTGCATGCTGGGACTGCTAATATTTTACTTTTCCTCACTGGTCCCCATTAGGATTGGGACCCATTGTGCTCAGTAACACATTGCATGTAGTCCCTGTTCTGAAGATCCTGAAGGTAATTAACCACTGAAAGAACTTACATAGGGATGTAGACGAGTCTTCATCACTTGCTGTCTTCAAATTTAGGTGGGTGTCTCTCTCAAAGCTTTGTTGTAGCTCAAGCAGGAATCAAGAGAGAAATTCTTTGGCCTTCACTGTACAGGTCAGGTTAGATGATCAAGGGGCACATCTACATGTTCATTAATGTGCTGTACTAAATTAATGCACAGTAACCAGTGTTACTGCACAGTAGTGCTGGTGCATGCCTTTTTAGTGACGCTACCGCATAGTAGCATATTAGCACTGTTTGTACTGTGACACGCTACTGCAGAGTATTATTAAGCTACTGCATGGTTAGCGACTTATATAGACATGCTCAGGGTGGGCCCCCTGGCCTTCAAATCTGTGCATCTGAGTCTCATAGTCTCATCAACTGAGACTCAATAAGACAGCATGACAAACAGAAGGTGGGAAAGGAAGAGGGTGATGAAAATAGAATGGCTCTGTCACAAGGGTTAGCTGTGTACCCAACTCTGATTCCCAATCATCAGCGATTTGACAATGTATTGGTCATAGTAGCTCTTCCTGATCCCTGCACTACCTGGCCATCGTTCACTGGCTGTTCTCACAAGACATAGTCATCATGGATAGATGGATCTGGAGGAGGGATTTGAAGGGGGGAGGGTAATAGCCCACACATGAACCACCCACTGGTTTATGTGTTGTAAGGGCCAGCATAGAAGAAAGCACAAAGGCAGTAGAAGGATAAGAAGACAAATGGGTGTAGAAGCTTGATTTCATTACTGAAACATTGTTGTCAACCCAATGAGGGACAAAAGTGGATGTCAGGCAGGTTGTAATGTATCATAAAACCAATGACACATTCATTTCAGAAAACTACTGGATCTTTACTTCATAAATATACTGGATACAAAAAATCATGGACTCAATAGAGACATTGCTTTTATGACACATTACAACCTGCCTGACATCTGATTCACCAGTGTTTGCCTGACAGTCTCTTTTCTACCTTGTACTCTGTCACTGCACTGTCTCCCTTCAGCCTTTTTTCCCCTGCTCTCTTCCCCCTCCCCTTCCCCCTTCTGCTTTAACTCTCTGTCTCACTTTTTGTTTTTTTAAGTCTACCTATTTACAATTTCACTGACATCCTGCGACACTTTTAGCTGCTTTCATTTCTTGGAGTCTCAGAACAGCAGAGATTCCCCATGCCTGAAGAAAGGTGACTGCGCCCGAAAGCTTGCTAAATTTTTTTTTCCAGTTACTCAGTTGGTCTAAAAAAAGGTATCCACTCAAAGAACCTTGCCTGCCTATGTTCTTAGACCAACATGGCTACAACCAAAAACCCAGCCACATGATTAAGGACTTTCTTACTTCCTAGTGAAAAACTCTACCTGACAAGGAAATAACACTGCCAAAATGGACTTTGACCAAATAGGAACTGCAATGTATTTTAGAGGCTGGTGCAACACATGATGCCCAGTTATTTCATGTTACTTTTCCTGATGCACAGCTAAGACATACCATCCCTTTCCCTAGCAAACAGTCTCAATAAATTGGTTTTGTTTTATGGGCCTCACACCTCTGACCTTTTCCTGGTGTCTGTGAACCTGTCCTTTGTGGTCTCAGGCTTTGGGCTGTCACCACTCAGTGAGGAACAATTTGATTCTTCTACACTCTGATGGGGTGTTTATTTGTAGCTCCCACCATACATCAACCAGTATCCTCTCAGCACATCTGTCCTATGTTCAAACCATGTTCTGTTTCCCATTCCCCTGTTGAATGGAGGCCTTTGTCGCTCTGAATGTTGCTACAACATTCCTATACATTTTGCCAGATGTATTTTTCAGAAGCTCAAAATTCCATCCAATCGTGGCACTGAAAGCCACTTTTCCACACTGGGGGATATTTTGCTAGCAAATTTCAGACTTCCACACCCAGCTGGCTTGGTGCATGGGCTATACTTAAAAGGTAGCAATCAGAACAAGAAGGATGGAAAGCGGTGAGCAAGCATTCTCTTTAAAGCAAAGTGTTCTTTGTTGAGAAAAATACATTGCCTAAGAAAAATATAACGTAAAGCCAATAAACCAGCCAATATACATATCTGCTTCCCAGGGGTCTAACCATCTGCTGCATGGGGACTCTGCAGGGGAGAGGGGCCAGGTCCCTAGAAATTATTTTGTAGTCTCCCTCTGTGTCAGAGCTCAGAGGAATCAAGACATTTCTTACTTGTTTATAACTCTTTGATCAGGTACCCCCTTGAACAAGATTTCCAGCATTTTGGAGATGGGTGAAAAATCCTTGAAGCCCAGTGCTTGCCTCCTCGTCCTTCAAAAGTCTACCTCAATGATTTTATCTGGGAAGCCGTGGTACTGCTACCTAGTTCTGTTATTGAATGCCAACATTATGGGGCATAATAAGTGGTCTGCTCTCCAAGAATAAATTAATAAATTCATAGATTGTAGGGACTCCGAAGTATCATCATGTCCGACCTCCTGCCCCAGGCAGGAAAGAGGACCGAGGTCAGACGATCCCAGCCAGGTGCCTATCTACCCTCCTCTTGAAGACCTCCAAGTTAGGTGATAGTACCACCTCTCTTGGCAGCCTGTTCCAGATTCTGTCCACTCTTACTGTGAAAAATTTCTTCCTAATGTCTAACCTGAATCTACTCTCCACTAGTTTGTACCCATTATTCCTAGTTACTCCTAGGGGTGCCCTGGTAAATAGCACATCTCCAATTCTCTGTTGTCGTCCCTTGATAAACTTATAGGCTGCTACAAGGTCTCCCCTCAGATGTCTCTTGTGAAGGCTGAAGAGATCCAGATCCCTCAACCTCCCCTCGTAGGGTCTTGCACGGAGGCCACTAATCATATGAGTGGCCCTCCTATGAACCCTCTCCAGATTCTC
>NW_017729002.1:21537357-21573897 GCF_001723915.1 Gavialis gangeticus
AAAGACTACGTCCATGGCAACACCTGCATCCATTGCCTTTGTGACCTGATCATAAAAGGCAATCAGGTTGGTCTGACATGACCTGCCCCTAATGAAACCATGCTGGTTGCCCTTGAGCATCATCCCTGAAGCCGGCCCATCACAGGTGTGCTCCTTGAGGATCTTCTCAAAGAGTTTCCCAAGGATTGAGGTAAGACTGACGGCCCTATAGTTGCCCGGGTCCTCTCTCTTCCCCTTTTTGAAGATGGGGACCATGTTAGCTATC
Organism: Gavialis gangeticus; assembly: GCF_001723915.1. Classification (NCBI taxonomy): domain Eukaryota; kingdom Metazoa; phylum Chordata; order Crocodylia; family Gavialidae; genus Gavialis; species Gavialis gangeticus. The sequence continues at coordinate 21,537,623 of NW_017729002.1, forward strand.
TTCCAATCATCCGGCATCTGGCCCGAGCACCACAAGCGCTCGTAAAGCCGTGCCAAGGGCCCTCCAATAACCCCAGCTAGGTCCCTCAGCACCCTGGGGTGGGGAGCATCTGGACCCACTGACATGAACACGTCCAGCCCCTCCAGAAGCTCTCTAATCCGGTCCTCTCCAACCTGAGGTCTGGAGGCGTTCCCTTCGAGTCCATCTGGCCTCCTCTGGACCCTCTCCAGATTCTTCGCATTTTTCTTGAAGTGTGGTGCCCAAAACTGGACACAGTACTCCAACTGCGGCCTGACCAATGCCACATAGAGCGGGAGCATCACCTCCCTCCATCTGTTGGTCATGCATCTGCTAATGCACGATAAGGTGTGATTGGGTTTGTTGATGGCTCGTTACACTGCCAGCTCATGTTTATCTTGGAGTCAACTATGACTCCAAGATCCCTTTCAGCCACTGAGCTGAAATTCTACAGTCTGTCTCAACAAATATGTATCAATAGCCTTAGATTCTTACATAGCAGCTCCTATGGTATTCATAACATTATTACATCACTAAGGTCACACAGGGGGTCCATGAGAGCTTGAGGAGAGCAGAATCCTGGGATCTGATGTCTTTGCAAAGAAGGACTCCAGTGCCACCACTTAGGTTTTTTGGCTGCAAAAGTAACAGAGGTTGTTGCTTGAGGGTTTAGATCTGTGGATCTGAGTGATGGCTACACCAGTGGCTGCTTCACCACCTCTCCTCAAGCTTCCCCCAAATTATTACTGCAAGTTCCAGCAGCATGCCCAACTGTAGGGTGCTGCCTGTAAGTATTACCGCTTCTTAGCTGCCATCATAGGAAGAATCACAAGGACTATCTTCATGGGGACTTAGAGATATCATTTCACATGGTTCAGAATCGTGATAGTACCCAGAACAACCGGATGGAGACAGAGGTGGGAATGGAGGGGATCAGGGCATGAGCACTCCCTTGCAACCCCTTGAAAATAGTGCATGCAGATGAAGGCTTAGGGTCAGGGATGTGGCCCCATGAAAGTTCAAAAAGACTGTATTATCTTATCAAGCTGTAACTAAAGCAAACGGGAGGAATCCACAAGGTCTTATGTTTTAGTCCTTTTGAGGAAACAGGCTGAAGGGGAAGGAACTCATACAGGAGGTAGCAGCAGTTTCTCCAGTTTAGTGCTTAGATTGTGACATCTGTAGACACAAGGACACATTCCAGCCATACCCTTCATGAATTTCTCTCTGACCTCTGTAGTGGGACAAAGGTGGGGATAGGTTGTCTGTTGCACAGTTGCTCTTCTTTTTTTCATTGTTCACCTTTGGTGATGCCTGTTCATCACCAGCAAGACAAGAACTTTTCTGGAGCCCTGTCCTATTCTCTCCTTATTTGCAACCTTTCTTCAACATGCAATGATGTAGAAAATCACTTCACTGTCTACTTAAATCTAATGGGACTTAAGCATGTGCTCATGGCCTTGTTGAACAGAGGTCTTTGTTGCTCTCAATTCTTATACATTGTGGCAAATGTATTTTCAGAGGCTAAAAATTCCATCCATTCACAGCACTCAAAGGCACTTTTCCTCATTGGGGGATATTTTCTTGGCAAATCTCAGCCTTCCATGCTCAGCTGGCTTGGTGCATGAGCTATACCTAAAAGGTAACAATCAATATTTTTATATTGGGAAAACAAATATAAAATATTCCTTCCTAGCTGTCTTGACACTGGGACTCAAGAGATTTGGATTCAGGTTCTTGCTTTGCCATAGACTTTGTGTGTGAAAATCACTTTGTCTCTCTGAGTCTTAGTTTTTCACCTCTCAGATGGGGGTAAATATTAGAGCTAGCTGGGAAGTTTTGAGGAAACTTTTTTTGGCTAAAAGGATCAGTTTTGGCAATTTTCATTTTTTAATTAGGAAACAGAAGTTTTGAAGTTGCCAGAATATGTTGATGAACTTTTTTGGAAAAAAAAAACCTTACTGCCCTGCTTCAGACTGCTTCTTGCTAAAAATACAGGCTAATGGGTGCGTCTACATGCAACCCTACGTTGCTATAGCAACGTGCTATGGTGATGTAGCGATCACGTGAGTCTACATGTGATCAGCAGCCACTTCACTGTAGCAGCATGCTCCCCCATTTTAGTCCGCCGCTACAGTAAAGTAGCCGCTAAAACTAACTGTGCGTTGTGCGCACAGTGCAATACAGGTGGTTACTGTGCTATACTACAGTACTTCCAAAAGGAAGTACTAAAGCACAGTGCAGTAACAATGTTGCCGTAGGGCCATGTGTAGATGTGCCCAATGACAGCAGAATAACTTTACACATAAAAAATGATAGAAACAAGATCAAAGCATTTTGAAATGGTCAAAGTGGAACACTATCAAATGAATTTTATTTTTTCAGATTTCCATTAACATTTCCAAGATTTTGACTTTTTATCCTGATTAGGGACAAAAATCATTTTTTGCAGGGCGGGGAAACTCTTTTTTGAAGGACTATAATAAATGTAATTCCTTCCGCCTACCCTTTGCCTGTGTTATCTGTTTCTACTGTGAGCTTCTTGGAACAGGGGCTATCGTTTCATTCTATGTATGTTCAGCTCTCACCACAAAGGGGGCCTGACTTTGAACAGGGTATCCAAGTAGTAATAAGCAAATCTGAATAATAGTTGAACCAGTTTTACTCCAGAAAAATTTAACTTGCAGGCAAGCTCAGGTCTGGATAATATTAAATTGAGAGGTGAAAGCATAGAAGTTTCTGAAGGTCTAAGTAAATGAGAGGCACTGAGTGAAAATCCTTGTGCAGTTCTAGCTACAGCCATCCCTGCTGCTACCACCATAATAGACCTGCTATAAGGCCTGCCACGAAATCCTGAATTTTTTTCTTATTTATTATCTCCTCTTTTTTGCCCACATTTATTTCTTCTAGTACTAGCACAGGCAAACCATCTCAAAAACTTGCAGTCATTGTGTAATTCCACTCACTGGATGATGTTTCACCCTGCTGGAGATAATGACCTTCAGAAAGGTTCTATATACAACCGAATGGGAATGAGGCAGGAAAGAAAAAAGGAAGGAAGCACTATGCAAAGGAAAGAAAAGCACAAAAGCTGTCGTATGTTATGGAGTCAGGTTTGTAATGCTGGACATTCAATATATTTGTACCTCCAGGGAGAACCCAACACCAGGTGGGTATTGAGTGGACAGCTGTTGAAAGTAATGTGGTCTGGGTGATGAGGCACTGAGTCAAGAGACATTGATTCTATTTCCCATTAATCTGTGTGATAGGGCAGTGCGAAATTTTGCCAGCCATTTCGTTTCAACACTGTTTTGACTCATTTCAAGGTCGAAACAGCAAAATCAAAATGAAACAAATGGCTTCGAAACAGCCTCGAAACAAAATAAGGCTAGTCGAAACGTTTTGAAAGTTGAAACATTTTGACCATAGCGCTGGGGATGGGAAGTCAGTCCAGCTGGCCTGAGTTTCCCTCCCCAGCATGACCATGGGCTGGGATGGGAAGTCAGCCCAGCTGGGCTGACTTCCCACCCTGGCTGATCTAGCAAAACATTGAAACAGAGTTGAAACAGCCTCACTGTTTTGACAAAGCAAAATGGAAGAGCTGTTCCATATCTAAATGAAATTTGATATGAAATGCTGTTCCATCGAAAACTTGAAACTCAAGGTGAAATGGAACGGTGCTGTTATGCACAGCCCTACTGTGTGACTGTGGGCAATCTTCTGTGCCCCTCTTCCATCTTCCATACTTTATAGGATCATAGGAAAGTAGGGCTGGAAAGGACCTTGCAAGGTCATCTAGTTCTGCCCCTTGCTCAAGGCAGTTTCAAGCCCAGTTCCTCAGAGTCTCCCTTCTTTCTCCTTCAGCTCTCCAGGACTTCTGTCCCATTCCCATCCAAAGGCTTGACTTGGTTGCATGACCTGCCTGTCCTGTAATTTTGCTCATTTTCCTCCCTAGGCTAGGTAAGAGTCATAGATTTCATAGCCATTTGGGCTGGAAGGGACCTCACAAGATCATCAGGTCCAGCCCCCTGCCCAAAGGGCAGGCAGTCAGCAGGGGGCAAATGATCCCAGCAAGATAGGCATCCAAGTGTTTCTAAAAGGAATCCAGAGTAGGTGTCTGCACCACCTCTGGGGGGAGTTTATTCTAGACCCTGGGAACTTGGACAGTAAAGAATTTTTTTCCTTACGTCCAGCCTAAAACGGTCTTCTAAGAGTTCATGACCACTGGATCTAGTCTTCCCATGGGGTGCTTTGGTGAACAGTCATTCTCCCAGTTCCTAGTGCACACTCCTTATATACTTATAGACTGCCACCAAGTCACCCCTGAGCCTATGCCTCTCCAGGCTGAAGAGTGCCATGTCTCTCAGCCTCTCCTCATAAGGCCTGCTCTCTTGTCCTCTAATAATTCAAGTGACTCTCCTCTAGACTCTCTCGAGCTTCTCCACATCTTTTCTGAATAGGAAGGTAGGGTTGGATGGGACCACACAGGTTCATTTAGTTCAGCCCCCTGCTAAAGGCAGGATCAGCCCTGACTAAACCATGCCAGTCAAGCATCTGAGTAATCTGCTCTTGAAAACTTCCAAGGGTGGAGATTCTCCAACTTCTTCAGGTAGTCTGATTCAATGCCTGAACACTCTCATAGTCAGAAAGTTCCTCCTAATCTCCAGCCTAAATTTCCCCTTTTGCAGCTTGAAGCCATTGCTCCTAGTCCTGTCCCCTACAACCACAGAAAAAAGCCCATCTCCATTCTCTTTGTAAACACTCTTAAGGCATTTGAAGTTCAGTGTCAAAGCCCTTCTCAGTCTTTGGTTCTCCAGGCTAAATAACCCTAGTTCTTTCAGCCTTTCCCAATAAGTCTTGCTTCCCAGGCCCCAAATCATTTTTACATTGGACTCGTCATCAGCAAAGCTAACCACACTTTATCAGCAGAACTAACCGCATTTTATCATGCATCAGTAGATGCATGACAAATAGATCCAAGGAGGTGATACTTCCCTTGTATGCGGCATTGGTCAGACTGCAGTCGGAGCACTGCATCCAGTTTTGGGCACCGTACTTCAAGAAGGATGTTGATAGACTTGAGAGGGTCCAAAGGAGGGCCACTAATATGGTTAGGACTTACAGGACAACCCCTATAAGGAGAGACTGAGGGACCTGGACCTCTTCAGCCTCCACAAGAGAAGGCTGAGAGGTGATCTTGTGGCCGCCTACAAATTCTTTAGGGGGACAGAGCAAGGGATTGGAGATGCTCTGTTCACCAGGGTGCCTCTTGGGGTAACAAGGAACAATGGTCACAAACTGACAGCAGATTTAGGCTAGATATCAGGAAAAACTTCTTCATGGTAAGGGTGGCCAAAATTTGAAATGGGCTTCCAAGGGAGGTGGTGCTCTCCTCCACCTTGGGGGTCTTTAAGAGAAGGCTGGATAAGCATCTAGCTGGGGTCAAATGACCCCAGCATTCTTTCCTGCCCAGGCAGGGGGTTGCACCCGATGATCAGTGGTGGTCCCTTCTTGCAGAAGAGAGGCCAGGGAGAAAGATAGTGATACCATGGCCAGTTTGTTTTGAAGGCATAGACTTCCCACTCATCAATATCCGTGGCTAAGCTCTCCCCTACCATTTCAGGCATCATACAGAAAGCCAGACTTGACTTTAGCCACAGAAGACATTATTTCCTCCATCCTCCCTATGCTGGCCTTCACTAAATGAAGCTTGATTTCCTGTTTTGGCTGCAAAAATGCATAGTTATGGGAAAAGAGACACACAGCCTTACAGGCCAGGATAATGCTAATATCAACCCTGGAAAATGTAGCATGCAGGCTGCAGTGAGCAGGGTTAGTTCTACAGGTGCTGGGTCAGCTAGGAAAAGGCTGCAACGTTGTAAGGTCAACTAATTTTTGGCATTTCTCCAGGATACAAGGGGCATAGCTCATGTTAACAGGGATCTTGTGCTGATGAGCAAGGTTCTCTTGATACTAGTGAGCTGACTGATTGCCAGCGCAGACATAGCTTTGATCCCAGTTCTGGATGGTGGGGCATGGAAATCCTGTGCCACAGATGAGATGGCCAGTGGGTACTAATAATGTATGAACATTGAGTCCACAGAGCCAGGGTGTTACAGCTAGAAAAGGCTTTTTTATTGACGGTTATAACTGTAATGGTAGCCCCAGATATTCCAACTGAGAAAGAATGAGTAGTAGTTCCTGCCTGTTAGAGCTTACAGTCCAGATGTACAAATCAGAAAAAGTAGGGTAGAAATAGGCAAGTCAAGGGACCTGCACGAGGTGACACAGTGGGTCAATTGGAGAATAAATGGGAAATGGCCCAAGATACAATGCTCCAGCCCTAACACACACTGCTCAGGCTTGTCAGCTAGCCTTGGTGTACGGGCCCTGAATCTGTCTGGATTTGTAGATCAGAACCACTGCTTTTCTGTGAAAAAGTCTGGGCTTAAATAGAAGGAAAAGTCTTGTTATAGTGAGCACGTGTGTGTGTGTGGGATGGAGGAAGGGCTAACATTGCAGAGTTAATTCTTTCTTCTGCTTCAGAGTTCAGAGCCAGGACCACACTGGTGGAAGGCACCAACCCAAACTCATTTAAATCCTGGTACTGGCAGAAAAGGCACCTCCTCTCACCTTCTCAGACAAGGAGCCCTCAAGCCCAAGGTTGGATATGGGGACAACAAAGGAAAGAAAGAAGGGCAGTGACCTCTTACTAGTCCCAGAGACTGAAGGTCTCCTGTCCACAAAGCAGACAATAACGCAGGCAGAAGCAGTGTCAGTTTCTTCTACTATCTCCCTTCCAGGGGGTCACTAGTGGAGTCCAGTCCATCTGTACTCTCATGGGTTTATCCAACATTCCTGCTAACAGTGTGATAGTAATTTTTGTGATGGGGTCCCTCTCCATTGGCAGCTGGAATGAGGCCATTTGGTTTGTGTCACAGAGGCCATCAAAAAGCTCCGAGAAGGATCTCAGAGGAGGAGAGAGAGGAAGAGGTAACTGTACTGCAGATGGCTATGAGCCGGAACAGGCACAATCCTTGCACAATAACTTTCATAATCCCCCCAGAGCTTCAGCTTTGATTCCTGTTTGTCCATTTCTCAAGAGAACAGGGATGATTGCAGGTCACTGCAGCTGGCTGCAAGGATGAGGCAGCTCACAAGACCATTAATGTTCATGCTAATAAAGGATTCTCTGGAGCCTGTGAAATAAGGGAACAACTGAGAAATATTTTTATTACTGTAAACACTGTAAAAATGGCTTTAATTGTGAGTAAGTGAGCACATGAACTATATGAAGCAAAACAAAGGCCAGCACTTCAGTTGGCAAAGCTCAGAACATCTCCAGGGGAAACTGAGGGATATTATATATAGCTGGCACCAGTGCTATAAGAAGCTTAACTGGAAGGGCCACCATTAGAAAGACAGCAGTCTTATTATAGGAGGGCTGTTGAGATGTCATGTTTTCCCAACAGTAATGAATGCCCCCTCCCCCCCTCAAATTAAATCTGTCTTGATTTATACACTGAATATTGTGCCTACCTGGCTTTCCCTATGGCAGTGTAGATCAGCAGTCCCTCCACTGAAGTCAAGGGAATTACCTTGGTGCAAACTTGGGCCGAGTGAGACCAGAATCAAACTTACTGACTGAAGTTACAGGTTGAGCTCCTCAGCTGATGTAAATCAGTTTAGCTGCATGGAATTCAAAGCATCTGCATCATAGAATCATAGAATCACAGAACATTAGTGTTGGAAGGGACCTCACAACATCATCTAGTTCAACCCCCTGCTCAAAGCAGGATCATCCCCAACTAGATCATAGCCAAGGCTTTGTCTAATTGGATCTTAAAAACCTCCAAGGATGGACCACCTACAACCTTTACCACCCTCATGGGGAAAATACTTTTCCTAATATCTAACATAAACTTCCCTTGCTGCAACCTGAAATTATTGTTCCTTGCATAAATGCCTCATGCCTCCCAAGGCTGGGGGGAGGGGGAGGGCACACAGCAACTGTCCACAGGCAGCAGCGCCAGTGGTGGCAATGGGGGTGTGGCAGTGGCAAGTGGGGACTGCCTGCCACCAGCAGTGTTGGCAGTGGCCAATCTCAGGGGGTGCACATGCACCCATGTACAGTCCCTACGCGTTGCCAATGGTTCCTTGTTCTGTCACCTGCCACCACTGAGAACAGTTTAGCTCCCTCCTCCGTGGAACCTCCAGGTAGTTGAAGGCTGCTATTAAATCCCCCTTTGGTCTTCTCTTCTCCAGACTATATAGATTTCATAGACTTCATAGACATTAGGGCTGGAAGGGACCTCAGAAGATCATCGAGTCCAGCCCACTGCCCAAAGGGCAGGAAGTCAGCTGGGGTCATAGGATCCCAGCAAGATAAACATTTAAATGTCTCCTGAAGGCGTTCAAAGCAGGCTCTTGAACTACCTCTGGCGGCAGTCTATTCCAGACCTTGGGGCTCAGACAGTAAAGAAGTTCTTTCTTATGTCCAGCCTGAAACAGTCTCGCAGTAGTTTATGACCGTTTGACTTCGTCATCCCTTAGGGCGCTCTGGTGAACAAATGTTCCCCCAGATCCTGGTGGTCACCCCTGATAAACTTATAGGTGGCCATCAGATCACCCCTGAGCCTGCGCTTTTCCAGGTTAAAGAGCCTCACGGCGCTCAGCCCGTCATCGTAAGGTCTGTTTTCCTGACCTCTGATCATGCGCGTGTCTCTTCTCTGGACTCTCTCAAGCTTCTGCTCATCCTTTTTGAATTGTGGGGCCCAAAACTGGACGCAGTACTCCAGCTGCAGCCTCACCGAGGCCGAGTACAAGGGGAGAATGATGTGCTATGGGTGCTTGTACATGTGACTGGGGTTTATTCCCCAAGGTTTTATTCTATACCCTCTAAACTGAAATGGTGGGGCATAAAATAAAGCCCTGAGGAATAAACTGTTTCAATTTTCCCATCATGTTAAGGCAAGGGGCCCAATCCTTTTTTTAACTGGAGCTGGAACCTGCCTGTGGCTAGGGGTTGAGCTGCTGGTGGATTGAGCAGCCCTTGAGCTGTGGGGCACCCTGGTCCTTCCCTCTGCAGCAGCAGTGCCTCCTGGGGCTGTCTGGGCAGGCTGCTAGGTGCCAGCTTAGAGGCAGCACCTGGCCCAATCCAGTTCTTCCCTGAGCCTGGCTGGGGAGCAGAACCCTGCGGGCTTCCAGCAGGTGGGCTCAGGCTGGGTGCTGCCTTCAAGCTGGGGCAGCACCTGACCCACTAGCAGCTTGATTGGGTGGCCCTGGGGGTGCCACTACCATAGAGAGAAGCACCAGGGCCCATCACAGCGCAGGGGTTGCTCAGCCTGCCAGCAGCTCACCCACTGGCCACTGGCTCTGCAGGAAACAAAAAAGGATCAGGATCCTTGCGACTTCTGCCTTCAGCAGGCACCTGAATACTAATGCAGCCTAGTATGGTGTTAGCCTTCTTTGCAACAAGGGTACACTGTTGGCTCATATTCAGTTTATTGCCCGCTGTAACCCCTGGGTCCTTTTCTGCAGAGCTGCTGCTTAGCCAGTTGGTCCCCAGCCTGTACAGGTGCAGGTACAGTTCCCACAAACTGAGGACCTGGCCCCTGATGCTAAGTTATTTGCTGTTTTTCTTTGTTTCCTTTTTCTCCAGGAAATGCAAATCTCCCCCAGCTCTATGTGTCCATTAAGCTAAATGCTAGTCCCAGAACCAAGCCCAAGCACCAGCTTCCTTTGTAGGTATCAATAGCCAGAACCTATTGCCAGGCTCCTGCAGTTTCTGTGCTCCCAACCTCATGAAAAGGAATAGCTGGTGAAGCCCATCTCCAAAAACTTACAAGAAGTTAAGGCCCAGGAAGAGCCATATACCACAGCATGCCAGGGATCCAGATCACCAGCGTCACTCCCCAATCCAGGCACAGCAGAGGTGCATTGATTCTACACGTGTCAAGGCATCCTACAGCTGGAAGTGGAAGGTAGAGGTAAGGTTGGCCCAAGTGAATTTAAAACATTTCATTTCCACATCTTTCTCTACTAGGAGCCCCCAAAGACTGAGCAGTGGTGGGCCATGCTGGCACTTTGCCAGCAACAAAAGGCACATAGGTTACTTGCCTGAAATGGAGCAGGTTGCATCCATCTTCTTCTCCTATGCCCATGCAGACTAAGAGCATGTCTACACGACATTTGCAGTGCCTCTATGGGTGGCTGCTCTCAACATACTCTACCCACTTGCTTTCACTTGCATATGCCAAACCCAGATATGCAGGGATTAAGTAGCTCCAGAGGCACTGCTGTGCTCAAGACCTCTGTCTCCAGAGCAAAGATGTGGAGGCACACTTGAGGCACTTCTTGTGCCCAAGACACACTTGAGGCAGCTTCATTCCTGCTTTTCTGGGTTTGGGGCATGCAAGCGGGAACAGGTGAGAGAGATGCATTTGGGAGCAGACCCCTTGGGCAATGGTGCAGACACAATGCAGACCTAAAGCTCCCATCAGCACGTAGCATTCTTGGCCTGAACCCTCAGCCCTACGTGGACCATTGTATGTTGTGACCTTTTAGTGTGAGATTTGTGAAAGCATTTAGTGCTGCCTTAACTCTGCTCTCCCCAGAGTCATTATTGCCTAGGGTTAGGCCAGTACTGCATGGTTTGGAGATTCTGTGCTTAGTTTCTGGGGATGCATCTCCTCTTTAAGGATGCAAATGGTGGCACTTGAAGCAACAAGGGGTGCATTCTGGACACTCCAATACGAGTAAGGTTTGAGTTTCCTTAGGCCTGTGCCTGCACACATTGACAGAAAGGGGATTTGGCCATTACCTTTTGTTGACAAGGCCCTTCGCTTCAGCATCAATGTGCATAAAGCCAATCCCACAGATCCTGACAAACCCCTTCTGTGTTGTCCCACTGAAGAACAGTCTGTTTTTAAGATCATAGCCAGAAACTGGATAATCTTAGGGCTGGCATTATTTCTTATATACAGAATCTTTACATGTCTGAGTACAAATGCAGCCCTCTGTTTCATGTATACACTCTGTGATATGTGCATGATGGACAGGTGTGTGAGATACATTTCATCTTCATTATAAGTCTCTGGTATAAAGTTACTGGGCTTGACTCTTCCCTTGTTTATACTGGTGTGAAGGAGGATCAGTGGAATTGGCAACGGTGACTAACTCAACTACTGAGTGTAATCCGGCTTCATATGGGATGTGTCTTACACATGGATTAATAACCTCCCCAGACCATGATGGTGTAGGTGAAAGGGAAGGAAGACCACAGAGCTGTCCAAAACTTAGGAATGTAGGACTGAAAGGGACTCCTGGGTCACTGAGGATGTCCAGATCTCTGTAATCACAGAGACCACTTCATACAATCCTGTTCACAAACTGATTTAGCTCCACTGTAAAACTGATTAGGCTTGGCAGCTCTAACTAGAGTTCCTGGGTGTTGCAGGGAATCTGGGGCTGCTTGGAGTACTGGCTAGCTGGGTGGCTGTTGTGGTGTCTGTGTAAAGTCTAGGGTCAACAGAACCCACTGACAGGTTATGAACAGTGTTCATCTTGGTCTCTGCTAACATTGCTTAAAAACACATTAGTTCCTAGGTTCTGGATCACATAGTTTAAAACACAACCTACTGGTATTTTCCTCATGTAGGCATGGTCTGAGGCAGACTCCTGCTTTGAACTGTTGCTGCCTGTGTGCAGCTGCTGTTGCTTACTCAGAGCCCAGTACACTGTGGTCTCTGGCTCTGTGCTGCAAGGATCCCACCTTAATCTTCCACAGATTGTTTTAATTTGCCAGCCCAAAACTGAACGCTGACTGCTCTGGATTCGGCTGGCATTCTGCCTTATCACTCTATCCTATCTGTGCCATGTTTGGTGGAACGAGGGATCACATGATTCCCAACTCGCACAGAAATCAGTACATGGAGTGTCTCTTGGCTGTGCGGGATTTTATTAATGGAGTGATCATGGGAACGCTTTCTTCCTTGATAAAAAAGACAAAAAAATGCAGTGCAAAAGTATGAAGCCATACCACATCAAGGGCAAAGATTTAGACATCCTGAAGGCAAAGGATTCAAAATTATGGTTCCCACAGCAACAGTAACTCACCCACTTTACACCTTGAGCCATAAATGCACCCGCATTACACCTTGAGGCATAAATGTAACAGTATAGCTACCAAATATACATATAACAGGGGATGCATTACATTTCCAGGGAGAACTTTCAATTTCCAGCTTTTAGCATTTAATTTTGTAATGCACTAATGTAAGAGTGTGTGTGCATGCACACGTGTGTGCAAATGTGTGTGCTGACATATGTGTGCGCATGGTCCGTTAATGTGTCGTGAAGAGCAATGCAGCTATAAACGCACCCATTTGTCCTTCATATAGCATGCTGATCCTCAGATTACAGCCTTTTAATAGCTCTTTCACCAAATATTAAAAGCCCTCCCTCTGACAGTGATAAATTTACAGTGGCCTGGATCTGTGCTGCTGAAGAAGAGACTGGAGTGAAAATCTCTTGTGCTCTCCATCAGCCAAACACTCAGAAGCAGGAAGAAAAGCAGCCATGGAGGATGCTGGATGAAAAGAGACAGTGATGTTGATGCTTATGACAGACAGAAATCCCTGCACTGGGGATTTTGTGAAAGGTGTGGCCAGCCAGCAAACCAACCCCATATAGGAACCAGCTCGCAATTTGTCAATGAGAAAAAAAGCGAAGAGCTGTGTCCGACTCAGGTTAGTGCACATGTTCAGATAAAATGATTGGGCAGAGCACAGGCACCAAGTAGAAAGAGCAGAGGGGAAAACAGCTCTACTCATGCCAGGTGGATAACTGGTTTGGTTCATAAAGAGAAACTGCTTGTGAGTCAGTCCAGGATTTTGTACACACTCCCTGACACAGGCTGCCTCCCCTGCATATGCAATCAGAGGGCATTTTAAGGTTATGGGTTCCTTCACAAATGTAACAAATCAAATAAGAGGGCAATGGGATGAGAAGGGATTTCCTGCAGACATGAGCTCCCAGGATGCACGGTGCCCTTTGGGGAGTTTAATTGTTAAATGACCCTGCAGCAGCTAATGAAATAAGCATGTCACGTCATTGGGAGACCATATCAGTTTTTCCCTTTAGAACCAGTGTAAAGATGTATTATTTAACAGAGGGCTTTTTCCTTTCAAGTAAACAGGATCAGAGAGGCAGATCCTGAGTGAATGTTCCGAGAAGATAGGGGGGAATAGGTGTTAGAAAACCTAGATTCTCTCTCTTCTGCTGACTCTCAGTGGGTGCATCTACATGTGCATTAATGTGCCTTTTCTAATGCGCATTAAATTTAGTACCGTACTAAATGAATGCTCATTAGGCTGTGCTAATGTGCAGTAGCACATCGGCATGCTTTTTGAGTGACAATGTGCAGTAAAATAGTCTGCTGTGCATTAAAGTGCGTATGTAGACATGCCCAGTGGTGGACTGTTTGGCAAGTCTCTGTGCCTCAGTTCTCTGTCAGTAAAATGGGGCTCATGCTTTTTGCCTGCCCCTCTGTAGCAAGTGGGAGCGTCACATATTAAACCAATTCTATGCTTAATCTGAGCCCAAATCAACTGCAATCTCAGTAGAACAGAAAGTTATGCATCTGCCACTCTATTTCATAGAATCATAGAAAATTAGTGTTCAAAGGAACCTCAGAAGGTCATCTAGTTCAACCTCTGCTCAAAGCAGGACCATCCCCAACTAGATCATCCCAGCCAAAGCTTTGTCTAGCTGGGTTTTGAAAACCTCCAAGGATGGAGATTCTACCACCTCTCTGGGTACCCTGTTCCAGTTTTACTACCCTTCTAGTGCGAAAATTCTTCCTAATATCTAACCTAAACTTCCCTTGCTGCAACTTGAGAACTCTGTTCTGTAATCTGGCACCACTAAGAACAGTCTAGCTTCATCCTCTTTCGAACCCCCCTTCAGGTAGTTGAAAGATGCTGTTAAGTCCCCTCTCAGTCTCCTCTTCCCTAGACTAAATAAGCCCAATTCCTTCAGTCTTTCCTCATAAGTAATGTCCCCCAGCCCCCTCACAATTTTGTTGCCTTCTGCTGGACTCTCCAATTTGTCCACATCCTTTCTGTAGTGAGGGACCTAAAACTGAACACAGTACTCCAGATGTGGCCTCACCAGTGCTGAATTGAGGGGAATAACTATTTCCCTTGACTTACTCGCAACACACCTACCAATGCAGCCCAGTATGCCATTAGCCTTCCTGGCAACACAGGCACACTGTTGGCTCATATCCAGCTTATTGTCCACTGTAACCCCCAGCTCCTTTTCTGCAGAGCTGCTGCCCAGCCAGTCAGCCCCCAGCCTGTACCGGTGCATAGGATTCTTCTGTCCTAAGCATAGGTCTTTGCACTTGTCCTTGTTGAACTTCATGAGATTTCTTTTGGCCCAATCCCCCAATCTGTCTAGGTCATTCTGAATCCTAGCCCTACCCTCCAGCATATCTACTACTCCCCCAGATTGGTGTCACCTGCAAACTTGCTGAGGGTGCACTCTATGCTATCTTCCAGGTCATTGTTAAAGACATTGAACAAAACCAGCCTCAGGACCAACCCCTGGGGCATTCCACTCGATACCGGCTGCCAACTAGACATCAAGCCATTGATTACTACTTTCTGAGCCCAATGCTCCAGCTAGTTTTCTAGCCACCTTACAGTCCATTCATCCAGCCCATACTTCCTTAGCTTGCCTGCAAGAGTGTTGTGGAATACCATATCAAAAGCCTTGCTAAAATCAAGGTATATCACATCCACCAGTCTCCCTGAATCCACAGAGCCAGTCACCTTGTCATAGAAGGCAATCAGGTTGGTCAGGCATGACTTTCCCCTGGTGAATCCATGCTGACTGTTCCTAATCACCTTTTTCTCCTCCAAGTGCTTAGAAATGGATTCCTTGAGGATCTGCTCCACGATTTTTCCAGGGGCTGAGGTGAGGCTGACTGGTCTGCAGTTTTCTAGAGCCTCCTTTTACCCTTTCTTAAATATGAGCACTATGTTTGCCCTTTTCCAGTCATCCAGGACCTCTTCTGATTGCCATGAGTTTTCAAAGATGATGGCCAATGGCTCTGGAATCACATCAGCCAACTCCCTCAGCACCGGCCCCATGGACTTGTACACATCCAGCTTTTCTAAGTAGTCCCTAACCTGTTCTTTCACCAGTGAAGGCTGCTTACCTTCTCCCCAAACTGTACTGCCTAGTGCAGTAGTCTGGGAGCTGATCTTGTTTGTGAAGACTGAGGCAAAAAAAGGCATTGAGGACTTATTTTCAACATCCTCTGTCACAAGGCTGCATCCCACAGTCAGTAAGGGACCCACACTTTCTTTGATTCTCCTCTTGCTTCTGACATACTTGTAGAAACCCTTCTTTTTTCCCTCCACATCCATTGCTAGCTGAAACTTCAGTTGTGCTTGGGCCTTCCTGACTGCATCCCTGAATGCCAGACCAATGCTCTTATATTCTTCCCAAGGTATTTGTCCAAGATTCCACTTCTTATAAGCTTCCTTTATGTGAACCTTTATAACAGTGCAGAATTACTCCCAGCTTTTCTCTCCAGTCATAGCTTTCAGGACTTAAAGGAAAGAACCCAAGGGAAAGGAGTGGTGAGCTGTGGAGTGGTGTGTGGCTGGCTGATGAAGCAAGGGACAATCCACAGTGTCCTTCTCTAGTCAGTGTCAGACAATGGATCTGGGTGTGTGAGTGTGAAAGAAAGAAGCCCAAGGGCTAGTTCATGGGCTTAGCCAGTCATTCACCCCATTCAATTTCCTGACACAGGGAAGAATTTGTACTGACACTCACCCTAGTGTTTGGCATGGAGGTGGCTCTGCCTTAGAAAAGCCCATCTATTAAATCACATGGAGTGGCCAGACCGGGATCTCTTTGACACAAAGTAACTGTTAAGTAACTAGCATTTATACCAGTGAGTTAGGAAGAGAGTAAGTTGCATCTCCAAGGGCTGAGTGGTGATGTTTTTTATCTTTGATAAGTGTATCAGTTAAATAAATGGTGAAGAGGTCAGTGGAGAATGTGACCTGACTGAGAGCTTGAGGAACAGTTGGCAATTTTAGCTTCAACTCTCCTCCTGTCCCACTGTAGCAAATGTGCTGTAGACACTGTACATCCAGCAAGATAACTTTCACATTTTCATACCCCACATACAGTTTTTCTGAAATCACATGACTATAGTCATGGATTCAGTTTATAAAAGGATTTTGTCCTCCCACAATCTTCTCCATATGTAGTATTTTCATTAAACATGAATTTTGTTTCTTCCTACATTTCTGTAGTGATACAGCCATCTGAGCAAGGAGACTAGAATTTTGGACCACTGATAAATACATTTTTGTTACTATACTCAGGTCTTTACTAATCGTTCTTCAAAATGAGCTGTGTCCTGGGCTTTCTGGTGCAAAGACGTTGCTAGGATCAATCTAATCTAGATTGATGAGAAATAAATCTCACTTCTCTGGAAGCCAACAGTGCCCTACTGTATACTTACATTCTCACTCTCTCTCTCTGTTCCATTACATTCTCTGAAGACTGGATCACCCCAGCTCTAAAGGTGGCTGACATCTTGGATGAATGTGAGTGGAAAGTTTCTTCATCCAACACCAGCAATTGTGCACTGCCCCCTGGGATGGTGTAGACAAAAGCTTTTTTTCACATCACTTTTATGTATCCATACAACACTCATTGCCAACAAGGTCATGTGACCACCATCTCAGCCAATCACTAACTACACTTGCCATTGTTTGTCTATGGAAGACAATGACATACATCTCTTGGAGGCCATGTGATTGTGTCTGAGCTGATCAGATTAATGAATCAGCCACTGGATAGATCCCCATTTATCCAAAGATCTTGGGGCATCCTGAGATCTTCCAATAAATGGAGATTCAGAAAATAGCTAGCTGAGCTAGCTGGTCAGACAGCTGACAAGAGGCAGCACTTGGGCTTCCCAGTCAAAGAGCAGGTGGAGACGATGCCAGCCATATAGACTGGCCAGCTTCAGTGAGCTCCCTCTAAACAGCACAGCTTGGGAATATCTGTCTATTTGTCCCCCAGAGCAGTAGTATCTGAGCACTCACAGTCTTGACCATATTTACTCTCACAAATACTACTATAAATGCAGCTATCCCTGTTCTAAAGACAAGGAAGGAACCCACAGAGACATGGTGACATGGCCAGTGTAAATCAGGAATCCCAACAGAAATGATCCCATCTGAACTGGAGAAGGTGAATGTTCTACCTCATGTCCTTCCTTGAGGAAGTGAACTATGGGGGTCACCTTTTGCAGCAGCACCCTTTCTGCTTAGACAGGACAAAGCTGTGCATGTTAAATACCAAAGTATGCATGTCTGGACAGGGACAGATGGGTGGTTTACAGTAAAAACAGGCCTGTGCATGTTGCATCAGGACAGGTCTGGGTGGGGTGTGAATTCCTTGTTCCTGGTGATGAACTCTGTCCCCATGCTGGTAAACAGTTTATTTTAGAGGTTCTTTCTTAAGGGCCTAAAAGAGAGATTATAAAAAAATATAGTCCCTTTCATTAGAGTCAATTGCTAGCTGCTACAGGACTAACACTGAGAGAATAATTCACAACACGTTGTATATTGAATGGATTTTTGCCTTTTCTTTGTGAATTGTTTATGAGCAGACTGCAAAATTCTCCGATTGCCTTTGCAATCAGTCATCACTTTTTGCAAGACATTTATGCACACTGAGACTTGCATGTATTCACAATCGGTGCTGTGTAACCATAGTTACTTACCTAAGTTGCATGGAATTGTTTATGCCCCGTGACTGGATAATTTCTGTATCTAACCAACTCAGCACAAATTGCTAATTTTACAATCAAATATACAATTCAAGATGGCATAGGTTTCTAGGGATTTTTGTGAGTTTCCCACAGAAATATGGGTATTTTCCCATAAAATTGGTGAACTTTCAGAAGTTTCAACTCTCCCAGACATCACTGCTTCAAGAATGCTAAAAAATAAGCAGAACTGGGGGCCAGAAGGTCAGCTTTTCACAGGAGGAGTAAACAGTGACAAGAATTTACTTATTTTCATAGAGAAACTTGCTTCTTTATGTTAGATACACAAGTCCTTTAACAGAAATGGTCACAAACAGCATGCAGGCAAATCTCTCTTTGAGAAATTAAAGTCCTCAAACCAAGCCTTCTTCCCAGGCAGCTACTTTACACAAAGAATGTGCTGTAGTCCAAAAGATTAAGGCAATGAAAATCATCTTGCTAGCAGTATCATCAGGTGACTTCTACTCTAATAATTACCTGGAGTGCAGGCAGTGCAAAGTGAGGGTTGAACAAAAATTAAATCAAAAGAAGCCAGAGGCTGCAGCAATAAGGCATGGCTGGTTCTGACAGGAACTCAGTCTGACCAGTTCAGCTACTGACAACTCAGTTTTCTTGGGTAGATGCAACCTCAGGGCTTCTGAGACAGTAATTTCCTGACATGCTGTACAGGAGCTGCCTGAAATAGGTGGGACTAAGGGAAAAATTTAAAGGTCTTTGAGACCTGGGATAGCTACACTAAATGAGTTGTCTGAATGCAGTCACTAGGTAAAGAGATGGAACATCATAGATGGTAACCAGAGATCCTCAGCCTTCAGATGAAGCTGTTGTCTCCCAGTACATCCCATTTACCCACAGTCTATACACTGAGTAGTATCCATAGTATATTCAAAAGGGATTGGAATGGCAAGAGCAGAGGCCATCTCAGATGCAAGCAAAAACACTATGCGGGTCACATGTTAGCTCTGGTGCTGTGTCTTGGCCTCATGGCTGCCAGGCCATCAAGTTGCATCAGAAAGGGGCTTAGAAATGGAAGAGGCTGCTTATGCTGAGTTCAGGAAGATTTAGGGCAGAAGAATGGTGTAGAGCTGCCCTCATGTAGCACAGAATCATAAGTTTTACGTTGACAGGGCCCCTTTAAAAAGAGGCAAGGTTCCAGTAGTGCTACCTTCTTGACTCTCCACCAGACACATACAAAATGATAATTAGCTATTAGGAAACAGAAAATGAGAAAAACTCACCAGGGAGTGGAGAAAGACCCAGAATATTTCCAGGACAGAGGCTTATTGAGCAGGGTTCTGGATTTTTGCTCCAGTGAAGCATATCTGTGCTGAGATGCCCCCGACAGACAATTTTGAAGAAACTAATCTTGGAAACTTTTTGCTTCCCCTGTGCTGGAAGCTGACAGATGTGGCTTTTTAATTAATCATAATTAATGCTTCAACATGCAAAGTGCTATTTGTACAAGGGTTAAGTGCTGTTGTTATTTGAAAGGCTTTTAGATCTTGCCTGGTGAAGGAGTTCATCACCCATCCAAGAAGGAGGATGCACAGATATGGTCTTAAGCTGTTAGACCACCACCTCTTAAATGGACCCTGCCAAGTAGTTTAGGCCCCCAGTATAGGTTTTGTATGGAATGGGTTGCACAAATTTTAGCAGTAATTGCAAGTCTTCATGCCAAAACAATCAGGGAAACGGTTGGTATTTTTAACCTTCCCCCACAGTGTTTGCAATTCAGCAATCTCAGCCTTGGGCTACTTAATGAGAACCAAAGAGTGAATGTGACTCCAAACAGAAAATAATACTGATAGGAACACTGGTCCTGCAAGGCGCTTGCACCTATGGGTAGGGTAAGGGCTAGTGACTATGGACTAATTGTTTGAGTAATAATTGCCAGGATTGGGCCCCAGGTTGCTTCATTGACCAACCTGAGCTAAATACAAAAGGTGAACAGGCAACACAAGGAAGTGACAATATGCTGAACTTTCACTCTTGGGATTTCAAAAATCTCAGGTACACTGAATGGGGATTTAACTGTCTGGGGACAAATCCTCAGTAGGTGTCAACTGTGGCAATAATTTGGAAGTCAGCAGGGTTTGTGCCCTCAAATCAGCTCATTATTTTTAATGACCCTATGGCTGGTTAAAGTAATAACAGAATAGCTAATTACGCTGTTGAGATGTGAGTGGAGAGGGGCCTATAAAAGTATAGTGCACCCTTATGTAGAAGCTGGGGCATCAGTTGCTTCCACAGTGTCATTCCTTGGCCACAGTAGAGAGCTGTCTGCAGAGCACCTGTACTGGGGAGCCTGGACAGGTGGTAGAGCGGAATGGGCAGGAAATGTACATTGCTCATGGGTGGACGTAGGATTTTGAAAAGTGGGATGCAAATGGTATGGTGCATCATCACATATAACACAACACACATTTTTTTTCCAGGTAAAAAGAAACTAGCCCTAGGCCTCTGGCATATTAGTATATTATTCAGTTTGAGACTGAAGCAAAAACAAATATTATAGCATTGTTGGAACTTTATAAAAAACCCACAACAAACCAGACAAAAATAATCAAAAGATGTTGTTTCTTTAGTCCTGTTGTCATTAGAATTAAATGTACATCTCTTTCAGATTCATAAAACAAAATCAACCGTTCTTGAGCTTCTTGACCGTGCATCCAATGCTTCACTGAAAGTTATTTCCATGCCTGAATTGATGTTCACCTGAGTTGGTTCCACACCTGAATTAGCTAGAGTTATAAGTAGTCTGCAGGGCTGTGAAACAGGAGCTACATTAAGGGTGCGGACAGAAGTGCAGTTCTCCTCTATAGCCTTTGACACTTTGCAGGAAACACTATGAGTTACATTCATCCCCTGGACCCAATAGATGTTCATTGGTGGACTATGGGGCTGAGCTGCAGTTTAGAGGAGCTGCAGGTCTGCAGCTGCTCTCTCCTAGCCCTCCTGCTCCCCACTACTAGCCCCAGCACCATGCCCATCTTAGGGGGGGCACGTGACCCCCACAGTGACCAGTTGCTGACCAGGGTGGGGGGAATCCCCGTGGCTGATCGCGCTGACTGGGAAGTGGCTGCGGTGCTCCCAGAAGTGGCTGTGGCACTTCATCTGGCACTTGCGCTGCCTGGCCAGTGCTCGCGGCGGTGGCACTGGTACTCCCACCTACCACCCCCACCCATTGCCTAAGCAGGGAGCACAGCCTGTCAGGGGGTGTACCAGTGCTCTTAAGTGCTGCATGTGCATCCCCATGCACCCCCTATGCATCGCCACTGCCCCGCACCATCTTTAGAATGGGGCAGGGGGGAAAGGGAGTGGGGGGAGCTGATGCTGGGGGTTGCCCAGTCTGCACTGGAGGGTGGGGCAGGTGGATTGGAGCCAATCACCTAACAAAACCTCATGCCTGTCAGTACCCAAAGGTTTGTTCCAAAGAGGTACGTTTTGGGCATTTCATCTTCTTTTAAGGGTTTCTTTATAGGAAGCAGTGATGGACACAGACTTTGCAGCCATGCTTAGGAAGCTTCAGCAGTTCCATGCCCTGGACACCTCCACTCTCTGTGAATAGTGATGTTAGGAAATACATGTGTGTGCTGAATTCAGGCTCACTACGCTGCTCCTTTCCTTTGGTCTTGAGTTTTTTGTCACATGCAGGCTCTTGCACTCCTGCCAGAAGCTTGCAAAATGTCTAACCCAGAATTCCCCTTCTCTTTGTGCAGCAGCGCCCTCAGAGCTTGGCTCTGGAGAACCTCAGCTTTTCCCTTTTCAAACTGTTCCTGTCTCCCTTCGCTGATGTGCTGACAGCTCTACCTTTGTGTTTGAAGGGACTGGCAGAGATCAAGGAAAATACAGTTTTGATTCCCTGGTGGGACACTTCCTGTTCCTGCAGAACTGCTTGGAGTCCTCACTCTTCACTGATCTTGTCTTAAATTGCTGTGGTTCTGCTTCGAGTTTTATCAGAAGGATCATCTGTTCTATAACACCTTCCCCTCCTTCTTCCTCCTGCTCTATCTCCACTGTAGTAAGTAATCAAACTGCTGAGATTTCAAATAGCAAATTAAATTGAACAGATCAGGCCCTTCCCTTCCTGCGGAGATCCAAGAGATGTAGATATTTTGATGCTGCTATCTTTGGTACATTACTGGACAATTTTATTACCATCCTACAGTTAGAAATTTGTTCTTCTCAACCTCCTTTTCCTGAATGTGGAAAATCACCTCAGATTTTTCTATTTGTTGCTCCAGGCTAGTTGGATATGTATAACACATTTAAATACCAAACTCTTTACAAGAGAAGGTCTGTATTGCAATTTCTATTTTCTAGAAGGGAAAAATGAGGCAGACATGTGAACAACTTGCCCAAAGTCCACAGGTGTAATTAGCAGGGTTTGCACACTGGGCCAAAACCTGCTAGAGCAGTGGTTGCCAACCAACGGATCTTGTTCGACCAGTAGATCTCAGAGCCTCTTGGAGTCGATCCGAGGCTGGGGTGGGGGGCTGAGTGCCCATGTGCATGCATGCACCCCAGCCCAGCAGGTCAGTCCACGGTGGAGGGAAGGGGCAGGGGCTAGATCAAGGCCCCCGCAGTGAGGGACAGTGCTACAGGCGCAGGAGCAGGGGTAAGTTGAATGGGGCCCTGGCTGGGTGGGACTTACCTGCTGGGGAGGCGCACCCCCAAACAATTTTTTCTCCCTCTGCCTCCATCCGCACCCTCTCCCTCAACCCTTCCCTCCCTACAGACTTGTGGCAGGGGGAGGGAGGGGCACAGTGGCACATGGTAGATCTTGGGTTGCTTTTAAATACCAAAGGTGATCTCCTACTTAAAAAGGTTGGAGACCACTGTGCTTTGTGGGGGGCAGGGGGCGCGCTGCTGAGTGCCAGAGGGAGGGGCTACCAAATGTGAATGGCACATGTTAGGGTCTTATCTGCCCAGGGAACTTCAAAGTCCTTGGCTGCTGCTGTCACCGTGTGGTCAGCCTGCCCCAGTTGTTGCTGCTACAGCAGCAGTGCAGTATCTGTGCAGCAGCTGCTGCTGTAACAGTAGTGGTGTGGTGCTTCTGCTGTTTTCAGGAAGCCACCATTTTGGTACCCCTACAAAGTTGATGCCTGGGGCTTGTGCCCTGCTCACCCACCCCTTGTTATACTATTCCTAAAGTCACCAAGGTCTTAGTAGATCTAATACCAGATTTCAGGTTCTCTCCAGTTCAGTGCCTTAGCCACAAGCCCACTCTGTAAAGCCTTTGTTCTGTGGATTTCCTTGTAAGACATGATCTTATAGTTCAGGGGTGGCCAACCTGTGGAACATGTGCCACAAGCAGTAAGATCAGCCGTTATGTGTGGCTTGCAGCAGATGGGGGAATGGACAGGCAACATAGCAGTAGATAGGGCAAGGAGCAGAAAGCAGAGCAGCAAATCAGGCTGGGAGCCCAGGGCAGGGAGTAGGAAGCAGAGCAGCTGATTGGGCAGGGGAAGGGGGTGGGAGTGACTCTTGGGGAGGGTGTAGGGCCATAGGTGCCAACTTTATTTTTCACCAGTGGGTGCTTACAGACATAACCCCCACCCCCCCAAAAACGGTGCTTTACTTTTTACTTGGCGTGTTCCCATGCTGAGCCCCTCCTATGCCCAGAAGACGCAGTGAATTGCTCCAACCTGGCTCTGCAGCATCTGTAAAGACTGGGCAATTTAAAGGGGCTTTTTTGGTGCTTTTATGTAATAGTTGATTGAATCAGCTTTAGCTGAAAGTGCCAAAAAGCCCTGCTGAAGCACCCAATCTATAGACACTGTAGAGCCAGACTGAAGTAAAATGCTGCTTCTTAGGGCTGTGCAAAATGGTACCGTTTCATTTCAACTTGTGTTTCAAGGTTTCGACAGAACAGCATTTTGTTTGGAATTTAGTTTTGATTCAAAACTGCTGTTCTGTTTCATTGAAACAGTGATGCTGTTTTGAGGCTGTTTTGACGTTTTGCCCATAGGCTATAATGGGAAAGCTTGAAACAGTTTCTCATCCAGCAGGCAGATTGGGCCCCAACCCCGGGAAGGCTGCAGGGGCTGTACCGGTCATCCTGGGGTCGTGGGCCCCCATCTGCCTGCCAGATGAGGGAGGGATGCTGCCTGGGACCAGGGAGCCGGGGAAGGGAACTGAACTTTATCGCTCAGTTCCCCTCCCCAGCGCTGGGATCGATTGGGGAACTCAGCCCATCTGAGGGTTGCCCGAGGGCTGAGTTCCCTTCCCCAGCTCCATCATAGTGCTGGATAGGGGAATTCAGCTCAGGTGGACTGAGTTGCCTTCCCCAGACCAATGGTAGGGCTGGGGTGGGGAACTGAGTGATCAGGCTCAGTTCCCTTCTCCAGCCCGACTGCAATGCTGGGGAGGGGAACTGAGCTGGGGCTCAGTTCCCTTCCCTTGTGCTGTGATTGGCTTCCTGCAGCCTGGTCCCAGGAGGTGGGGAGAGCTAGGGCTGCACTCCCTGCCTGGCTGAGCCTGGAGCCACTGGGAGCGCATCTCTGGTTCTCCCGTCTCCCACCACCTGGCTGCTTCAAAACTTGAAACATTTCAAAACTTTCGAAACGTTTCAACTAGCGTTGTTTTGTTTCAAGGCTGTTTCGAAGCCCTTTCTTTCATTTTGATTCTGCTGTTTTGAGCTCGAAATGAGTCAAAACAGTGTTGAAACAAAACAGCCAGTGGAATTTCGCACAGTTCTACTGCTTCTTCTGGTAAAGCGCATTGTTTTTTAACCTCTGCAAGTGTGGCTCTGTGGCTGCTGAACACCCACTGATTTTCTTTGGTAGGTGCTTGAGTCCTGGAGCACCCACAGAGTCAGTGCCTATGTGTGGTGCTAATTTGTGGCACACCTGCCAGAAAACTTGGCTCCCACTCTTCTAGCCCATCTGCCCTTCTAATCCTTCCTCTCCCATACACTGCTAGATAGAGCTGGAGGATTATTTTTTTTGGCAAAGGGTAAAACTATTTGCACCATTGGGTTGCAACATATTCTCTGAAAACTATTTGCACAAATAGGTTTGGCTGGAAAAAAAATTATAGCTGGATTTACAAACCTGTGATGCCTTTTTTAATATAAGAGCCCAGTTGGTAAGAGTACTTACTCAGGCTATGGGACAACTGGGCTCTGGTCCCTCCTCTGCCTGAGGGGACTCAAACCCACATCAAGACCCTAAGCACCAGGCTAGAGCATCATTCTCTCTTGCTTCCTCAGTTGATGGTCAAGCAGTTTAGACAAAGCAGGATAATTCCTGTAGGGGATTGTGCCATGCTTCTGAATCTCCCCTAGCCATGCAGTGAGAACACCTGTTTGGCAGGTTGGAGAACCTTGGGTCAAATTTCTACCTTGACTCAGGTAGAGAGTGGATCCAAATTTGGCAGCCCTACCTCCTGGTGAGGATCCAAACCACAAGTCTATAGAACACTAGGCACTCCTCTTGGAGCTGTTCTGCTGGGTGTGAAGAACATAAACATGAATTGAGCAATCAGGTGAGAACAACTCTCTGGCCCTCCAGGGGGGTGGGACACTTGGGTTCCAGTTCCTGCTCCAATGAACGTTCAATCATTTATACAAAATGGAACTGCTTCTCCAGGAAGGAGTGAGAGCAACTTCCAGACTCACCTACAGCCAGGCAGGTGGCACATTCTGCTGAATATTGGTTTCTCACACTGTAGATGGTTACTCCAATCACTGAGCTATCATAAAAAATGCCGCTGCCAACAGCTCTTTCAGCAGCTCTGTGAATCTAGCCCTTTGCATCATATGCATTTCTTATAAGAATCCAAACCAAATGTTTTGTGTTTGGTTAACTGGAGTGTTTCATGTCAAACAAAATAGGGTTTTTTTCTTCTTTCTTTCTAGTTGGAGGAGAAAAGTGAAAGCATTTATCATTTGGTTTGATCAGAAACAATTTTTTTTGGTATGGCTGCCAAGCTTGAAAATCAATGGTCCCTGAACTCTGATTGTTACTGTCTCAAGAACACTTCCATTAAGGAAGATGAGGGGTGGGTTCCCAGACAGGTGCTACAGAATTGTTGGGACGAGATTTTCCATTTCCCTTCTAATACTGTTTCAGATTGTATGGCTTATTATACGGTTTGTTGGCAGGAGCCAGTAGGTCTATTTGATGCACAAGGTGGTGGTGGCAGTAATTTTGTCTGTTTTAATAGATATGTCTCTATTTGCCTGTGCTTCAGGTCTCACCTTCAGATGATGCCCTGCACACAAGACCAGGTACAAAGGGCTCAATCATATTTCTCCTTCATGCACCTAAGTGGCCCTTATGTAGACGTGTAACTTCAGTTTTTAGCACACCCATTTTTGATTCCACTTAGACATATTTGTCCTGCATTTGCCTACTGAGCATTCTCAGTAGGCTGCACAATGGCTGTGCAAATGCCTGAGACTGGAATTGCTTGGCTCAATGCATAATGCTGCGTAAATCCCAAAACTGTATTTGCAGAGAACTATGTAATTGGCAGTGTTTACTGCTGTCAGGGGAGGAGAAAGGGACTCCTGCCTCTCAGCTCAAGAGTTTAGAGCAGTGGCTCTCAACCTTTCTGGACTTGAGGCATCCCTCCATAACTTTTGTGAATTGAGTTTTTGAAAGGGGGTGCCACCAATTTATATATTACAGTGCATGCTTCCTTGCAGAGGGGCTGGGGAGCAGGAGTGTAACTGAGTAGGGATGACCAGGACAGCAGCCCCAGGGACTACTATTGTGGGGGGCACATTAGTAGCCACTGCCATATCAGCAGCTGATCGCATTTCCGCAATCAGCAGGAGGTGGCACTGCCCTAGGCACCACAGAGCTGCCCTTCTACACCTCTGCTGGACAGTGAGGGTGGGAGATTGCCCAGGTAGAGACAAGCCTGAGCCTACATGTATCTGTTTATCTCCTCAGACCTCCAAGCACCCTTAACACGATATCACAGTACCATAGCTGAGAATCACTGGTCAAATGACTAGCACTCTTGCCCAGGGAGCAGGACACCCAGGGTTCAGTTCCCCTCAGCTAGAGAGCATTTGAACCTGTACCCCCACATCTTAGAAAAATGCTGTATCCATTAGGCTTGGTAGGCAGAACATTCTCCTCTTGAAATGAGCACAGGAGAGCCAGGAGGGTAAGGTATACGGGCCTGGTAAAAGAGGGTCGGTGCAGTGGATACTGCCGCTGCACTCAGGTCTGGGTCCTAACCACCAATTGGCCTAAACTATCCCACTTTTTCCATTTTAGCCAATGACAGCAAAATGCAAGGTGTGATGGGGCAGCTGCAAGAGGGTGGCTTGGGAGAGGCTGGTCATCACCACTCTTATGGCTTGATGGGAAGCAGGAAGTGAATGTTCTGTTCTCCTTCTGTAGAAAGGAAGCCCAGAACCTGAGTCAGGAGCTCCCAGGGTGCTATAACCACTAGGCTACTGGGCTAAAACAGGGCTGTCCAGATGGCAGCCTGCAGACAGCAAGAGGCCCCGAGGAATTAACCTGTGGCCTTTGGGCTCCCAGTCTGGGTGCTCCTTCCCCTACTGTTCGTCTGTTGCTGTCAGTCTTCAGGCTCCTCCCAGCCCCCTTCAGCTTCTGCTGAAGGAGTACAGTTGCCTCGGGGCTGCATAAAGCTGAGAGAATCCTGAAACCTTCGTTGTAGAGAACTAGGCTGTTGGTAGTGTTTGTTGTCAAAGGAGAAGGGGTCTCCCCTCCCACCTTTCAGCTCAAGAGTCTAGTGACTGCCCTCATCCCTGGAGGCAGGGCAGGGCAGGGTAGCCCAAAGTGTTCAGGAAGCTGGTGGCTGGGAGGCCGAAGGGGACCTGGAGACCCTGTGTGGTGTAGCCAGGGTCATCCGCTGGCACAGGCACAGAATAGGGGCACTGCTATGGTATAATGCAGGGCGGGAAGGGGGGCACGCACATAGCATGGCATTTGGCCCATGCAGCATGTGGCTGTGGGGCTTATGGCCCTGGCCACTCAGAAGTTGGAGAGCCCTAGGCTAAAAGATGAGAGCCTACCCCCTCCTCCATTGTACTTGTGACAGGAATGGTGCACAAGGTGATACAGTTCCAACACAGTGACAAATAAAATCCAAATTGTGTATAAGAGCCCCAATTGGCATTATGCAACTCTGTAAGAGCCACCTTGGTGCATTGAGGTGAATTAGGATTGCTCAATCCTGCTAGTGCCCGAAGTGTCACACCAATATGTTTCAGCACTACTAGTTAATCAAAAGGAACATTCTCTCAGGAGAAGCTCACATCTGTTTATCAGGGCTGTGGGCCCTGCTTTTCATGTGCTGCCTTTTGCCTGAGCTATTCTTTCCTCCAGCCCATGTATGTTTCTTATCAATGCCAGCAGCAGATCAGCACATGCAGGGAAACAGGATATTAGAGCTAATATCTGCATGTAGATCTGAAAGGAAGACTCTTGCCTACTATGTTTCTCATTCAAAAATATTTTTAGCACTTTGCTTGCCTGGGGACAGCCATACGCACAATACGTTAATGGCTGTGTGTTGGGGCACTGGGCTGCAGGGTTCAATGTGATTGTTCCAAACATACACAGCACAGTAAAAAATAAAAATCTAGAGGAACATTCAGCAGACAGATTCCCTCACTGCAACCAGCAGCCCAGAGTTTTTGTTCCTCTTGTGTGGTAAACAAAGCAACAATCATGAAAAGAAACATTGTGCAAACTTCGCTTCCTGAGATGATATTTCATATGCTGACCTTTTTTCTTCATATTTTTTCTTAAGAACTAGGGTTATTATAGCTCACTGATGCTCTGAAGGATGGATGGTTTCAGCCATGCCTGGGCCTAGACTGGAGATCCTGTCATTAGATCTGAAGACAGAAACAGAAAAAACCTTGCTAGGTCCGAGTCATTCCCACTGGTTCAGGGTCATATAAACAGCACCTCTGCCCATTGCAGGAACACTGCATCTGGAGGTGTGACTTACCTACAATGACCGTAAAATGGTGATTTTTTTTTACTGACACTTTCCTGTGATGACTCCAGGGAAGCACAGCTGTTTGGTACTCTGCTCTCAGAGGTTACTGTGAAGATGTGCTGCTCTCCACTTATTTGGGATGAGTCAGATCCAGATCAGGTTTGGGTCCAGGCAGCACTAAATTTGCATGAGTCGTCCTCCCACCAGGATTAGAGAGCTTGCTGCCATTTTTGTTGGAGGGAGTCTTTCAAGATGAGCATTCTAAGAGAGTCCTGGAGCCCCAGTTGTTCTGGATTTGGAAAGTGAGCTTTGGTTGGCTTTGGATCCAACATGGACCCTGGTCACTGGAGTGGATGCAGCTCTTACCATGGATATTCATCACTCCCTGCTAATGCAGGCTGATTCTGGAGGGCAGGCTGGATCGGAGTTTACAGTTCCCTATTTGTATATCAATTTTAACTGGGCCAGGTTAATTCCAAACAGCCTCATGACAGAGCAGATATGAGAGAAATCCAGGTAGGCAGTACTGTGCCCCAGTTTATAGTAGGGTTGGGTAAACTTCACCACAGGCTATTGGAGAGTGGCAACATTTGTAAAATTATCATTTTCCAATGATCAAACTAAAAAAAGAGAACTTGTTGCATCACAGTTTCCTCCTCCTCATACCCATTCGTACACCCCACACCCTGCTGGACACAAATTCTCCTACAGCAAATATTATCTTTGCAGGAAGTTCATATTGTGGCCATTCAGACATTTTCCTTAGATCTCACTGTGTGAGGTGTCTTACAGATTTTAGTTCAGGAGGCAGGCAATAGACATAAGAAGGATGTTTTTGTGAATAAAGTGGGAGGGTTGAAGGGAAGTCAAGCACGAAAAATTCACCTCCAGTTTCAGCAGGGAGAGAGGGTGGTATCATTTTGTTATCTACTTCTCCAAGAAGCCCAGGCTAAGATCAAGCCCCACTTGTGCTATGGTGTTATGTGCTGCAGCAACTACAAGAAGCACTCCCCATCCTGAAAAGCTTATTTAGAAAATGGCCAAGAGAGACAGCGAGTGGGAGGCAAGTAGGATTTTTATCTCCATCTTACAGGTAGGGGCCTGAGGCACAGGTAGATTCAATCACTAACCAGAGGACAAAGGCAGAATTGGGGATGTCACCCAGATTTAAACCCAGATCTCCTCTTCCTCATTTCTATACCCTAACCAAGACACCAGGGCAGCTATGGTAGTGGAAGGCCCTCACTGGCAGCCTCTGTTTTCAGCTAGCCATTTGCATGTTGGCTGCCCTGTGGCTAATTCAGGAAGGGTGTGGGCAGAAGCATGTCTCTGCTGCAGAGAGCAGGTTGCAAGAACAAAATTCTAATGGCAGGTAGCTGACAACTTGCTTCCAAATATTTCCTTCCTGTCATCAGCACTCTGCTCCTTTCTCTCCTCAGCTTCTGCCTTCAGTTATAGGCAGTTTGATCTGCTTATTCTGAGCAAAGCTACATAAATGTGATGCCCACCCAAGGGCAAAGTTGCCTACATTATGTTCATGCAGAATGCAGCTCTCTGAAGGAGTTAATAGTGATGCTTTCTACAAAACCATTTTCCAACTCTTGCACCGCTTTCATCCCTGCCTCAGCAAACAGTTTGATCTGGGATCATTTAGTCCAGAACCACAACTCACAGCAGAGAGAAAGCCTGGGCCTTGGGGCAGGAAGGTGGTGTAGAACGCAGGCAGACAAAATCTGAGTGCCTGCTTTGCTATGGACTTTCTGTGCAACTTTAGACGAGTCAGCATGCGGCATTTCCCTGGCCAGGATACGGGGAAACTATCACTGCCCTACCTGCTCAATCTCATGATGAGGATAAATACATCAAAGACTGTGAGGTTCTCAGATACCATGGATATGGGGTCTGCAACTCACCAACAGCCAAAATATCAGCATAGGAGTGACCACATCCCACAGTCCTTTACAGCAGGGAAGCTAGACCCCTTAAGAGCTGATGGACAGCCCCACAGAGTGGGCAAGGGATAGCCCCTGTATTTCCTTCACATGGGATGTCCACCCCAACCTGACTCCATAATGCTGTCTGGTGACCTGGTGGCAGGAGGCATATGAACCCCCTGCTTGGTTTGTTTTAGAAGCAGGAACCGTGTTCTTTTGGCAGATGGAAACTGGTTGGCAGGTTTCATTCTTATCTGAGGGAGATGGGCAGGAGAATGGCACCTGGCTGATAAGTAACATCTTGAACTTGGACTTCTTTACCCAGGGAAGAAGTTTATCAGTGTCCTAGTCCCTTTGTTTTAAGAGAGAGACAACAGAGAACAGCAGGTTTCAAAGGAGGAGGACAATCACCATAGAGTTTACTTGTGACAAAAATTATACAGAATTCCTGGTAGTTAGCCTAGAAATGGGAATAATTAGAAAAAGAGCTGGTGACATTTCTTTGTTCTTCTAATTACTATAGCCAGTAAAAGCATAGAAGAAATAAAAAGGCAATGAATGTGCAGCAATAAGAGGAAATGGTGCTTTATGCAATGAGGCGGTCAGCCTGGGAGAGTTACAGTCTTGATTTCAAAGAGAACTTCTTGTTTATGGCCATTTGCATCAAGCTGCTGTTCTAGGTGCTCAGACAATTATATGGATAATGAAATGTGTTTTCAAAGTATGATATCAAAATCCATCATGGCTTTCATCTGACCTTTTGGGCATGCTTCACGTAACATACTAAATTCATCCTAATAGTCCTTTGAGAGAAGAATGGAAGTTTCAGGATCTCAATTTCACAGATGGGAAGACAGAAGCTCAGCTGAGTGAAAGCTCTTGTGAAGAACCAGCAATGGATCCCACATTACTTGGCTTCTAGTTTGGGTGTTTTGACTTCTAGTCTGCACCATGCAGACTATAGTTTTTTTTGCCATTGGCTCCCTTTTGATGGTCCAAATGTGAAAAAACCTGTAGACCAGATAGCTGGGAACCTGTTTCAGGAAGGTTGTCTACCATAGTGCTAAAAATACCACCAGCTGCCAGAGCTTTGGCCACTCTAGGGCTCTTACTGGTGGGAATTTTTGTGTGACATTTTCTAGAATCTGTACAACCTGTGAAAGGAGCTGCAGGAGACAATAATGTAGAACAGATACAGGACCATAATGATTAAGTTCAAACCTATTGCTGAAGATCAGTGTGAGAGAGCACACAGCAGCTATGTTTTATGGGTCTCAGGCCAGTTTGAGTGTGGTTTTCCCCACTTTGTTTTGCTTGCAAGTGTAAATAGATAAGGCCCCTTTGCTCTTAGATGTGTCCCTGGAGTCGCTGCTAGAACACAGAGCTTGCCATAAGCTGAGTGAAAAGGGGAACAGCTTGAGTAAAATATGAATGTATCTTTGGGCCAGTTTCAGGAGTGCATTGTTTCTTCCGTAAGGACAGTTTTTTTCCAATCAGGTGACCTGTCAGGATCACATGGGGATAGCCTGTGTGTCAGGAAACAGCTCATTATTTAAGAATGCCATAGATATATATTTTTAGAGTGGGTGCTATTGCTAATATATATAAAATAGGGTGAACAGTCCAGAGATTTCCAATGTGCACCATCTGCCAAAGACCCCCAGCATGCCAGAGACACCCTGACAGCTGCCTGAGCCTGTTGAGGAGTTGCCTGTCTCTTTGCAATGTGCTTGTTCAGAGACTTTGGAAGCAAATTCTTCCCTCCGTTATGCTGGCACTGCTTTATTGGGGGACAATATGAAAGCACATTGGCCTGTAGTATTAAGCAGAGTAGGGCAAACACAGCTTGTGGTAGCAACGAGGGCTGCAGTGTAATGAACCCAGATTTAAATGATAGTACTATTATTATTATTATCATCAGTATCACTTACTGCATACTAGGGGCTTTCCAGTGACTCAGAAAGAACTGGTCTGTTCTTATAGTCTAAACACAATCATGAACCTCACCCACCTGGGCAGCTGAGAGCACTGAAGGATGTCAGAAGGATGTCCATCCTATCGCCCCCAGCAAAGCACTGGAGTGGGACACCACAATGGAGCCTTAATGGGGAAAAATTGGCAGAGAACTTTCACATTCTCTCTAGAGCAGAGGAGGTGGAGAGGAGCAGAGAGGGAATAGGAGGTCATGATAAGATGCCACTTAAATCATTGGGGGCAGGGGGCAGCATGGAACAGGATGGGAACTCTTACAAGGGACCTGAGGAAACACTAGCTGGAAGGAAGGACCACAATGAGAGTGGAAAACCAAACAGCTTCCCATAGAGAGAGCTTGGCCAGTTGACTTTAGGACAGTGACCCAGAAAAATCCATGACACACATGGGCACTATAAAGGCAGGGTGGAGTGGGAGAGTTTGGAACCTTCTCTCAGGTCACATCTGCTCCAGCCACAAACTGTGGCTTGTTTAACAGCTGCTATGTGAAATGTATGGGGACAAGGTGCTGCCTGTTCTTAGATAACAGCTAAGTTATGCCAAGAGGCCTCTTACAGAATGAAATCCACCTTTGTACAGAGACCCTGCATGAGACTTGGGCTTCCACTACCTCTCGCAGGACTCCAACCATGCAGTTTTCTACCGATGCACTGAGCCCTACTGAAAACACTTGCAAAGTGGGGTGGCTTATGTGAGAGATATGGAGCTGCTCTGGAATAACTGATGTTACTTGTTTATTGGGATGTTTGCAGTATGAATATAGTGGTTTGGTTTAACAGGGAGCTGCAAGGAGAAACAAGAAGGGAATTAAAGAAGGTGAACTAAAGATGAGCCATTTCATAGCAAACACTCTAGGATTGTTTTAGGACAATGGTAGAGCTATTGGCTCTGAGCAGACAGGCTTGACCTTCTGCTACTAAACCAGTTCAGACAAGTATGGCCAAAGGAAGAACTGACAAAACCAAAGGAACTCTGGCAGGGTTTAAAAGGAATTTTCTCCAAGGCAAGGAAGCCATTTGAGGAAATCAGACTGATTCTGGAACTGTGCTGGGTGCCTGCTGGAGCAAGGCTTGTCTAGTATACCACCAGATGATGGCAAGCCTTTGAAAGAAAGATGCAACTGCATGGACCGGACATCAAAATTCCTTTTCTTCATTGAATTTTGCAAGGATGAACAATGCCTTGGTTTAAAAAGGTTCTCTGGTCAAGGTGTGCAGCCTTGGTCACAGACTCCTGGAAGGGAGGAATCACAAGCTACAAAACCCAGTCTGACCTACTGGGTATGTATAGTTGATACATGCAGTATTATAGCCCAGGTCTGGGTGTGGATGAATTGTGAAACTCCACCCAGGACTGATAAAGACACAAGGCTGGAGGGGATTTGTGTAGAGAGATCAGACAGAAGTACAGGCAGTTCTCAGACTTACGACACAATTGGTTCCTGAAAACCGCATCTTAAGTCTAAATGTTGTAACTTGGAATCAATTTCTCATAAGAAACAATGTTATAAATGGGGGATTGGTTCCTGAACCAAGGCCCGATACCCTATTTTTACCAAAAATACCCCATAATTTTGTACTCAATCAATTATAGATGAGTAATATACCTACATTAATATATTTATATTGTAAATAGCAATCATACTGATTTGGAAGGATTTCTTTGAGGTGACTTTGCTGGACTTTTTGAAGGGCTCTTGGTTAGATTTTTTGAAGTGGTCTTGGTTAGAGTCTTCTCAGGAGTCTTGGCTACAGGTTTTTCTGGAGTCTTGTCTGCTTTCTTAAAGAAAGTGTCCAAGGAAATTTGGACAGATGTTCTCCAGGGAGATGAGTGATGCAGTGAACTTGTTCGCTGGCATGGCATTGCATTGGATCAAGTGTTGTAAGTTGAAACTGGCATTGTAAAGTTGAAACAGGGCATCAATTTATAAACATTGTAAGTGTGAAACGTTGTAATGCAAAATGTTGTAAGTTGAGGACTGCCTGTACAGCCAGCTTACAACTGGGATGGTCTCTGTGGTCACATGTGAAAAGTAGGAGGGAGGCAATACCTTTGTTAAGGTTCAATCCATGTTATAAAAGTGTTAGAGCTTCTGTTAAGCTTCACTCCTTTCCTGGTTTCCTATTGCATGGAGGCTGCCTCCACTGTGCTCAGAGGCTATGACAGGTCACCAAGGGATCTGCTTTACTTTGCGTGAACTAAGACAGACAGCTGCTGATTTCTAGTTCTGCTCATTCATCCTCATGTTCATGTCACTAGTTAGTTTTTCTCAGACTTTCCCTGAGCATTATTGCTCCTCTAACTCAGAGACTGCCTGAGATTTCATGTCCATTTGCTTTTTACAAGTTCAAAGGCAGCTAGCTGACCAGGTCTCTAATTCTGAGTGATGTGTGCCTGAAAGGCAACACAGTCTTCTTGTCCGGCTTCAGCTCTGAAGGTTCATTAGTTGGCAGGAAACAGATTAAATATTAAGCCTTCAAATTTGTCCTCTAAAACCAGTCTAAAGGCAGGACAGGAACTGGTTAGCAGGGGTGTGTGTTCCCCTTGCCTTGTGTACAAGGAAAGCAGAGAGCCAGCCTCTGCAGGTAGGTTCTGGCTGCATGGGATCTGGATCAGTGCTGGCAGGTCACCCTATATCATTCAGGACAAAGGCTCCTGCTTGGGACTTGTTTACTTGGATTTTTATCTGCCCAAGATCCTGCCCCTCCCCTCTTCTGGGCTGCCACAGGAACCTCCCCAACAGCTCAACACCAGGGCATAGGAACAGCAGACACTGACTGGAGATGGTCTTGACTGGTGGCTTGTGAAAGGACTGGGTTAAAATGCTCATTCTCCCTGGCAGAGCCTTTCCTCACTGCTTGAAACGTTTTCTGTTCTCTGAGCTATAGGCAGTTCTGGAGGGTTGGAGGACTCAAAAGACAGTCTTCCTGGAAAGATAACCAGCTTGACTCATCCTTGGAAACCCTACAACCTTGGCTGGGCCTTGTTAAGCACACTACAAACCTCCCTACTGCATGGGTCAGTTATTCCCCCTGTAGTTTCCACTTCTGCAATTTCAGAAAACTGGTTACAAGCACAGTATTGGTTATCAGGGGAGATGTTGTCTGGGATGGCCTTGCAGCCTCAGAAGCACCAACTTACCCTGAGTGTAGCTGTGAAAGTCCTGGCAGCTAGTCCACTCCCCTCAGAGATACCTTTCATGAGTGGGGCTCATGCCAAATAGTCAGAAATGAGGAGGGAGGGGAGGCAGATTTATCTGTGAGGGAGATTCTGACTGCAACAGAGGCTCAGATATTTCCTATCCTGACCTCCACTCTGCCCTGAATGAAGTGTCACAGATACACAGGCTCTCTTGGGGACCTTAAAACCCCAGAAGAGTGAAGGTTAACTCAGTGCTGTACCTGGGAGGGGAGGGGGGGGCGGGCAGGTGACCACCATGGGCACCAAAGCTAAGTGGCACCAACAGGCGCCGCCCAATTGGGGCAGGGCTCGGGACGGAGCTGCAAGCAGCTCATGGGGGGGGGGGGGAG
>NW_017729002.1:21573948-21580548 GCF_001723915.1 Gavialis gangeticus
ATCCCAGGCAAGCATGGGGGGAGGGGCATGTGCCCCCTGGATATGTGCATGAGGCAAGGGAGGGCTGCCACTGCAGGCTTGCCCCAGGCACTAAACTTTGTTCCTGTGGCACTGGGTTAACTGATTTTTTAAACAGGGGAAAGGCCCTCAAAGGATGATGGGCATAGGTCTTTCAGAGGAAAGCAGCATATTGAAAGTGAAATGTATTGTCTGTGTATTACAATAGTTCCTGGAAGCCTCAACTAAGGGTGAAGCCCCTTTGTGCTAGATACACAGACTATGAAACAGCCTGTGCTGCCAGGCAGAATTTATCACCTGAACAGGTCTGGCATACAAAGTCTAGGAGGGGAACAGAGGTGCAGGAAGGGAAAGCACATTTTTCAAAGCACACAGAAGTCTCCTGACACTCAGCCCTATGCTCTGTCCATTGGACTATACTGCCTGAACCCAGCTTCCTTCCCCCTGCAGGCATCAACAGTGATTTATAATGCAGCCATTTCTGCAGAATACTGCAGCTGTCATGGCGCCCAGCACCCTTGGAGGACAGGAAGTTGAGAAGCAAGTGCCCGTAACTTGAATTGCAAGAGGAAATGTTAGGGAGGCAGCATACAATTAGCCCACAGGAATTTGGCCAGCGCGCTAGGGATGAACATCCTTTTGCTAGACATTTCACAATCAAGACAAAACTTCTATAGATGCAAACAGCTGCCTGGGTGAACAGGCTCTTTGGGAGCAAGTGGTGCTATGGGCAACTCTATTTTTCTTGCTAACTAAACAAACGCTTGCCTGCCTTGGCAGTCAGTAGAGTGTCATGGATATTGAATAAGGCTGCAGGAATGAGTTATGAGGCTAGTGCTCAGGCTGATTTGGGGACTGGCAGTGGCCTGAGTGGTAGCAGCATGTGACTTCACTTCTTCTCCCAGTGGGCTGGTATTGTTAGCACTCCCATAGTTGCCACACCAAACTCTCTCTGCAGTTCCCAGGGCAACTGCAGCGCTAGCATCCAAACCCAGACTAGTGCAAGCAGTGAGGAAGTTTACTTTTATCCATCAGGAGGCCTGCAAGGTTGGCAAGCAGCACTGATTTTGCTAGAGGTCCACCTCTGCCAGCCAGGAATGGGGCAGAAGCTGCAGCTGTGGGACAGTTCAGATATATTTCTGCTTTGATGAAAGCTTAAAGGGTGCTTAATCCACAAACTTCAGCAGCAGCATCACAATATTATCTTTTAAGGTCTTTGCCATTAGATGAAGAATGATCAGTCAGAAGATCTCTTTAGATCAGACTTGAATCCACACAACAGTCTATCTTCAGGCAAAGCACTCCTAAGTGAAGCTGGGGTCGTTCCCCTGAAATGCTTGCAGATGTTAGCAGGACTCTGAAAATGAAGCATGGATTTTCCTGTTCTGTTGCAATGGAAGGCTCATCTTCCTATACATTTAGTTAGGCTGGGTGATTTTTTTCCCCTGAATCACAGCTGAAGACAAAGCAAGTAAAAGGAAGAGCTTTTGTGGGTGCCCTACAACAGGAAATGACTGATTAACATGCAGACTGTAATCTGAATCACCTCAGAACCAGCTGACTGCCATGGCTCAAACAGAGGGAACTTTATAGTGGTGCAAGGAACTGTGCTACTTGATGCTCTGTGTTCCAGTTTCTAGCATTGCTCGTGCCAGACACTCCCAAGTTAGCGGTGTTTCTCTGCCAAGGATTCTCATTCAAACGTCCATTTCAGCATTTGGGGAACAGACAAAATAACACTGGGCTAATGTTGGATAGAAATGCCTCCACCCAATCCCACCAACAGATCTCAAAACATGGCCTGAGGAAGCGCAGTGGTTTTAATTCTGGGTTTCTCTTTAGTGCAACGTGCACACCTGTTTTGCAGCACAAACGACCCAACGGTGAGATCACCAAACTCATTCGGAAGCCATTAGGGATGCAGGATTTCATAGCAGGCAGAGAGACTGACACAGACAAGAAATGCATGGTCCCCAATCCACAGCAAGCAGGAATGCACTGCTACCAGCCAGCTCCTCCAGCCAAGCTGGTCAAACCAACACTGGCGTTGGCTGGACTGAAGCAGCTGCTGGACTGGAGCAGCTCTGAGAGTTTGGATACCAACGTGTTTACAGTATGGCAAAGTCCAGCCACACACAGGATGGGAGGATGTTCAGATTCTCAGAACAATGGGCTTCCCAGTCTCTTACCTAAATTCATGAAGTCAGCTTCCCCTTGCCTGCTAGCTGTGGGGGAGCAGTCACGACTGGAATTAGACCGTGTTACTTTGGAGAAGGGGGCTGGGGCCCTCACCATTCCACACTCAAGAAGATGATTCAGAGAAAGAAAAGGACAAGGAAAAGTCAAGAGGAACAGAGCAGCAATACTGATACATTGCATCTGGCATAGTGGCTTTTGTACTGAGTGGTGAAGTACTGGCTGAAGCAACCCTTGAGCCTTGCTGGCACTACCCTCTCACTGCTGCTAAGGGCAAGACAATTAGTTTGGTCTATAGGGAAACTTTCACCATTGCTACCAGTGGCAGAGCTGAATCTGTGCTAGCAGCAGTGGACAATATAAGACATAGCCCTAGAGACTTGTCTACATAGGCAACTCTACACCTTGCATAGTGAGTCAGCAGTGGATGCTATTGCAGGGTTCTGTCCTTAACTACATTTGTAATTCAAATATGTGTAGCACTGGTTCAGTTGCTCCCATAGCTGACACCTGTTGTCAATAGCAAGTAATTGTGCTACTGAAAAAGAAAGCCTGGAATTCGGACTGGCAATGCTGTGGGGATTTGGTACTCAACTTCCATAGTAGGGTTTGAAATCTTGCTTAATGCAATAGAAGAAAGGAACTGAGAACAGGTAAGCCACAAAGGTAAAATCCCATGCTAACTTAAGGGAGAGAAACTGATCTTGCAATGAAGCTGAAATCCCTAAGGCAAACAGCTTTTATCCTGTGCTTTCACAAAATTTGTGGTTACTTTATTTGGGAAGACTGGTTTTGGTAGCTTGCACCTCAGATGGGGCCAGGAACGGCGTCATGCTGTGACAGAGCAGATACTGAGGGTTGGTAGGTGGGCATAATGAGCATGTGCCATTCTAAAACCCACAGGATTTCATTACTGCATCACCAGCTTAAAATGGAGGAAATCTGTAGAAGAAAACTCCCTCAACTCCATTATTCTCCATTACACATTAGCATTCCTGTCAGGCATCATATCTACTTTCCCACAGTACCAAGCCCTGCAGGCATGGGAGGCAAAGAGGCACAAAAGAGGCACAGTAGGAGACTCCGATCCTCCATGTCCTGACACTGCCCAGTCAAGCATACAACATCCCCCATGCCCCCAAAATAACACTAGTTAAAGCTTAAAGTAGCTAGAAGAGCTAAAGCCCTGCAGTGCTCAAGAGCCCATGATTAGGATCTTCTTTGCTAGCTAGCACCAGGTTATTTAAGTTTAAACAGACCCTCCTCTAAAGGAGCTGTAAGCTTGTGACACTTCCTGCTGCTCGCCACCAAGCCAGCTCATTTCCCGAACAGAATTTCTCTCTTACTGGGCCCCATTAGGAAGAAGCCTGGTTCACAGTCCAATTCCTAGTCTCACTTTTACTTTTTATTGGACCTTGGTGTAGTCACAGGACCAAGATCTTATATAAATGTAGGGCTGTCTAGTAGGAGTGGTTTCCTGTTGAGCTGTAACTTGATTCAAACTTATCTCATCTGAGACCAGCTGAAGGGTAACCCCTAGTGGTCAGAAACTTCCTTTACACAGAGACATTCATCACCACATCCAGACAGCCTAATACACCAATTCCTCAGAAGTTTTGTCCCCTACTTACAATATGTTAAAGTACAGGTATCCTTAGGAGGTGACTTTGTAAGAGCGGCATGGCAGGACTCCATGCTGCGCGTCTGATTTCTGTACAATATGGGCAAAGATGTTTTTTCTAACTGAATGAGGATGAGTTCGTAGAGTAGGTAGGGAGTCTCCAACTGGGCACTTTCCACTCACACATCAGCAATAGATATTTTGAAGGCCAAATGATGTAATCAGCACCACCTGCGCAACTACTGACTAATAACTGTGCCCTTGTACCAACCTGTTTAGAAGGTCCCTTGTATCCCTGGAAACAATCTGAAGAAAATAAGGTTGTTAGGTGAGAGAGAGCATGATTTGACCTGTATAACACCACTAACTGGCAATGACTTGATACACAAGAACGCAGTCCGACTCAGAAGCCTTGTCTAGGGAGTTTAACTACTGCTAGCACCTGGTACTGAACACTTTTTGAAGGGAACCTTAGACATAGACAAGGCTACTTCAAAAGAGAAGGATGGGATGGATGGTCTCTTGCAATTACGACACCAATGAGTCATCCTGACCCCAGATACATCAGATACCCTGTAAAACAAATGATTGAACTCTCAAGGCCTGTTTCCCCATCTGTTAAAGGGAGGCAACAGGCTTTTTCTCTCACCCCTCATCTTGCCTATTTGGATTGCTAACTCTGGGGCAGGGACTGTCTACTATACACACAAACAGCACCTAGTAGGATGCAACCTTGATCTTGGTTCAGGCATCACGTCCTGCTGTAAATAAGCTCAGAAGCAGCAGTTAAGCCCCTCTGTGAACTTTTCTGTGGAATGCCTGCAAGTGCTGATATCCCATTTCTCACAATGTGATGGAAAGGTCTCCTACTTTTAGAACAAGGAATCCATACCAGACAGCTGTGTTGAAAGGGTGAAGCCAAAAGCTCTCATGTTTATTTTTGTGTACAATTAAAATTCTGTACAAACACAGAAACATTCAACACCAACAGTGAGGACCATAACTGCACAACCTCAAAAATCACAATTAGGCAACACTACAATCACCTTGAGAAAAAACAACATATAGAAAAATCTACAGTCACATCAACTATAGACAGACTACTAGTAAAAAAAAAAAAAAAAAAAACTAAAGACCCAACAAACATAAAAAAACTACTAGAAAAAAAAAAAAAAAAAAAACTAAAGACCCAACAAACATAAAAAAACTACTAGAAAAAAAAAAAAAAAAAAAACTAAAGACCCAACAAACATAAAAAAACTACTAGAAAAAAAAAAAAAAAAAAAACTAAAGACCCAACAAACATAAAAAAACTACTAGAAAAAAAAAAAAAAAAAAAACTAAAGACCCAACAAACATAAAAAAACTACTAGAAAAAAAAAAAAAAAAAAAACTAAAGACCCAACAAACATAAAAAAACTACTAGAAAAAAAAAAAAAAAAAAAACCTCAATCCCCACAAAAAAAAAAAAACTACTAATAAAAAAAAAAAAAAAAAACATCTCAGAAAGGGGCTGGATCACAAGACATAGCTGGTATCACATAAAGATGAGATAGCATCCAAAACTCTTGGTGCTCCATTTCCTTGGACTATTCCAAACGCTGATAGCAACAGCTGAGTGTTTTCTTTGCCCTAGCTGCAGGTGGGTCTGGGTCCCCACTGGCTGTATCATGGATTGTTGTCATGGAGACTGCATTGTCACCAAGGCAGTGTAAACTCAGATTCCTCAGCAAAAGTAGGATGCAGATTCCAATGGGGTAAAGACAGGATTTAAATCCACATGCACGTACTCAAACACATGCAGAGAGATCAGAAAGGTGATACACACACAAACACACATGCACACGCACACACAGGAGGAGTTGATTGATATGCAAGATGTTGTTTTCTTTTCTCTTAAACAGAATTCTGCTGATGTGTTTAATTCTTTAAATAGTCTATTTTATCTTGTCCTATAGCAAAAGAGTTTAAACAGAAGAGTTTCCTTTTGTGTCACCATTCCATTGAGAAAAAGATGAAAAGTAATCAAACAACACATATCATTCAGGAAACAATTAACTTCCAACAGGCTCCAATGCCAGACACACGGGACTGGATAAAAGCTGGCCTCTGGACTGGAAGCAACTCAGAAGCTATTAACAGTAACTTCAGTCCAGTTTCAGCTGTCTGAGGGTTTCTAGTCTTATCCGCTTTCCCTACTCCCAGGAATCATCCTGGCTACTAAAATATTATAGAGCAAAAATGGTTCCTCGGGAAATCAGAGATTCACTTTCAGAAGGGCAGCAATGACTTCTCAAAAGCCAAAACCTTGACTTTACATGAACAGCATAGTCAAATGGCACTCAATACCACCCCTGCCATGCCATTAGGAGTATTCTTCCCAGAAGGAGTGTACCTTATCAGCAGCTATTCAGAAGTACTGTCATGTTAACAGACTTCACAGTAGGAGCCATTAGGATACTTGCAATTCTCTGATAAGCCACCACTGTAGCAGTCTTCTCAAAAACTGGTCTGTAAGCTCAGCCTCAAGAGCTCTGCATGGGGCATATGGACCATGGCTGCACCAAGATCCATGAACCTGGACAGATTTCTGTTTTACTCTTTAATTGCACAGACAACTTTGTCACTGGAAAGGAAATTCCCTCAGGTTACAGAGCTATGGCTCCCCATTTAAAGAGAATGAT
Source organism: Gavialis gangeticus (assembly GCF_001723915.1). NCBI lineage: Eukaryota > Metazoa > Chordata > Crocodylia > Gavialidae > Gavialis > Gavialis gangeticus. The sequence continues at coordinate 21,580,468 of NW_017729002.1, forward strand.
ATATCATTATGTGTACACACACACACACACACACACACACACACACCACACACACCACACACACCACACACACCACACACA
>NW_017729002.1:21585548-21590086 GCF_001723915.1 Gavialis gangeticus
TGTGTATGCACCCCTAAACACCACACACACCACACACACACTCCCCCCCCCATTAGTATTTACTGAGCAATTACAAAAGCAGCACATGAAAGAGAGAACTTTGTACAGTTCCCTGTGATAGATTATTGCAGCTTCTCAGCAAGTGCAATGTTCAGACACAGAATGTACAAATACTAAATTGGTCTTTTAGGATTTTCTCTTAAATACTTGCCTTAATGGCATTTTTAGCACCAACTCTTGCAAACTGATGCTGCTGGTATTGATACGAACAAAGAAATAGAGTACTAGATATGATCAGCTTCCCTATCCATCTGGCAGAAGTTACTTCTGTGACAAGTTCACAGGCTTGTGAGCCACCATTTCCAAAGCAGGATTCATGCAACAGGACCTTCCCAGCACAAGGCCCACTCTGTATAATGGCTTCCCTCCCCCCCGACAAAAGTGCTCCAAAGGTAACGTTTATATTCCCTTTCCAACTGCTAAGATGTTTCCTTAGAAACTACTAGCCACAGACATCCAACACCCATTGTAATGACCTCCTTTATGGAGACTTAATTTTAGCTTGCCGTCTTTCCGCAAATGACTACCTATATATGTTCTAAGGGTTTATTATGGGCCCTAGCTGTGCAAGGGTTTAGAAGCCGCTATTACCCTGGTTTTCTAAGGGGCCTGAGAGTCAGGTGCCTAAATCCCATAGATTTTTGGTAGAAATGAATGCCTAACCTCCTTCAGGTTTTATGGAAGAAAAAAAATCATGCTAGTATTTCTAAAACCAGATTTGTCACACCAGCTTCTTCTATTCCAGCTATTTCATGAGGTCATGCTTCCACCCAAACACTCTGAGGGAAGAGAGGGAAGGGACTTTTCAGACATGATTTGAGGAGCAAGATAACTATGACACTTAAACTCTATTGCTATGTACAGTAGAGGTGGGAGGGAGAAGTAAAAATTAAAACATTTCTGCTGATCTCTGGCTGTATTTTGCAGACAGAATAAAGTAAAGTGAATTGCTTTAGGCAAAAGTCCTTTCCTCTTGCCAACAAACAACTCGAGGGAGAGAGCAAATTGTAGACAATCTGGGAGGACGAGGGCCAGGGAAAATATATTTAGAAGATCCCTCTAAAGATATCTGAATGAATCCTTTGCCCAAGCAAAGATGATAGGGTATTAATAAGTTACAAAGAGTGATATGGCATTTACTTTCCAATATCTGACAGGCAGAAGGCAGCACTTGCCAGGAGCTTGTAAAACACTGTATGATTGTCAAGGCTCTTTTCCATCAATAGTAACAGGTGCAGTTGGATTGTATCAGCTGCTCCCAGCTCTGTAAAAAGATGCATTAACCACACCCCACCACCTCCAGGCCACTGCCTTTTCAGGCCAAGTACCAATCTGGAGAAGTCTTATTTTGAGAAGCAGACACAACGAGTTAAAGGCACCAAGGGGATTTTTATATTGCCCACTACCGAGATATGATCTACCCATGTCAGAGCAGTTAATGAAGTGACTGCCTATGGAACACAGTGCTCACTTGTTTTCCCAGGCTATACTCAGCAGCATCACCTGGAGAGCAGTAGGAGGTTTAGGAATCCTTCTAGTGATACCTGAACAGTGATCTGGCTGAAGAGGAGCTATCTGGAGCTCAACCTACTAAATATAAATCTGTCACCTTGGTTATTTTCTCCTTCACTTTGGTAGGAGGTCCAGATCTCATTTCAGGGACTGGAGCCCTCCAAACTATCAGTGCAATTAACCATCTTGGGCAGGAACCATCTGGGAACTGGCTGATTTACTCCCAAGACAAAGATTTGGGATACTGTACTTGGGACTTGAACTAAACTATGCTTGAACTAAACTAGTGAACTTTCCCTGTTCCTATTTCCAAGGATCCCTCCATTTCAGTGGGTGGAAATCTGTCTTCAAAGTGGCTCCTTATACTGCCAGCAGGACAGTCTGTTTTCCTCCTCAAAAAGCTGGACACAAAAAGAAACAGTATTTTGAATAAGACATATTTGATAGCAGGCAGCTGTGCACAAAATTTGTGTGTGCAACTTTTGCAGGGAATACTGGACTATGACTGCTTGCCTTTGTAACCTATTGGTTAGTGTGTGGCTTATACTCCTTCTGGTAGGCTTAAGGAGTGAATACTGACATTTCAGAACCCTGAGACCACAGGAGTGAACCTGTGCTTTAAGACTACCTGGAGGAGAAAGGGTCTTGGTTTAGTCAATTAAAACCTGGGAACTAATGTAGGCAATGCGATAACTTCACTCATTGGACTCCTAGCTACCTATGCCAGGTGCAAGGCTAGGTGCCAGAAGCTTGCTCCATACAATACAGCTTGCATCAGGCATCTACAGTGTGCAGGAAGACTGAGCAAGCCAGTCAGCTGAACTGGACTCTTCTGTGGTTACTGGATTCTAACAAGACCTTGCTTAGTCCACTGAGCCACTGATTGGGACTACACATTTTGATTTTGCTTTATGAAAGAAATCCAGCATAAAAAATAACCATTAAGAGTCCCCAGTTTAGTGCAGTCATCTAGATGTACATCTCCAGAAGAAATAGCATTCCCCCTTTCCTCCATTTAGTTAGAGATCTCCCCCTTACTGGTGAGCTGTCTGAGCTATTTAGAGAATTCCCCAATGTTTTTGCTCATAGTGGTCCCCAATGGAGCATTGAAATGTCCTCCCCCTGCTTAGTACGTACCAGTCCCAAATCCAGGCAGCTAATTAAATCTCATGCAATGGGAAATCACTTTTAAATCACTCAAGATAACAAAGCACAGTTGGGGAAGAGACCCAGAAGAACTTAAGAGCAAGAGAAGCCTTTTCTGCCTTGTCTAACCTGCACCAAAAAGGCATTGCTAGCAAAGCAGCTTGCCTTTCACATGGAGGAGGAACTAGATGAAGCATTAGTCTCACCTGGCAGGCACATGAGATAGAGGAACAGCATCCCCTACAGCCTCTCTCAGGAACTTGTACAATCCCAGGCATAAGACTGATATTGATAAGTATGCTTGGTTTTCTGCATCAGAAGAAGAATCACCTCGCCGTATCAATTTCCCTTTAGAAAAATAACTGAGGTACTATATTCAACATTGCCTCAATTTCCCCCCCCCCGATTGTCCCACTGTGACAGTTATCACTTCCTGGTGCAAAGCCTCATCTTAGCTGCCTTGACAAATGAAAACAGATGAGAATTTGTACACTGCATATACCCTGCTGATTTTAGCTGCCTGACCCACAAGTCATATTATAATTTGAAGTCATTATGCTGATATGGAATAAGAATGTAAACACAAAGTCAGCCCTCTGAGAAACCATTGTCCAGACAATACCTTTTACAGAGGAGCAAACTCCACAGGAAAATGAAATTAGAACACGAGCGGATATCAGATGCAAGGAAAAACATAATTAACAATCACTGTTCCTTTCACAAGTCGAGAGCTTTTTTAACTTGTTCATGAAGAAGTGATGAAAAGGACCGCCTGAGCCTGCCTGGCTATAAGAACTACAGTTAGAGTCTCTTTGTAGAAGGATACTGATCTTATAAACCACTGTCTTGTCTCAAATATTTTGTAGGGTGTTCCTGCAAGTCAAAAGCTTGACATCACTGGCTTAAGTCAGGCACTGTACAAGTGCCATGCCAACATACCTCAGTTCCACTTAGCATGTCCTGGGCCTTAGACCTGAACTGCATTGGTATGTGTGGTGATTCTACGATATGGACAGAATTCTGCTTTGGAGCAGACTGAAATCACCATATTCCCACTTGTTACTGAAAGTGGTATTTGAACCCAGGTCTCTAGAGGTAAACAGCTAAGGAATTAACCAGCTGCATCATCTAGCCCTTTACTATTGCATCTTTCTATGCAACAAGTAAACAGCTAAGCCCTACATTTAGCATGCTCTTTAGTCAGTATTAAATGATAATGAGCCCAAGACAACTTGTGCTAGCTTGGCTCTTACATTACTATTTGTCTGTCTTGAGAATTCTGAGACATTGGGAGCTTGTTCGGGGGCTCAGACACTCAAGGTGTCCTTGAACCCCCATACCTCCAAAACAGAGATTTGGAAGTTTTCAGAGCACAGTGGCTGATTATTGAAGGTATTGCAGTGGCTGGTTCTCCCATGGTTCAGGTCTGCATCGAGGTAAAGAGCTTGGCCATCACCACCTCCTGCAGAGAGAGGAAGAACAAGTGTTAGACTGATTTCACAGATGCAAATTCATGGAAAAGAGATGAGAAAACCAAGAGCAGTTTTGCGGGGTGTTGGTTGAGTTGTTGATTGCTGAGCTGAGAAAACCAAGATTTGTCTTAACATTTGATTGCCTTTGTGATGTTTTTAAAGAAGGGTCCAGGCAGCTACCAACTTCAATAACAAGAGAAAGAATATGGGATAGAAAAAGCCCCCAGGGAACATACTGGGCAATAAAGGAGTTGAGGGAAAGGAGGTGGGAGGGTGGGGGGGAGAGGGTAGAGTCCTACAAATGATAGCAATGGCACTAGTATGATCTTCTAGATGGTTGTAAAACAA
>NW_017729002.1:21595086-21598147 GCF_001723915.1 Gavialis gangeticus
GCTGAGCTGAGAAAACCAAGATTTGTCTTAACATTTGATTGCCTTTGTGATGTTTTTAAAGAAGGGTCCAGGCAGCTACCAACTTCAATAACAAGAGAAAGAATATGGGATAGAAAAAGCCCCCAGGGAACATACTGGGCAATAAAGGAGTTGAGGGAAAGGAGGTGGGAGGGTGGGGGGGAGAGGGTAGAGTCCTACAAATGATAGCAATGGCACTAGTATGATCTTCTAGATGGTTGTAAAACAAAGTCTAAAGTAAACTGCACATTGATGAGATTAGTCCTAAATCAGTATCAGCTAATCTGAATGCTGGAATAGCCCACAGAACCTAGATGGACAGGAAATTCAGTGACCTGAAAGTAAACTTAACTTCATCAAGAGAGGTGTTGGGAAGGAGAAGAAAGGTAAGAGACTTTTAGGGCATAAACTAAATGAAAAGATGCTGTCTGGAGAGCAACAGTACATGAAAGGATGTTAGACAATATATATATCACTTGAGGAATTAAGTGCAGTGACAAGTCTTGTTCCATGCTGGTGACTGAATGAGATAGGAATTCCTATGTACCCACGTGAAGACACAGGACTTGTTCCTCTGTCACTGTTACACCTAACAATAGAGTTCTGTGATGACCAAGATGTAAGCATCAATTATCTCTAAGTTTAAGTATGTACACATTCTAGCCTCCAACTGAGCTTGCATTGTGAGCTGGTTGTGTGCTGGAGAAGACCAGCCCACACAGGGCTGGCACGTTCATTACTGAACAGGAATTAGTAGACACTAGGTATCACAAGCTGGCATCTTAATCTGGGAGCCACTGGATGAGAAGCTATCTTAGCAGGTCCCTTCTACACATTTTACTGGAGTTTAGGTAGATGACTACTTTTATTATGGGCTACGATCATCCTTAGTAACACTGCAGATGCAACACTGCAGCAGCAAGTGTGTTGCTATATTCTAATTTCTCTCATGATCCAACACCTCATTACTAATAATCCTAGAACAGGAAATTAGTAATCAGATACAAGGCAGGAGGAAAGCCAAAGTACACTCAAAAACCTTGCTAAATTCACAACAATGAATCATTGCTAAAATGTTCAGTTCAAAAATGCAATTTTTGGATGGAAATTCGGAAGACCAGGATTTTTCAGCCACTTTTCTCATTATAGCTACAGTAATACTGAGTGACAATAAAGCAAGAAACAGCTTGAACCACCATCTACTGTGAACATTAAGGAGAGGTCAGAATGTCTGTACAAATCCCATAGAGACTTACCTATGATGATACACTCGGTACTGCCAGCCATAAACATAGAAGCTGTTTTGGAAGGCAAGTTGAAGTGCCGAGCAGCTAGGAAGGGGGAAAGGCGATCTGATGGGTCTGAGGGGACAGAACTGAAGGATGTGGCATTGGAAGCCGGTGTGGAATGACTCCCTCGTTCAGAACCAGCCATTGCCAGCTCTGGGTGCTTGATTATCACCCACTCATAGCGTTCCACTTCTGGCTGCAACTGTGCAAGAGAAGAGAAAAGAGTTACTTGGTGGAAGTCCACTGCTCTAAAAGCTCTGAACACAAACCAGTCTTTGAGCCTGTCAAGTACCCCCAATAGCATGTCATGGCAAGGGAGTTGGACAATATCCTTGAGTGTAACTGACAGGAATGGTGCCAGATAGGATTTTGCTTTGTAGAGGGTTGAATAGGGAAACTAGGCTGTATGAGATGGTTCTTGAATTATGTTACTATTTGTGCGTTAGTATTGGGGTGACAATGTATTTGTGATGGTCCATAACAAATGCAAAGCAAGGATTTACAAGTGGTATCTTTTATTGGACCAACCCATATAAGCTGGGAGGTACAGGTTCCTTACTATACAATTAGTTCAATAAAAGGTATGACCTACAAAGAGTAAGAGGCACGGATTTTTATGACATGCCTACACCTAGCCTCCCGAGAAAATATTTTGCACTTGGGAGGCAGGGTCTCAGCCCAAACTTGAAAAGAAATCTCCCACAGCCTTTCAAAATGGGCCTCAATGACAAAGGCCACAAGTGCATGCACTGGATCAGAAGCTTGTTCACCCACCAATTCCAGTCCAGGTGCAAAATAGTGCTAGTAAATAGCTGTTAAAGTTTGGTCACTATCATTCAATACTGAGTAGCAGTAATTACTTACCCTGAACACAAAGCACTCTCCTGTCCCGAAAAAACTCAGCTTATTTCCTCCTCGCCTGCGCTCACTCCAGTCTGTTGATAAATATGCTCCACAGACCTAAAAACATGTAGTAAGGTCAGTGGGCCTTTCATCAGTTCTTATAGGAAACGGGTATTTTAACCATTGATTCCAACAGGCTTCAAAGCCCATACCCAACGGTTTCACACAGTCCAAAACTGAAAGTCTCTAGAGCAGGAGAACACAAATTATTTAGACAAACTAGCTTCTGAATTCTGAAGTGTTCATTCTACAGGTATACAAGGGGCCATAAGTGCCACAGACAGAAATATCCTAGACATAGCTACTGGCAAGAAAAAGTTACGAAAACCAAAACACTGCTTCCTTGTTTTTGTGTCTCCCCTAAAATCAAGAACACCAACTCAAATTATAACATGAGCACAACTACACAGCACCTGTCAACAAGTGATGGACTCCGAGAGCTGCAAGATTTTTTGCTGTCTTCTACTACACTGTGCACACTAGCAAAAAGTTTCCCACAGCTGAGCTGAAGACAACTGTATTTATTAGTATAGTCCAGGAAAGAAGGTTCCATATTTCTTCAAAAAGCAGAGTCAAAAAATGGGTTCAGAAGTTTGTTTTTGGTTATGCTAGCAGATAAACCTTCTATAGCACTGGGAGAACAGCTCCTGGTACTAAGAAGTAATTTTGCTGATTAAACGTACACAGAAAGCAAAATAAAGACTACTCATATCCATCCCTAAATCTGCTCTGTAAAAGAGGCAGAGTGTAGAAGCCAGCAAAATATTTTTTTCAGTATTTTAAAATACTGGCAACTCTACATTAAGGGGGTGTGGCACTCTACATTAAGGAGGAATACACATCTTCGTCAA
>NW_017729002.1:21600119-21602686 GCF_001723915.1 Gavialis gangeticus
TCTGCTCAGGTCCCTTCCGATCCTAGAAACTATGAAAATGTACTTAAGAGATGATGGCATCCTCTCAGGTAACTGATATTTATCCTCCTCTTTCCATCCTGTCTTACATCTAAATGGGGGGTGGAGGGGGTGTTGGACAGACCAGCAGCAGCTGTGAACTTTGACTTAATCGCGCTCTATAGGTCAAGAAGAGAATGACACTTGATCAAGGCAGATGTACTCTCCTCTTTCCGTTAATATAATGGAAATCACATCGGCTACTAATCTAGCTGATATGGTTCTAGCTTTAGGAACAATAGATCAAATTCTACTTTTATTTGCATGCATGAAAACTCAGTGAAACTGAATCCCATGGCTTACAATGTGGCTGCAAATGAGTAACAAAGCAGGAGGTTGTCAACCATGGTGCCACAAGTCTGTGTAACTATCCTGCAGGGACATGAGCAGAGGCAGGAGCCTACAGGCTGGATGGATAGGTGAACACTGTAAACAAATTTTTAAGAGCTATGAAGTATGTGACCCACAGTGTCTCCAAATGACTTCTGCTTCTGTGCAACAGTGCAGTTTAGAGTTTCATGGAATTTCATTAAGGTTTTGTCACAACCATGAGATCAGCAGTCTGGTTTTTTAATATCAAATCTAATACTTCCCATCCTTTTGAGAACTGCAGGACATCCTTGAGCAAAATAGTTTCTATGAAGTATGAACATCCAGGTCAGTACAATCCTACAGCCTCTCACTGTATTTCATCATTACAAACAGAACGCTTACATGAAAATGTAGTCACCAGAATTGTGTGTGGAAGTGCCTGCAGTCCTGTACCACTACCACCACCACATTAGGATTGTGAGAGAAGGGATGCCAGCCTTGAACAAAGGTTCTAGGGTTTATCCTTGTACAAGGTTTACAGGAGATATCCCATGATAAGTGAAGAGCACATTAGATACCCGTGTTTGAAGCATATGGCCTTATGAAATGCATTTGTAAGCTGTCTCCTCCTTTTCATTATAAACTGCTGTCCATGGCAGAATGGGTTTTAGGTAACCAAGTGACACAGCATAACACCATTTTAGTTACCTTTCATTCCACTCACCTCTTTGGCTGTCGTCTTGATCAGGAGAAGAGTTGGCTCATGTCCCTCAATGTGAGAATAAAACCTGTTATACACATATAAAAAGATGGCTCCTTAGTTAACTAAGCCACTAAGTTACTAGTTTGTTAATTCCACACGCAGTCTATGTTGCTAGACCCACTATTTCTCCTAACTCAAGATTGCTTTTTAGTACAGAAGAACAATAGCTGGAGCAGAATACCTATTGCAAATGTCTCCAATAGTACAATTCAAATGATAGCAGAGATCTCTAATGAAGATTAGAGGCCTGATTTGCTACTGCTTAGCACCTGGCATGGACATTTATCCTTGTGTAAAATGGGTGCAAGACACTACCAAGTGACAACAGTGGCAGTCTCTACTCACTTCACACTAAGTGAAACAAAGGAAAATTGAGCCCTGTTGTTGATCCCAGAATGCTGTCTCTTATGAGGCTTATTCCCCACCCCTTACTCACCTATGCCTCTTCTCACAGGCCCACTATGCTGGGCTAGAAGACAAGGGCAGAAAAATACCAGCAAGTATTTCCAACTGTCAAAGTCATTACTGGGTAACCTTTTGATTCTAACTCTTTGGGACACTGTGATATACATGTATCTAAGGCACTAGTTACTGCTATGACATCCTCACCCTGGACTTGGTCAGATGTACTTTTGAGACCCTCCAGGATGTTCTCACACCTTCTGGAGTGCCATTCCGCTCTGAACCCCTCTCTGCTGTCTTCTACTTGACCACTGAGAAGAGACCGAGATGCTCTTCAGGTCATCTTCCTGACCAATGGTGCCTCAACTTTACCTGACTCACCTAGGAACTGACAACTCTTGGCAGAGATTTTGCCAGCTGGAAGAATTACATGCTTTTCAGGTCATATGCTCAAAAATGTTTGCCTTTTCAGGTCATATGTTCAAAAAGATTTTGCCGTTCTTTAGAAAAGGCCTGCCTGTATGGTCAAATGCTCCAAAATCTCTGGCCAAACACTTAAATCACAATTACCACTGACAATATTGTTATTGTATTTACTTGATTAGAAGAGGATTCCTTCCACACCCCGTCCCCATTTAACAGGGGGGAGGTGGTGGTGGAAGCCCCTTACTTTACAATTGAGCACAAGGTGCCTGGGACGGGGGGGGGGAAGCTGCCTTGGCTCTGGCCCCGGGGTTAGAGCTGGAGGGCAGCTGCTGCTTGCTCCCACCCCCACTCCCTCTGCATGTTCTGCCACTCCTCTCCTACAAAGCCTCCCATCTAACCTCTCTCTCTCCTCCTCTGCACTGCTTCTCCCTCTCCCCTTTGCTGCACTCCTTACCTTTGCTCCTTGCAGGCAGGCTCTGTCCCTGCTCCAGCCTGGGGCACAGAGCATGGCTCCAGCCCAGCTCTGAAGCAGCATTGACGCAGAGCTGGCACTGCTGTTCCAGCCACTCTTGTAGCGGTAGAGGTGGGGAGCCAGCATACATGGTCC
>NW_017729002.1:21607686-21608330 GCF_001723915.1 Gavialis gangeticus
CTCTGCATGTTCTGCCACTCCTCTCCTACAAAGCCTCCCATCTAACCTCTCTCTCTCCTCCTCTGCACTGCTTCTCCCTCTCCCCTTTGCTGCACTCCTTACCTTTGCTCCTTGCAGGCAGGCTCTGTCCCTGCTCCAGCCTGGGGCACAGAGCATGGCTCCAGCCCAGCTCTGAAGCAGCATTGACGCAGAGCTGGCACTGCTGTTCCAGCCACTCTTGTAGCGGTAGAGGTGGGGAGCCAGCATACATGGTCCAGCTGGAACAACATTGCCAGATCTGCGCTGCTGCTACAGGGCTGGACTGGAACCCTGCTCCATGCTCCAGGCTGCAGCAAGAACAGAGCCCACGCCATGTAGCAGAGGTAAGGGACAGGGTGGAGAGACTTTGAGGGGGGACCTAAAGCTACAGATGGCAGAAGCAGCATTGAGGCAGGAGGGGTAAACAGGGGAAGAGGAAGTCAGGGCAGCCTGAGCCTGCAGGGGCAGGCACAGTGGGAGATAAGTGTGTGTGGGGGCAGCAGGTAATAGGGGGCAAACTGCCTGCCTCTTGCTGCCTGCACCCCCCACCTCCACACAGCCCTCTCTGTCCTCCACTGCCTGCTCCATTTCTACCCCCCACACCTGCCTGACCCCCCCCCCCCCCC
>NW_017729002.1:21608379-21609284 GCF_001723915.1 Gavialis gangeticus
CCCCCCCCCCCGCCCCCCCCCCCCCCCCCACTCTACTGCCTCTCTCACTGTCTGTCTCATTATTGGGGGGACTGTCTTACATTCAGGGTCATTTTGTATTCAGTATACACAATAGTAGGTTATCTTTTATAACAAAAATATTTATTATAGAAACAAGAGCAAACAAGAAATCCATAGCTATATCTTGCAATATAGGCAGATACAAGAATGAACAAACAAAAATAAATATAATCTGATTTTACCCTGCATCATACACCTTTTACTCAGTGCAACAGGTCAGAAAGCAGCTCCTGCCTCGTATCTTCCCTGCAACTTCTCATCAGCCAAAATACCCAGCTTGCTGGAGGAGAGACCAAAACGCCTTATGGCCAGGAAACTTCAGAACAAAACACTTGCTCTCACAGCAAGTCTTAAGTATGGTTTCTTATCTGGCCATTTACTTACATCATTCATTGAATTCCTAGGGAGCTCATACTTGTACACAACTTCCTGCTTTCCAAGGGGGGCATTTTTTTACCAGACCAGGAGTCTTTTTTATGACCAATTATTATGATCATGAGAATATCTACATCCTTTCAGACACATCCCAAGGATACCATCTCTCACTTAAATGTCCTTCCCTGCATAGCTTGAATAGCCAGGTGTTCTCACCACAGGTCTCTTAAAATGTAAATTCATCATTGTCTGGAAGAGCCTAGCTCAAGCACCTCAGACCATGTCTGCAGGTGAATTTGGGTTCACAAGAGCTTGTGCTCCATGTGTTATAACCAGGGACCCTTGTTTTCTCTATTACAAAATCCCAAATTCTCTGAATAAAACCCCCCAAATCCACGTTTTTCCATGATTAAAATGAAACACAGAGAGAGAGAGAGAGAGAGAGAGAGAGAGAGAGAGAGAGAGAGAGA
>NW_017729002.1:21609679-21624132 GCF_001723915.1 Gavialis gangeticus
GGGGGGGGGGCAGGTCGTGGGGGCGGGAAGCCATGTGAGTCCACCCCCTCTGCCCGACCTGTTCCTCAGTGGGGAGGGATGGGGAATGGGACAGGGCTGGAGGGCAGGGAGAAGCCAGGCTGCCGTGGTGAGGGCTCTGCAGCTGTGGCGAGGGATAGGGGTGCGGGGTGGCTTGGACTTGCATGCGGCACTGCCGCTTACCTGGAGGCCCGTTATGGCAGTGATGGCCACTGCCTCCAAAACCTCCCACTGCCGCCGTGCAGCCATGCTCAGAGCTGTGCAGCTGGCTGCCAGGCAGCAACATGGTGGTGGCCGGGTGGCACGCAGCCATCCCCACCACCACCCAGCAGTGCATCGCTGCCGCTGGCCGCACAGCTCCAGGCACGGTTCCGTGGTGGCAGCAGGAGGTTTTGGAGGCAGCGGCTGTCACCACCATAATGGGCCTCCAGGTAAGCGGCAGCGCCGTGTGCAAGCCCAAGCCCCCCCGCACGCTCACCCCCTGCTGCGGCTGCAGAGCCAGCCACAGAGCTGTGCTCCGGCCACATGCCAGCCTCCCTCTCCCCCTTCCCCAGGCAGATGGCCAGGCGGCATGTGTGCAGCCCGCACATGGCGGGCATCACTACACTGCATCCCGCATCGCTTGCCAGCAAAGCCTCCCACAGAGGGGCACCCCTACCCTTACTCCCTGGCCCTGCTCCCAGCTGATGTGCTGCATGGGGCCAGCAGCACCCCCCTGCTCCCTCAGCTCTCAACCACCTTCCCCAGCCCTGTCCCACAGCCCTCAAGCCCCACTTACCTCTAGGATCTAGGGGCAAAGGGCATGGTTTTGTGGTGGCAGTGCTTGCCCGCAAAGCCCCCCTACCCTGCACGCAGATGCCACCGCAGAGCTATGCAGCTGGTTGTGGGGCATGCCGCTGAATGCAAGCCCCTCCGTTTCACCCCCGGGCTGGGTGGCACATATGTGGCCTGCACACAGTGGCTGCCACCACACTGCTCCTGCTGCACCCTGCGCCACCTGCCCACAAAGCCATTCAGGTGGCTGTGGAATGGTAGTGCAGGGCGCAATGGCAGAGTTGCGGTGGCGGCCTCTGTGTGCGAACCTCTTGTCAGGCCAGCTGGCCGGCCGGCACGTGTGGTCCACAGAGTAGCACCCCTGCCCTCGCCCCCCAGCCCTGCTCCTGGGAGTGGGCACAGGGACACACTGCCCCCTTCTTGATTTACTCCCCCAGCACCTTCTCTTTCCCCCACTCTGCCCCGCCCCTTCCCCCCACACACACTTACCTGCTGGGGTAGGTGTCAGTGTCTGTGGGTCTGGGGGGCTGTTGCGAGGAATGTCAGGAGGGCTGTTGAGACTGTGGGGGGGAGTGTGGGGCAACAGCAGCACTGGGAGAGGCTGTGGGGGGCCTTTAATTTTTATCACGGATTTTGGGTTTTTAATCAGAGAATTTGCAATTTTTAAATCAGAAAAAGCCAGGATCCCTGGTCATAACACTCTGCCTGATGATGAACTGCTCCAGGAAATGCTGAAGAACACTGAAGGGCAAGTCTTGCTAGTACAGTTCATCCTCCGCACTGGACCCACTATTTGTTTCTCTCAGTGATAAGAATGCACTTCATAGCTCCCATTCTTATGTCATATTTGTCACTCTTGCAAACAATGTGGTTATCCTTGGCTCTGCTCCTTTTACTTGATGTTATTATTGTAAAAGATTTTTTTGCCTTGGGGACATAGCTAAATTGTAGCATATTTTGACCAACTGAAAATGTTGACCAGTTCTAACCTGTAGCATTTTAACACACTTTTAAGAGTAAAGGGAACTAAACAGGAAGCCACTGTGAAAACTTTTTTATGCTGCAACTAGTTTTGAAACTACACATTTGGATTTTAAAATCCACAACAGTTTCCTTCTGACACTAACCTCTTACTGCTAGCAAATTCCTGACAGTCTCACCCTGTCTCTTAAAATACCCTTTTCAGATTACCCTTTGTCTTCCTCCTTTAAAAAAGTAGTCAATCCATTTGTTGGTATTGTGTGAAAGGTGAAGCTTTCAGAGACCCAGGATGAGCGTTGCTTCAAAGGAACTGGCAGACTGCTACCAAAGCTATCTAAGGAGGTGATCCTCCCCCTCTATGTGGCACTGGTCAGGCCGCAGCTGGAGTACTGCATCCAGTTCTGGGCGCCGCACTTCAAGAGGGATGTGGACAACATGGAGAGGGTCCAGAGGAGGGCCACTTGCATGATCAGCGCGCAGCCGGGCAGGCCCTACGAGGAGAGGCTACGGGACCTGAACCTGTTCAGCCTCCACAAGAGAAGGCTGAGGGGGGATCTAGTGGCCTATTACAAACTAGTCAGAGGGGGCCAGCAGGCGTTGGGGGAGTCCCTGTTCCCCCAAGCACTACCAAGAGTGACTAGAAATAACGGTCACAAGCTGGCAGAGGGTAAATTCAGATTAGACATCAGGAGGCGCTACTTCACTGTCAGGGCGGCTAGGATCTGGAACCAACTTCCAAGCGAAGTGGTGCTGGCTCCTAGCCTGGAGGTCTTTAAGACAAGGCTAGACAATCACCTTGCTGGGGTTGTTTGACCCCAGTACTCTTTCCTGCCATGGCAGGGGGTCGGACTTGATGATCTGTTCAGGTCTCTTCTGACCCTACTAACTATGAAACTATTCAGAAGTCGATCCTCAGTTTACTCTTCAGACAGACCTCAACCTTCTTCCCATTAATGGTTGCCCTACTATGCAAAGTTTGCAGGAATTCATTTTGGCACCTGTTCACATGAGAGGAAGGGGTAGAACTACACCGTTAACTAACTTCTCCACTTTTTTCAGGTCACCAACTTACAGGAAATTTACTGATGAAAGAAACCTCAGCTTCTTTGACACTCCAACAATTTTGCAAAGGCTGCTTGCATAATCAAATAAGCAAAAAACAGCAATTAAAAAAATCCTATCAAAACTCGACATGATGTAACAAATACAGCTGTAATTCCTTTGACTAACAATTTAAATGATGGTAGAGGAACTAGCACACTTTCATAGTGTGGAGACAACCTTACACGACAATTTGGAAAGCTACCTTTTGGTAACAGCTGGGCAACTTCCTTGGCATATGCAATTTCTCACTCCCATAATACATTGTAGCTGCACTTTTTTTTGCTTTCGGGAAGATTTCTGCATTCAATTAGCATTTGTGGTTGTTTGTTTTTACTTGTACAACAGAAACAGATTCAGGGAAAGATGAAGTTACCTGTTCAGGCTGCAACCATGCTCCAAAGTGGTGAAAAGCAAAAGGGGCTGACAAAGTGCAAAGCGCTCTGGGATCCATGACCAGATATCTCTCATTTCTTTCACACTGACTATTTCAGACTTGAAGTTCTCGGCATGAACTGCCAAGTGAACATTTTGCCTGTGAACAAGTTGAGGGGTTAGAGTTACTGGGCAAGCCCCACACAAGGGAGACAGCAGAACATGAGAACAAAACCTGCCTGGTACTTCTATGTGGCACATGCTCTGTTCCCCAGAACTCCAGCTCATGGTTTGCTGGAGGGGTGCACTACCCAAAGTTGGTAGAAACCTTGTCAGTTAAGGGTTTGGTTTTGCTAGAAAGAACCCCACCATGTTATCAGGGTCTGGCACTGCATGTGCAGAGGATAAGCAACAAGGAAGTGGGAATGAGTTAGTTAAAATGTGACAGCCCAAAAGTTGTATCTGCCATTTTAAAATGGCCCCACACTGATGCTCTAGCATTAAAACACAAAAAAATGAATAAAGGAGAGATGTACCCAAATGGGGCGAACAGAACAAGTCCAGTCTGATATGCTGACTAATGCTTCTTTCTTAAGCACTGCTTGTATTTATGGAATTAGAGAATTCCTGTAAGTGTCCCAACCACATTATACTTACAGTGATTACAAGTCTTGCAATTTTATCCAGAGTCTCCTGCTACCTGCCATTTTCCAAAAGTTCCAGTTCCTGGAGTCATGCAAATACTAAGAACTTCTGCTTTCATTTTAAATACACATTTATAGGCTCTATTGCTGCAGAAAAAGCTTGAATATATCAACTCAGCACATACAAAATGCTCATGAACCAGAGGGCAAATAAGACTTCCACTTTTGTCGTTGTTGTTGAAAACCAATATAATAGGAAGGGGTAACTCATAGGAGGAAGGGTAACTCATTATTTTTGTGCTCTTGGACTAGAAACACTTGAATTAATCAATTCAAAACAATTTTATTAACCTGGGATACATAAAACAATCCACCCAATCCCATGATGGGTGGAAAATAAGTGTTATTGCATCCATGTTCCTAGTGAAAAGCCAGTTATAAGTACAAGTGCCACAACTTAGTATGTCAAGTTAAAAATACACAATGGCTTAAATCAAGTGTTAAACTACTAGACAGCAATTAGCTGGGCAAAGCTTTGGAGAATCTACTCTGCATGCCATAAAGGTGTTGGGGGCAGAGTGGTTCCAGACATTTGCTAGGCCTTATGGTATTTTAATTTCACTCATTTTCAGTTCTTTTTTTTCCCCTCACAGCATGCAGAGAGACCCCTCACAAATAATGCACTAGATATATTAGCATAGTTAGGAGCTCTCCATACAGCAAGCGTTGCCACATCACTTTATGAAGATCCCCGCTTGAGAGTCCCAAATATTCAGCCATGCACTTGCATCATTCCTCAAAGCGCTGTGTGCTAGAAGAGATCAGGATCTGTCTACAGTTGGCAAATTTTCCAACAGTGAGTAGAGCACCTTTAAGCTGCCTGGGGTCAGAACTCCTAATGGGAAGGCTGTTTTGTTTTAGGGACAGGTCAAGATTTACAACTCACTAACTTTCTCATATGATTGTGTATGGGCTAAATGCATTACAGCCTAGATACTCAGTTACCAAGATGCTTGTCTGGACAGCCTCATTAACGAATGCAATCATTAACAAATTTTATCCTAGCTAGGCCTCTGTGAATTAGGAAAGTAGCCCTATTTTACAGATTGGAAGCTGAGGAACAGGGAAGATTGGCTTGTTCAAGGTTACAGAGAAAAATCTGTGCTGGAGCTAGAAACTAAATCCAGGTCTCTGGAATTTCAGTCTAGTTCCTGCCCACTAAAATATCTTTCCTATTCCACCTTGTCACTCACTTAAAACAGTAGCACCATGCAAGAAAACTGGGTAATTGCTTTTTATCCGTTCATGGGAAAGATTATTGCTCAGAGTATCTTGAAACTTCATAAAACATGTCACATTTAGGGAAATCTTACAAGGCTGTCAATTAGTTTGCCATGGTAGAATCTGGGTGGAAAATGGTAAATAAACCTAAAGTTAATAAGAATCATCATTAGGGCATTATGTAGAAAGATATCTACAAAACCTCTACTAAGCATTGACGGGCATGTAGAGCTCAGTTTCTCTATTTCCTCAAGGATTGTGAATATTAAAGTGCATACTTCTATCTCCTTTATTCCTTTGCCTGGTTATCCTGAACTGCTCTGGATAAATGACTCCTGTCTATCCATACTCCAGTGTGACCTTGTGTGTCACTAGCATTCTTATAGAATTCTTACTCTTAGCAATCATCCTAAAGTTTAATGCTTATATGCATTCTGCAATCACCCAACCTCTCCCTCATGTAGAAGTCACATTCTAAAGGGAAAAAAAAAGCATTCAAATCTTGGAATACTTGGACACTCGGCAGTTACCTTTATCAGATTTCCATTTAATTAATAAGTCACTGAATAACTTGGACCAGCAAAGATGAATTAGAATCTGTTCAGATAAAAGACTGCTAATTGGAAATGACTGGATAGAATACTAGAAGAGTTATGTTTGTGTTTCGGTATTGAAAAGAGTTGTTTTTATTCTTTACTCGGATAGGGCAGGTGCTTTTCAAAGTAAAAGCAAAATTAACAACTTGGGCAGGCAGCACAGATGGCTCTGATATTCCTTGCTGAAAATTAATTCTATACGGCTAATTCTGAACTGCATGGTATTTCATTAATAGGAACCACTAATTGTCATCTAGACATTTTTTTAGGAACCCCTAGGTAAATGGTTGCTGCCTAAGAACACAAGGGACTGGACCTAATGGTGCAGGAGACCCCTTCCAATTCTATGTGGAAAAACTCAGTAGTTTGGAAAAAAAATCCATGGAACATGGATTATCCATGCAATTTTAATGGCTGCTGGTTGAAATCGGCACTGGATGAGCTGTGTCCATTTCATGGTTGAAGATTTTCATTCTTCATTAAGGTCTACCCCTCTCCATACTTCAGAGAAATTTACTGGAATTTCCACTATTGAAAATTTCAGTCTAGTGCATATTAAAAATAAAAAACAAAACAAACCTCATTCACACTGTCTTCTCTGGAAGGAAATGAACCCTCCCTACTGTATCATGTATGTAGCAAATTAAATAAATATTTACACTTTACAATTTTTTTCTATTATATTGGGGATTTGTGCTCACTTAGAGATTCAAGGGACTGAGAAGGAGATCTGGCTAACTTAAATTTAATATATCATCATCAGCAACCAGCACAGACATACTTTATATGTATTCCAAGGCAATTAATGGAAGGGATGTTCCAACATGAAGTGAAATTAGATCGCTTTCTCCATTTCTTGTTTTGGGTTGGTAGTCCTAGGATTTTTGCAAATTATTAAACTCATGACATTTTAAACTCTTTCAGTACCTGGACAGAGGGTAAGCAGCAATGAGATCCTGTGCCTCAAAAATCACACATGGCCTTATACACCAGGAACTCAAACCCTGACTGCGTGAGACAGAAGGGTGGAGAAGATGCCTTAAGTCAACTTGTGCAATTCAGGGCAGGATAAAGGCTTTGTTTTGCTTCTGGAAGACTTGCATCTGGTGCACATCAAAACATATATTCTTCCTACGAAATCTGACTCACTAGAATAAGGACCTGACTGGTTGCTGGATGTTCCAGCCCCAATACTCTGTATAACATCTGAGTTTTCATGGGGTTCTTTAAGTAGTGGTTTCATTTAAGGTATGAGGAAATTAATTCTGATTTTGATTTTATATATTAGTCCAGGGGTGCTCAGCCTCCTGCCTGTGGACCATCACACCTGGCCCGTTGGGCTCCTCACAGGTCCAGAAATTTGGCAGTGGGGGAGCAGTGGCCATTAATATGGCCACCCTCCCTTCACCAAATCCCCAAACCCCATTCCCTGCACAGCCAGTTGGAACCAAGTGATGTACTCTCCCCTAGTGGGGCCAGGCCACTTCCCCTGCCTCCTTCTCGATTGGGATTGGGCCACACCTCTCCCTTTCCTCAGGGCCAGGGCACGTTCTTTTGCACTGCAGAACTGTATTGGGGCTGGGGCTGGCTTGCCCTCCCCCATGCAACCAGATGGTGGCTGCCATGCCTGTGCCACATTGGGAGCACCAGCTGACCCGTGGACGGGTTGGGCACTGCCAATTCGGCCTGCTGGACAAAAAGGTTGGACACCACTGCATCAGTCCATCTATCTGTCTTTTCCACTTTCTGAAGTTAGCTCAGGACACCTGTAGAGGTAACCATGGGAGCCTTTGGAAGACACTGCAAGTTAGTATTATACACATTTGTGGCTCTGAAAGGTTCTAAGTGCTTACAAGATGATATTTCTTTTCTTCCCTAGTATCTTTGTACCTCAGGAAAAACCATCCACTCTCGTGCTTCTCAGGCCAAGAAAGCCTCAGTGACTGACTTCATTAACCAGTGGCTAAGAAGCTATGACAGCCACATGGAGAGAAAGACAGAATATTAATTTTTTTGGACCAATATTTCTATTTAAACATTTTGGAGATGACTTAATGCCTGATATTAATATCATTAAGTCATGTTTAAAAATGTTCTCCCAGTTAGATATTATGTAGTTGTGGTTAATCCTTTAAGCATGGCTGCCCACGTTTTATCTTACACAGTGATAAACTTGACTTTACCCTGGTATGAACATGCTAATTATGTGTATTGTACTGATGCCCAGGAAGTCCCGTTACCAGCCAAGACTCAGATGTGGCTGGTAAAGTACACAGAAAGAACTATGAACATGTCTGAGATATTTTCTACCATGGTATCTTTTTTCCTCCCAGTGTAAAGGCGGCTAAAAATCCAACCAACAACATTTGCAGTTCCAGCCCAGACACTAACATTTCCTTAATTCAAGAATGAAGTTTAAGAAACCTGTGTGACACTGCAAATATGGTATTTCAGGAGGCCAATCCCATGAATCCTCATTTTAGCAACTTTACAGGTGCTCTGTACTAACTTTGCGAGGACAAAGGAACTAGTTATGTTGCAATCAGTACTGGCAGAATTGCCCCAGCACTAGCAGGGAGGACAGCCTTTAAAGACTCAGCCAAGCAAAGATGGAAGTAGTAAGCAAAGCCCAAAAATTCAAGGCTTTTAAACCTACCTTTTAGGAGCTGTAACACTGCAGACAGGAGGGGTGCAGTGGTTATGGAATTGACAGAAGGAGAACATATGAGGAGAAAGACAAAAAAAAGACAGGAAAAGAGATCAGTGATTTCCTACATCCCCAACAAAGCGAAGGAAAGGAGCCTGGAGAGAAACACACACAGTGAGGTTTGAATCAAACAACCACTAAGAAAAAAAAAAAAAAAAAAGAGAAAAAGAAAAAGACAGGTTAACATTTCTTGTTTGGCATCAGTTTTCTCTTCCTATGCTCAATTCTATTTCTTTCTTGTTATCTGATAGATCTATGCATTTTGTGACCCACTTGCCTTCTCATGCAGGCCAAACAGGACTGAATAAGAGGGCCTAGACTGTCAAACACTGAGGGAGCACACTTTTGTGGCACTTGCCTTTGCCTGCATAAAAGTTGTGGATCAAATCTACTTTCATAGTGGAACTCCAAGGGAGATCACTCTAGTGTGATTCAGCAAGTAGCACATAAAGGAAAAAAGCTCTTTATTAGTCGGCAATTCTGCCAGGTCCTTTAAGATGGTGATAAATATACTCCAGTTTGAGTGACTCTAAAGCAGCCCTATTGTTATTCTGCACACGAGCGCTCCCTACAAGACACTTCTGAACCAGTAGCAGCCCCTATTTTCTTTACTCTTTTACACTCAGCTCTCCTGCTGAAAAGCATACCCAGAGGACATTTTACCTCTTCTGGGCTTCTGTTTAGAAGAAAGCAAGTTATATATCCACACTGTCAAGTAAGTCAGCACTTCCGGTTCTGTGCACTGAAAGCAATGGTCTGGAGGCTACTGTTACCACTGCAACTGTCATGCCTGCAGTTTCTGACTAATACTCCCAGTGGACAGAGACCTTGAAAGGGATACTTAGATTGTCTGCCAAAGGCAGGTACTGACTTTTTACAGTGGTCTGATAGAACAAGAAACATCAACATATCAAGGCCTGCAGGGCACAATGCAGGCAGGGTATAAACATGATATGAGATTCCAGGAATAAGCAGCTAAGAAGGAACAACCGCTTTAGAGATGAGCAGTTGTGGATAAGAGCAGCACGCCAGGCTGATGTTATTTTATAGGACAAGATATGACTCAGTACTTGTTTCAGTAACTGCAAATATAGGTTTTTCAGGCCTACTTTTACTGTAGCTCAGTGTTTTGCATAACTGGCTTTAAAGAGACACAAGTACATTAGTTATGGATACCTCCTGATCCTTCATATTTAGAGAAAAGGAATGGAAGATCATCTTTGGGTCTCCTGCTTCCAAATAATATACTCCTGAATTTGCAAGCATGTGAAGGCCAGAAGGGATAGTCAAGTCCTTGAAGTCCTCAGAGGTTTAAATTCCAAAAGACAGCATTTGAAAGAGATTTGCTTCACTTACAGAACTGACCTTGGGAGTGCTGCTGTGACTGCAGAATTCCTGTATTTGTTTATCTAAATATACTTGTATTTAATACACCACTTATTTCCTCTGATATCCTACCTTGTTTGATGCGAGATACATACATCAACTACTGATATTGCTACCATAGGTAGAGCTGGAACGCCAGTCCTAGGAGTTCTTTATTGTATCTACTATGAACGTACTGGGGGCTCTGCTCTGAGCATATTAATGCTATGTTAAGTGTTTGCCTCCATTGCAACATAGTGTTGTCCAATACTGAAAACTGCAAACATAACGCATTTGTTGTTTAATATAAAAATGAAGTCACCAGTGCAAAGATTCGTTTTCACACTTGCTTAGGTGCTACCCCTCCCCATATAGCTCTATTTTCCAATTTCTGCTTCTACTTCACTAAGATGTCTTCCAGCTTAAAGCCAGGAACAATACAAGTTTTACATCACAGGAGTAATTTAACATCTAGCTGTACTAAATAGTTGGAAATTCACCGCTGTTTAAGCAAATGGTGATATACTGATTTACTTCCATAGCTCTGATATTTAGAATATTTTTCCTGTTACAATTTCAGTAATGTTTAAGTGGGTCTCAACCTCTTCAGACTTGAGGCACCCCTCCATAATTAGTGAACTGTATAATTTATCACAACTGGGTGGCTTTCACTACAGTATCTACCTCCTTGCAGAGGGGCCATGTAGTTCAGGTGGGGGATCTGCCAGGTTAGGACAAGCCTGAACCTGTGCTTATCTCCTTACCTCAAAGCACACTTCCAAGGATCTGGTGGCACCCTAGCTGAGAATCATTGGCTTAGTACAGCAGCCAGGTTATTCAGAATAATAATCTGATAGAGTGAAAATACTATGATGTGTTACTAGACCCTTTCACCCTCTTAACCAACTATGGCTGCTCCCTCAGAGATAGAAAAGCTCACCAACACCACTTCCATGGAGGCCAGTGGGTAAGACTAATAGTAACTCTAACGGTAACTCCAAGCTAGAGTAAATATAGTATCTAGAGGCCTTACCTCTTCTGTTTGACTGTGATGCCTTTCTGCTGCAAGGCCTTCTCATTGGCCATCTGTAGAAGCTGGATTTCCTTCCTGGAAAAAAGTCGTATGGCAAAGGCTTTTTCCAGGAGCTTCTCAGGAGACACTGACTTGGCAATGTCCCTCACAAAAGTGCGAATGTCCTGTTGTATATTGTCTGACTCCATAGGTTGCCCAGCTCTTACTTTATGAAAGAATTTGAGAAGGGCCAGTGCAACCCGGTAGAGCACCTTGTAACCCTCCACCAGAAATACATCGAAGACCCGAGCAATATATACCATTGGCAGTTCTCCAAAGAGCCACCGTTGCCAGTCAGAGTATACTTCTAGCACATCCTCAGATACTGCTACCATCAGCTTGTGTGCTGCCTGACAATACTTGTTAACCAAGTCACCAAAGGTCATACAGGAGGACTCGAAAGCCAGGAAAGTCTGATCAATGAGGCGCTTGGAGGGATCATTGCAAGCAAGGATGCGACACACCTTCTCAAAACACTCTGCCTCATCCTGGCTGTAGTGGAGGAGCAGAGCAACTACAGAAGGCAGTGCTGGGCAGAATGATATGTCAGGGAATTGATTAGCAAGGCAGGAAATTATCTTCCTGACAGCCACAATGCCCTCAGCATTCAAGCAATAAGTGGGAACCAGGCTATTATCCACAAACTCTGGCAGTGGGAGGGTGCCACTATTACGTTTGCCAACTATCTTCACAACAATGTCACGGTACACATTTGCATCTGGTGTCACTGTGCGGCATGGAATGTCACTAATGAGTCTGTGGTATACTTTGGCTCGCAAAGAGTGGTTCTTGGCCCAGTAGCCCTGTCGGGCCAGATGTTTCAGTTCCTGGAACTCTGTGCAAGTTAACTCCTTTGGGTCCTGGTTCTGGATGCTGGCATCCATCTTGTCCCAATCCACAAAGCGGCTGTACTCATCCATGCCTGCACAAATTGTTCTTACAGAAGGACAGGGAGATAAAGACTTTACTGGGCCTTTCATGGATGCATACTTTTTCCTACAAGGGAAAAAAAAGAGGAAGAATATTTAGAGATTCGTTGTAAGAGACCATTCCTTAGCCCCCTTAGCAGCAGACATTCAGTTTGGCCTGCATTGGCAAGAAACTCCTTCCTGCCATGAATGAGTTCAGATGAAATTTCAATTCTGTTCCCACAACCACACAGTGTTTACTATGTTAAATCGACATTTAACTAGCATGGCAGAAATAAACCCAAATGTAAATTCTGAACACATTTAAAAGTGTGGAAGAGTTCCCTACAATAATTATTTTGGCAACAGACATCTCTGCACATTTGCACGTGCTCAACTTACGATTGTGTTAACTTTGTGATAAAGAGGATGTTAACATCCTATATATTCAAAGATAGCTACTGTAAGCTTTGCTCAAAATGCAGCATTCTCTTCAAGAAAAATGTGTACCATCTGGACTATAAGCATCCAGTGTAATGCACTGGCCTTGTGAGTTCATGGGCTTGTGTGTACTTCTGTCACTGAATCACTGCCTAGGGCTGTCCCAGAGAGAGAGACCTGCTACCATTAACATCAGAAAATCTCTTCTAAAAAAATGCAAGCCTCTCTCATGAGCAAGAGCTGAAAGGACAGGGTTTTTAACCCCCAGGAGACTGTGCATACATTCATGATTTTCACTGGATCCAAAGGCACATTTGGCACCTTAGAAACTAACTGGTTCAGAGGCATTCACTTTTGCAGACACCACCTTCCTTTGTCAGATGCTACCAATCACATCTAGATGACGGTCCATCTCCACTGCAGGCAAGGTGTGACTGCAGCACTGGTAGGTGTACACATGCTAATTTTAAATTTAGCTAGCTAGCATGGGTATCCACAATAGTGAGAGCATGGCAACACAGGCTGCAGTGCATGTCAGCTACCTAAATATGAACCCAGCGACTCAGTACAATCAATGCTAAAATTAATGCTGCTGCATTTTCACTCTTATCGGCATCTATTTAGCTAAATTTAAGTCAGCAGGTACAGATCTACATGAGGTGCAAATCATACTTTTGACTGCAGAACAGATATACTCCAAGGCAAAGGCATTTATCACATTCAAGAGGCACTCTCCCCCTCTGCATTAGGTACAGTTAAGGTGCTGCACAGGAGCGTTATACGATAGTAAAGACTATTTTGAGCATTCTAAAAAAAAAAAAACAATAGGTGCATGCCAACTAGCCAGAGAGCATTTCAAAGTTAACCATCTACAGACAAGTTCTTTTTTGACAACAGCATATATAAAAAAAACGCTTTGAAACTTGTAAGTTATATATTCTGTTAGGGTTGTCAAACGATTAAAAAATTTGATTGTGATTAATTACACAATTAAAAAAATTAGTTGCAATTAATCATGATTAATTGCACAGCTAAAAACTCAAAGTTATGTGCAGAAAAACTCAAAATAATGCAAAATTATGCAGGTACTTTGTATGGGTGGGGGTGGGTGTGGGGCGAGTGTGCATAGGGGAGGGATATGTGAAGGTGTGGGGGCTGTGGGTATGTGAGAGAGGTTTGGAGCCTGGGGAGAGGGGATGCCTGCAGGGGGGCATGGAGCCCATGAAGGGGGAATCCCTGAATACCTTGGCAGGATGCCCAATCTGAGTGGGGTCTCCGCAGAGCTGCCCGACTCAGGGTGTGCCCCTGCCCAAGCACAGCTCCAGCAGCAAGGGGCTCACCCTACTCTTGTCTGAGGAGCAGCAGCTGCAGGCAGCCCAGGCTGGGGGCAGTTACTCCAGCCCTGGCACCAGCCCAAATTGCCCTGCTTACTTGCTCAGTGGGTCTTAGGCAGTCCTGATTCGCCCTGGGACTGAAGATACCAGGCAATTCTGCTGCGGCCCAGCGTTGCCTTCCCTGAACCCCTGGTACTGCCAGCCCTGCTGCTTGGGGCCCTGGATGGGGGTGGTTGGGTGTCCCCCCTGCCTTCCTACTGCAGCCACCTGGAGCCCACGTCCCACTAGAACCTGCACAGAGCTGCCGCTGTGGGGCACCCTCAGGCTCCATGGCTCAAGCTTGGGGCAAGTTGGGACCACTTGGGAGCTCTGGCATGAGCCACCTCTAGGCCTGTGGGTCCCCGTGCATCCCAGGTCCAGGCCCCCAGGAAGCGCTGGCAATGGTGGCCCCAGAGAGGCAGCTGCTGCCAGCGGGTGGAGGCAGGATTCCCACAGAGCCACCTCCTGCAGCCCTCTAAGCATGCACCCCATGCCCAGCCGCAGTTCACTGCTGCCAGAGCCCAAGCCATGACCAGTGCTGCCATGGGCTGCTTTCCTTCTTGTGCCACCTGGGCTCCTGTCAGGACTGGCAGCTGTGCAGGTCCTGGAGGTAGCCCAGGAGATACGCGGAGGAGAGTGGCAGTGGTGCTGGGCATGGCTTGGGCTCCAACTGGCGCTGGGCTAGGGCTGGGCACATGGCGTGTGGCTCTGCAGGAATCCTACCCCTGCCTGCTGGCAGTGGCTGCCTCTGAGGGGGCACAGGGCCACTGTCGCCACCACTCCCTGGGGGCCCAGACTGGGGATGTGTGTGTGTGTG
>NW_017729002.1:21624351-21626082 GCF_001723915.1 Gavialis gangeticus
GGGGGGGGGGGGGGGGGGGGGGGGGCAGGGATGTTGTGGATGGTTGCGTGGGTGGGTACGTTCCCCTCCCCCCACTTACTGCTTCAGCTGGCCAGAGCCTGCACCTGGACTGTTTCACAGCTCCTCTGCACTGCCACCACTGTCCCGCAGGGCAGCCTGGAGGCGGTGGTGATGGCAGTGGGGCAGGGCAGCCCAGGCTCCAAAGCCACAATTAATGTGTTAAAAAAAATTAGGGTGTTAACTGGTTCTTGCGTTAACTGCGCACATTAATGGTAATTAATTGACAGCCTTACTGTATATACAGAGTTGTTTTCTTCCTGGTTTGCTTCAGTTAGGAGAAAACACAAACCTTTGCCTATCAAAGGCAAAATAAATTCATAAATATACCAGAGTTAGGATAGTGGTAACTCTGATCCAGATAGTGCTAGACAGTAGTTGAACATTAAATTAGTGTAGTTTGAAAACAGATGCACATTTTATACATAAATGAGATACATTTGAAAATAAGGCAAGCACAAGTTAAACCTACTTTGAAAGCTGCCTAGAAAATAAATGAGGGGAGCAAGAATTCTTGGTTTAGAATATCTGCTTCCATTTTTTTGTAATGCGCAGGCTTGAGAGGTGGGAGGAAGAACAGCACAGAACAGCAACTCTACCATGCTGATGCCTGAGGCCCTGATAGATCTGCAGACGGTGTGCTCCCCTCCCCTTCCTTTTCTATGAAGAATTTAACAAGGGCACTTGACTCTGTGGGCTGGGGTTTTAATTAGGCACTTGACACTGTGCATGTGTGTGTATGCGTGTGTGTGTCAGGGGGCAGCGCTTTAATTACAGTGGCTCTGAGAGCCACTCTAAAGCACCACAGTGGCTCATGTATGAGCACCCCCGCGTGTCAAAATGGTGGTGAGGGTGCTTGAACTAAAGCTCATTCGATTTTTGAAGCACATGAACACTTACACACAAGATGCAGGAGGCTGCCAGAGCACAGCAATTGCTATACTCCAGCAGACTATTAATCAAGTTTGCTCCAACACACTATAATTACAGCGCATTGGAGCAGCCTACATGCCTGTGTACAGGTAGAGTGGAAACTGTTGAGGGTTGATGGCAGTCTGCTGGCCACAAAAGGTGCGAAACCACTGGTGTGTGCCCACTTTTTGGGCTGAATCCCATCCTCCTATTTCTGAAACCGAATGTTCAGAATCCAACTGAAGGGTGTGACCCCTTGTTCCCACCTCAGTTCTGAAAGATGGATTTCTTATAATGCATTTGTTTGCAGTTAATATTAGAAGGTTGTCCTGACGTTCTGCTTTGAGGTTTCCGCAGTGTGCACAGGGAGGACTATACAGAATATTGGTCCGTGGAAAATCCCATTTTATAAATGAGGAAACTTTTACATCCAAATTTAAGGACACTCCACATTTTCCCATTACCTTCCATCTAAAGAACCCAGAGACTTTTAAATACTGAACAACTGTCCTCAAAGCATCCCTCCTCCTAATACAGGGAAGTACAGTTCCCTCTTACTACAACTGGAGGTGCACCGATACGTCAGTCCCTTATTGGATTGTCACAGATGTAGGGCAAATTGAAAGTACTGGAAATTGGCTTTTGTTGCCTGATGCGGCTGATAATGTGGCCGGTAAATGCCCCATGCAAGCGCACAGCCACAGCATGCAAATAGCCAGGAGTGCAGCTCAGCAGCTTGCAGACCAGCATCTGGCTAGTTAA
>NW_017729002.1:21626093-21626432 GCF_001723915.1 Gavialis gangeticus
GCAGACCAGCATCTGGCTAGTTAAGTCTGGTGTTGGGGGAAAGGGTGGGGGGAGGGAAGAAGCATGGGGGGCAGGGGGAGCAGACTGAGGGCCGCAACTGGCTCATCCAGGGGGTGTAGGGGAGGGAGGGTGGCTCCCACCCTGCACACACCTTGGGACAGCATGGGGGGTGTGCCCCTGGATCTGTGTGTGGAGTGGGACATGCTCTCCCAGGGTGCATGCAGGGCAGGAGCCCGCCACACCCCCTGGATGAGCCACAGCTCTGTCCTGTGTCCCATTCTGGCAGGGTAGCACCTGCCCCAACCCTACTCCCTACCTCACCACGGGGTTGTCAGTCTG
>NW_017729002.1:21631432-21633015 GCF_001723915.1 Gavialis gangeticus
GGGGGAGCAGACTGAGGGCCGCAACTGGCTCATCCAGGGGGTGTAGGGGAGGGAGGGTGGCTCCCACCCTGCACACACCTTGGGACAGCATGGGGGGTGTGCCCCTGGATCTGTGTGTGGAGTGGGACATGCTCTCCCAGGGTGCATGCAGGGCAGGAGCCCGCCACACCCCCTGGATGAGCCACAGCTCTGTCCTGTGTCCCATTCTGGCAGGGTAGCACCTGCCCCAACCCTACTCCCTACCTCACCACGGGGTTGTCAGTCTGCCCCACTGGAATCTCTCCTCTACAGTGAAGTGTCTCTCTGGTGTCATCCTTTGAAATCTGTTGCCACTAATGTTGTGGTAGTGCCAGAAAGCCATTCATGTCAGTGCCACATCATGCTAAACATTACATAAAATGTACAAAATTTAAGGCTTGGCCATTTTTGTCCCCGCTTGCTGTTTTTTTCTCTGCACCTTGTCCTTCATTTTCTCTTTGTTGGCAGGCACACCAAAGCCCTAATCCATATGCCAATGAAGTCAGTAGAAAATACTCGTGGATGTCAAATGGCTTCAGAACAGGGGTCAAAAGACTACACATAGCTCAGCGTGGATGCATCTACTAGTGTGCACAGGCCTGGCTGCACATGTTAAAAAGCCAATCCTTCAAAAGCAGAGAGGGGAAAGAAAACTGGGACCAGACTATTATCTGAGCCTGACTTTCAGGAGTAACTACACTTAAGTCCTGTGTTTGAGTAGAGAAAGACTACCAACATGCTGTCTGGTATTACTACTACAGGAGGAATGAGGAAAGCTAAGAGCTCACCTACATGGAGATCTGCAGGAAATTTAAGACAAACTGACTAAAGGCATGGTATCGGTACGTGACTAAGGTCATTAGATATCCACGTAGATCCTTTCATCCGACAATAAAGCAATCTAAAGGGCCCTTTAGCTTTACAAGTAAGAAACAGCTATTTAAGGCTAAATTATATTCTGAGATGTAAATTAGGGGTGCACCGATAGAGATTTTTTGGGCAGATACTGATGGCCAATTTTTAAGGAGCCATATCGGCTGATACCAATCTGATTCCAATATGCAGCTGGGCAGCTTGGAGACCAGGGTTAGGCTGGTAAGTCTGGTGTGGGGGAAGGGAAGGGGCACGGGGGAGCAGCTGAGGCCCCCATGGTGAGTCAGGGAGGGAGGTAGGGGCACGCGCTGCACAGCTGGTGCGGGGTGCGGGACGGAGCTGCGAGTGGCTTGCCTGGGGGGTGTGGGGGGCTTCTGCCCTGCATGCAACCTGTGAGTGCATGGGGGGGGGGTGCCCCTGGATCTCCATAGGGCAGAGCAGGGCAGGATGCCGCTGCGGGGTGAGGCAGTGACAGGCTCTTCCTGGCAGGGGCTGGGCTGGACTGTGCTGTGCTTGGGGTGGGTGGTGGTGCTGGGAGGGTGCTATGGTTGGGGCTGCAGCCACCACAGAATTCACTGTAGGCCCCCCTATAGGCCTTTCCCAGCACCACTGCCGCACACCTTGCTTGCAGCACAGCCTGGCCCAGCCCCCGCCAGGAAGAGCCTGGCACAACCCCTGGCCCCAGCCTGCCC
>NW_017729002.1:21633350-21641307 GCF_001723915.1 Gavialis gangeticus
AACCCCTGGCCCCAGCCTGCCCCACCCCACCCCACGCAGATCCAGGGGCACACTGCCCCCATGTCCTTGCACAGCAGCAGGAACACTACCCCCCGCTCTGATGAGCTGCTTATGGCTCCATCCTGCATCCACTCTGCCCTGCCCTGCCCCAGCCCCACTCACTCCCTCAACCTGGGGGCCTATATCTGTCCCCCGACACCCCTTTCCTCCCTTCCCCCACACCAGACTTACTAGTCAGATGCTGGTCTCCAAACTGCCAGGCTGTGATCCTGACTTTGTGCATGCTGTGGCTGTGCACTAGGGCTGCGCAAAGCTTCAGTCGCCGATTCAATTCAGAGGAAATTCGACCTGATTTGGTGGCCAAATCTCCAAGTCATATCGGGAGACCCATTAAAAGGTCTCAATTGAATCCAAAGCCTCCGAATCGATTTGGAAAAAAGACTGAGATTCAGATCTGCCGAACAGAGGCAGGCTTAGGCGCCCATGGCTGCCCTGCCCAGCTCCAGCCTCCTGGCACTTAAAAAAAAAAAAAAGCCCCACACTTCACGTGTAGCAGCAGCAGCAGCAGCTGTGGAGGCTCTGGGACCACGTGGCGGATACCCCGACACAGACCCTGCTCCCCAATCCTGCCCCA
The DNA here is from genome assembly GCF_001723915.1 of Gavialis gangeticus. Classification (NCBI taxonomy): domain Eukaryota; kingdom Metazoa; phylum Chordata; order Crocodylia; family Gavialidae; genus Gavialis; species Gavialis gangeticus. The sequence continues at coordinate 21,633,985 of NW_017729002.1, forward strand.
GTCCCAGCCCTGATGGCTGTTCTGCATGGCCCCAGCATCCCGGCAATTTAAAAAAGCCCCGTCCTCACCAGCTGCAGGAGTGGTGACTGGGGCCTCTGGGTGCTTGTGTCAGAGCCCCCCCACACACCCTGGGGCAGCGGGGATCACACCCCCACTTGGCACCCATGCCGCAGCTGCCCCATGATGCAGGTGCAGCGCAGCTCAGCAGGGTGCTGCACGCTGTCTGGGAGCAGCTGTGGCGCAGGTGGCAGGCAAGCCATCCCTGCTGCCTCCCAATGCCCTGTGCTGTGTGTGGCAGGGGGGTCTCTGCCACGAGCCCTCAGAGGCTGTGATCCCTGCTGCTGTAGCCACTGAGCGTGGGGCTTTCTCCCCCTGATTGCTGGGATGCTGGGGCCAGGCAGAGCAGCCACTAGAGGCAGGGGGGGCTCTGCCACGTGGCCCCAGAGGCCCCACAGCTGCTATTACTGCCTGTGAGTGTGTTTTGGTTATTTTTTTGATTCCCAGACTGCTGGAGCTGGGTGATCAGGAAGCAGGGGCTATACAGGTGGCTCTGCCAGGAGGCCCCAGAGCCCCTGCAGCCCTTGCTGCAGCCAGCAAGTGCAGGGCTTTTTTTCTGGCCTGGAGGGTCCCTTCCAGTCCTGTAGAAGTAGTAGAAAAATAATATGGAAATAATTTTACACTGGTTGCAGGATAGGCTGGAAGTGTTTCTACGTTTAGTTTCTATTATTAGAGAGTATAAAGGAGACTGTATAAAGAATTTTATGGTTATGAACCATGGAGTGAATAGGGATAGTTTCCATATGGAAATGGTATCAATTTAACATCCAGAAGAAAACTTTATTAGTCTTACCACATCTCCATTCCATAAAGATAATGAACTTTATCTGCTTTTAGTTATTTGTTTCATCACTTGGGTCACTTTGAACAGCTTTCTTACAGTGAACAGAAAGAAAATGTTTCTTTTCACATCTTCAGAAAAGGTTACTATAGGCCAAAACTTTTTACTTATTGGAATTCTTTCTTCATACACAGGTACTGGGGGGGAAAAAAAAGGGAAATATCTGAATTACAAAACTATAGAGGAAGATGCAAAATGCAGAAAACCCACTAGTTTTCAATGAAGTTTTAGAAATCACAAACATATTAAAAGTTGATCTCAGCTGTTTTTATAGTTTGAAACAACGGAATTTTGTTGTTTCTAATATAACTACCACAGACTAAAGAGTCATGAAAATGGACCAAGGAAAGAGTTTATTATAGGTACTCTGGATAACTTTGTTCCTTACTCTGTTTAGGAATCTTGTTGTTGCTTATTAAATGTTTGGAATTAAGATTAATGGCATCTGATGAGGCTGACACTTTACCTACATCCTGCACACTTATGGCATAGCAAGGCATCAATGTTTAGAATCAACATTTTTTCACTGTAATGAGCAACATTATATGAGCTTAACTGACAGTTAACTCTCCCCACTTTCCCAAGCATCTTCTCTACAGTTATACTACTATCTATAAGGATTGTTAAGCAGTTGCCAAATTCAATTGTGGTGCCTATTTCTATAGCATACTGCATAGCATTCTAACAGAAAGCAAAGAATTTCTTTTGCTGTCCAAATCAAAACCACTACTAACTTCCTGATGACGCTGTAATGCAGAGCCATTCCCAGCTCTCACTGGTAATACTAGTCAAGATGACTTCTGTCTTGTTGAAGCATTACTAACATCTGCTTTCTGTGTGTTCCAGTTATGCTGAGATTTTAGTAGGCATGTGAGCAGGTTATCAAAACCACTGCCTTGAAAACTACTGGTTATTAATTTCCACCCCAATTAAAAAACAAAACAACTCAAACCAACAACAAACATTAAAAGCCCACTACTTGTAGTAGACATAACCTTACATTCTTTGTGAGCACTGAATCATGTCTACGATGTTGATGTTTTATACACCAAGCGGTCTATGACTTAGATGTGAACACAACGATCTCCTCATGGCACAAAGATATTATAGAAGACATGGAAGTCCTCTAGTACATAATTATGCTCTTCCCTTCTCAATCTGTGCAGGGCACCTTTATTTCTTCTCCAGTTTCTTCCACAAGGCGACATTTGTACCAGCCTACTTCAATACCCAACAAGAGAAGTCACCATATCCCAGAAGCAGGTATTTTTAAAAGAAATGTAACCAACACCTTTGGTGTTAGCTTGCTTCCTTATGCGAGCACACAAATATTTGCACTAACAGTAAGCCATATTAACACTACAGCCAACTTCTCTGTGGGGCACAGCTGTACTGCTACCCAGTGCATCCACAGGTGGCAGATGGTGGAACGACCTTCAGGGGAGGTTAGCTGTGAAATAAGCAGGGGTAACTGCCAAATAAGCGGTCACTGACCAAACAGCAGCAGCACCACCAGGATGTGGCGAGGACAGCAGATAGCAATGCTTTCCTTCCTGAAAAGCCACATATATCCTTTGACAGTGCTGTGACATAGCAAGTACAGGCTGCCACTATAAGCCTGCCCAGCTTCTGGCCATGGATCCGCAAGTCCTCAATGCTGGAACAGGCGCAAGAAGATACTAGAATGTCAATGGCTGTGAAGGCGAATGAAGACGGCAGCAGAACGAGATCCCCAGTTGTCTTGGCCTCCTTGCCATTGGATCAAGGTCCCATTCTGTCAAGGGCCATGTAGAAGCTGATGTGCAGCAGCTTTTCCACAAAGAAGTCACGCACAGGTATGCGTTTTCAGCACTTTCCTCGAGCCCTTTGGCAAACACCTATTGGCAATGGGAGCAGGATTGTGAGGTCTGGAAGCTCCCAGTCGTGAACTGGCATGAAGTGGCAATAAGAAGGTTGTCTAGCACTTGGATAAGACAGGAGTATGATTCAGCAGCTGTAACTGGCACTAACCAGCCCTCATCAGGATCTGCTCTGCTCACCCCACTTGGGGAGGGGACTAAAAAAGGTGCCCTAAACATAGCCTGTATACCTTCTGCCTGACTGGATAACCATGTCCACTGGGATCCCCTTTACTGCAGTTGAAAATAACAGTGAAGACACCATTTTCAGGACCTGGAACATCAGGACCCTCATGGACAACCTTAATAGTGAATGCCTAGAGCACTGCACTGCAATCATGGCCTGAGAACTCAGGTGACAACATCGATGTAGCTGCACTGAGCGAGGCCCAACAAGTGGGAGATGGGCAGCTCAAAGAATATGGAGGTGGCTACTACATCTTCTTCTGGAAGGGTAAACAGGAAGGAGAACATCAATTTCGCAGAGTTGGCTTTGCCATTAAGAATAAACTCATAAACCAACTCAATGGAGTTTCCTAGCAGAATTAATGATCACCTTGACTCTCCATCTTAACCTGGCAGGGAGCCAAAATGCCACTGTCATCAGTGCATATGCCTTAACTCTTGATGCCGCCAATAAAACCACGAAGGAATTCTATTTCAATCTTAACTAAGTCCTTTCCAATGTTCCGAGGGAGATAAACTTTTTTTTTTTTTTTGGTGATTTTAGTGCCAGAGTCAGAAAGGATTCTAACCTCTGGAATGGAACCATTGGCAAGGAAGGAGTAGGAAAGGTCAACTCTAAAGCATCCTCCTCTTGACCAAAAGTGCAAAACATGGACTTACCATCACCAACACCCTGTTCTGCCAGAAAAACAGGCATAAGACATCATGGCAACACACATGATCTAAGCATTGGCACTTGATTGCCTATGTCATTGTCTGTCTGGGATTGCAAAGATATCCGCATCATCCAAGCTATGCTACGAGCTGATGAGTGCTGGACTGATCACTGAGAAACTGACTCTGAAACGATGGCTGCAGCAGAAGCAATACCAGTGGAAGATTGACGTTGAAGAACTTAAGGATGCAAGTAAGTGAGACCTCTTCTAACAGCACCTCAATGAAAGACTGGTGAATTCCAATCAACAAAAATGGAAGAATGTCAGCAGCATGTGGGGTGCCCTTAAAACTACAGTCATCAGCACTTGTGAAGAGACGCTTTGATTCTCTACCAGGAACAGGGATGACCTGAGCAGGGTGGGGGGCCCAGGGCAAATCAGCCTGTGCAGGGCCCTGCCCCCGGATGCGAAGGAGTCAATGGTGAATTCAGCAGCGGGGTACCGAGTGGCCAGACATGAAGCCAGCAGCAGTGTAGGGTCACTGCAGTTGCTCTGCCCAATTCTGCAGGGCCCCCCCAAAGTGCAGGGCAGTTGGCCCAGCTCATGCCCCCACCAGGGACAGACCTGACCAGGAAACATCAAGTCTGGTTTGATGAGAATGACTGGGAGGTCCAAGAGTTGACTGAGCTCAAGCACAAGGCCTTTGCTATTTGGCAAAACAACACCAAGTCCAAGCAAAAGAAACTGAATCTCCAAGAAGCCAAAACAGAGGTCCAAACAAAGACCCATGATATGAAGAACAAATGGTGGGAAGACAAGGCTAAGAAGATTCAACATCTTACTGACATCCATGATACGCACAGTTTCTCCAGTGCCACCAAAGCTATCTATGGTCTGAGCACTCAGGGACCAACTCCCTTGAGACCCAAGGATGGAGGAGACCTGATCAAGGAAAGAGGAACCATCAATGCTCATTGGAAGGAGTGTTTTGAAAACCTTCTCAATCAAGATTCTGTTGTTGATGAGAGTGCTCTCAACTCCATCCTGCAACACCCAGTCAGAGATTCTCTCAGAATCCCTCCAACCCTTGATGATGTGAGGAAAGCAATCAAGCAGATAAAGAATGACTAGGCATCTTGCGCAGATGGAAACCCCACAGAAATCTTCAAGCAGGGGGGAAAGGAGTTCACATCACAGCTTCATACCCTCTTCTGAAGGATCTGGAATGATGAGAAAATCCCAGATGACCTCAGAGACACCATAATTGTGACAGTCGCTGAGAAAGGAGACAAGTCTGACTGTGGAAACTACAGAGGGATCACCTTGCTGTCCACCATAGGTGATATCATTGTGAGAGCCCTCCTGAACCATCTCCTTCCACTTACTGAAGAGCTCCTCCCAGAATCTCAGTATGGGTTTAGGGCATCAAGAGACAACTGACATGATCTTCACAGCTCGCCAGCTGCAGGAGAAATGCCAGGAACAACATAAGCCTCTCTACACAGCCTTCTTTGACCTCATTAAAGCTTTCAACTGTGTCAGCCAAGAGATGTTGTAGAGCAGTGGTCTCCAAACTTTTTTGATTGCGCACCCCTATCAGTAAAAAATTTTTGAGCACGCACCCCCAATATGTGTATATTTATATAAATATAAATAGAAGTTCTAATATTTTCTTCCTGCATCTCAATGGATCGTTTTGCGAACCCCACTTTGGAGACCACTGTTGTAGAGGATCCTTTTGAGGTAGGGTTGCCCATCAAGATTTGTCACCATTCCCTGCTTGCTCCACGACAGTATATGAGCAGTGGTTCTCAGTAATGGATCTATCACAGACCCCTCTGAGGTTAAAATGGGAGTTAAGCAAGACTGCATCATCACTGCAACTCTCTTCTCAATATTCCTTGCCGCAATGCTACCTCTGACCATCAGTAAGCTTCCAGTTTAGCTCCATAATGGAGCTAAACTGTCTAAAGTAAGCTGTTTAGCCTCGGTCAATTCCACACCAAAACCAAAGCCACCCTGACCACCAAGACCACCCTAACGTCAATCACTGAGCTCCAGTACACTGATGATGCTGTAGCATGTGCTCACTTGGAAGCAGACCTTCAGGCAATTGTCAGTCTTTACCAAGGCATACAAGAAAATGGGGCTGACACTTAACATTCAGAAGATTAAGATCCTCCACTAACGAGCTCTTAAAGAACGGTCCCCAGCTTCTGTAATCCAGATTCACAATGAGACTCTGGAGAACGTTGAGTATCTCCTATACCTTGAAAGCCATCTCTTACAGAAAGCTGACATCAACCAAAAAAATCCAACATTGCCTCAAATGTGCAAGTGTAGCCTTTGAACACCTGAAGAAATGGATGTTTGAAGACTGCAATATCAGATACAAAACCAAGTTTATGGTTTATCAAGCAGTTGTGATCCCCACCTTGCTGTACAGATCTGAGATATGGACAATGTACAGAACACATCTAAAGTGGTTGGAGAAGTACCATCAATGCTGCTTGCAGAAGATCCTCCGAATCTAGCAGGAAGACAGACGTGCCAATGTTAGTGTCCTCCTATACCATGAGTAGAAGTGATGACCATCCAACATCAACTTTGTTGATTTGACCATGTCATCCAGATGTCCTACTCCAGACTTCCCAAGCAAGTTTTATTTTCCCAGCTCAGCCAAGGCATACAACTCAAGAGAAAGGCAGACAAATAGCTTCAGGGACATTCCTCAAGGCCAAATTAAAAAAAAATGCAACATCAATGTCAACTTGTGGGAGACTACTGCCTAGGACCACCCCAAATGGAGGAAGAATTTGTTGCAAGGATCTCAGGACTTTGAAGTCTTATGACAACAACAGGAGATGGAAAACTGTGAGCAGCAGAAAGAGTGCATCATGGACCAGATGAAGAATCCAGCACTACGCATCCCACATGGAAACACTTGTCCAAGCTGCAGTAGAGTCTGTCAGTCCTGGATAGGCCTCATCAACCATCTTTGGACACACAGATAAGAGGCTCCCTGCCTCTGCATGCACTCCTAGGAAGCAGGGAATGGGGGTGGGGGCACATGTCCCACAGATGTGTGTGTGAGGTGGGGGCAGATGCAAGCTGCCTGCCAGCTGCACTGCCATGGCAAGGTGCCCCCTGCCTGCTCAGCAGCAGCAGCAGCGACGGCAGTGTAGAGTTGTGCCCCCCAACTGCTGGGGGGATGGCAGCTAGGGCTGTGCAAAATGGGCTGTATTCCATTCAGATTCAGCCCAAACTGGGGACAGTGATTCGATCCATTGATTTGGATCACTGTCCCCGATTCAGTTCAGCTGAATCTGAAGATTCGATGCTGATTTGGTGAATCAGTGATTCGGACACAGGCACAGCTTTGAAAGTTTTCTTTTACATACCTTGCGGTAGCAGCACAGCTTGCGATTGCTGCAGTGCTGGGGCACATGGAGTGTCCCGCAGGAGCACGAGGGGCTCTCCAGGGTCCTTGGCAGCAAACCTGGAAGTGGACCAGAAGTACTTCAGGTCCATTTCTGGGTCTGCCTGGAAGCATGCTGGGGGAGGTCCCCTGTACCCTGTGGCTCAGCAATTGGCTGCAGGGCAACCCTGGGTGTGCCCCCCTAGACCCAGGAGGCACCAGTCACTGAGCCAGGGATGGGGTGGGGCACACTGGGCCCCCCCCCCC
>NW_017729002.1:21641484-21642777 GCF_001723915.1 Gavialis gangeticus
GGGGGGGGGGGGGGGCCCCCTGGGCCCCCCCCCCCCGGTGCTCTCCCCCAGTGGACCAGGAAGTGGACTGGAAGTGCTTCTGGTCCACTTCTGGGTCTGCTGCCAAGTGTGCTGGGGAGCTCCCCGTGCTTCTGTCGGATGCTGCATCTGCCCCAGCATTGCAGCATTCAGAGACCCTCCTACCTAGAGGTATATAGAAAAAACATTTTAAGCTGTATCTATGTACGAATTGCCGAATCTGTCTCAATCTCTATGAATTGATTCGGAGGGTTCTGATTTGATTTGGAATTCTGACCCAAGATTAAAGGGTCCTCCGATTCAATTCAGAGATTCGGCTACCAAATTGGGCCGAATTTCTGCCAAATTGAACCAGGGACTGAAGCTTCGCCCAGCCCCAATGGCAGCAGGGCGGGGAGCCCCAAGCCTGAAGCAGGCAGCCCACATCTGCCCCTCTCCCCCACAACCATTGGCCATAGGGGAGGGGGGTCATATGAGGCATCATCTTAGACCCCAACTCCCTGGCAAAAATAGAAGTCAGCACCTATGGCTGGCATGTTTTGGAACGGAGATCTCTTTCAATAATGTTGCACAGAGTTTAATGGATTTCCTTAATGAGGTTAAATGTAGTTCAATCTCTCTATAAATTGCCCCAGGCTTTGTTCGCAGCAACAATGACTTCTCTCACCACTTAAACTGAGCTACTGAACCAGCTTTGCCAATACAGATTTGAGTAATAACCTGATGCTAATTTACAAAGTACCTTGAGAATTGGTTAATTGCTTCCCACTCCAGCTTTCTTTATTCTTTGGGACAGAGCCCTTTAAAATCTAGAAGCCTGCTATGCACTAACACTGGTACTTTCCACATCTCACTTTTAAAAGGTAGTTAACAGATCCTGACAAACCACAGAAGGGCGAGCTGAGTTATAACACTTAATAATTTATCTTGGGGGACCACAGTTGCAGATGAAGAATGGTCAAAGCAAACTGGCATTAGGACTCAGTGCTTCAATTCATAGGGCAGAATTATGCATTAAACTGCAGCTGAATATCAACTGTAATCCATCTATAATGCATTTAATTACAGCCAAATGCACAGAAAAACCAGGAGTTAAAGTCTCCAGTTGGACAAACAGATAACTTGCATTAGTTGCAAAGCAGTTTTCTTACTTAGGTAATTAAATACAATTTTTTTTTCTGGAAGGGGGGTGGGGGTTCCAAAGAGGGTGGAGCTAGACTTTTCTCAGTGGTGATAGATGACAGAACAAGGAACAAGTGTCTCAGGTTGCAGCAA
>NW_017729002.1:21647777-21660892 GCF_001723915.1 Gavialis gangeticus
CATGTATTCCCTTCTGGGGGAGGAAAAAATTCAGGTATGCATGAAGGGAAGTTATATCCAAAATAGACTTGGTACTTAGGAAGCAATAGCATTGATGAAAAAATGTGAAATTTGCCTTGAGTTATTTATCTGCTATATTGCATTTTAAGATAAAGCTGTACATTTTAAATGACCTATACCATTAATTTAAAATGAAGTAACGCTGATGGCTAGACTGTCTATGGTAATGCAGTAAATTGAAGCCTTTCATGCACTTTTTCAAATGATGGATTCCACTTGTTGTTTTTACTTAGAAAGCCAATAGGATGCTGTATACCAGGATACAAATTGTACAGCAATGAGAGAATAGGTCATACTGGCAGGGGGAGTAGCACTCTACATCAAAGACTTCATTAAGTCAAATAGGGTAGATTTCTCAACTGATAAGAGGGGTACTGTAGAGTCTGTGGAAAGAAATTCCAGGTTTCAGCAAGGAAGGTTTAGGTTGGATATTATGAAAAACTCTCTCACTAGAAGAGAGGTGAAGCACTAGAACAGGTTAACAGAGCGGTGGTGATAAAAACCTCCAAAGATGGAGATGTCAAGGCCCAGTCTGACAAATCCCTGGCTGAAATAATCTAGTTGGGGATGGTTCTGCTTTGAGCAGGGGGTTGGACTAGATAACCTCCTGAGGTCCCTTTTAACCCTAATTTTCTATGGACACTTTTATATGTACTCCGGGGCCTGGGGTGGGGAGGAGAGGGGGTGGTGCTTTAATTAGTGTGGCTCTGAGAGCTGCTCTAATTAAAGCACCACAATGCCTCATGCATCAGCATGCCTGTGCTTCAAGGGGGTGGCAGGGAGCTTCAACTAAAATTCATTTGATGAATAATGGCATGAATAATTCTTTCTTCCTTGGTTCTGAATATCCACATACTTAGAGACAGGCAAGTCTCTCTTAACCAAATGTTGTTGATTCAGCCTTTATTTTTTCCTCATCATAGAATCAGTCTTTATCCCATTAGACCATTTTTGTTCTTCCTTGAACTCCCCACAGTGTGTCACCTTCTTACTGACATTCAGCTGCACAGACCAAATACAGTATTGTAGGCAGTCTTGTTAATGTCCTATAGCTCCAATCTCTATTATGTAATGGCACAATCACTAAAAAAAAAAAAGAGGAGCCGATTTACTGCCCTATTACACTGCAAGTTTGCTTGCATCCCAGTGTCCATTATCATTGTTAGGTCGCTTATGGTTAGTAATGGACAAAGAATGTTTCTTTCCATTAAAATGTCTGTACTTACGATTACTCTCCTCTCCACCCCACTCCCATCCCTCCAACATATTCTGCTTACCTTTATTTAGGCTGAATTTCAAATCTCATTCTTTTAGCCAACCCCTCCAGCTCTCATTGCATTATTTTCTGCCTTGACAGATGTTCATGCTACTTCATTTTACTATTATCTGCAAACGTGGAGTTTCATTATATCCAGAAAAGGGACAACAGCAGTTGATTGCTTTATCAGAAGCAAATATAGAAATTTTACTAGGTGGGGAGATAAGTAGATAATGGTAATCAGTCTTCAAGCTCTGGAGAACTTAAACCATTAACCAGTAAGATAAATCAGCAATGTCTGAAAACAGTGCTCAAATGACTTGGAATGCTAGCATGTATAGACAATGACTATAAGACACCACTAAGCACTGTGTCCATTAGCATGCTCAGACATTAATAATAATGTTGCACCTGTGCAGGTGCAGACCTACTGAATCCACTCTTTCCACTGATTAACATGTAGTCGGAAATGCAGCATGTACTTATACCATTACATTCAATCCCAAAACCCCAAGAACTTGATAACAGAAATAGGGATCATTTCTCTACAAGTGCTCACCATCTATTACAGATGAGCTTTTAGAAAAGGAAGTACCTGCATAACCACTCTGAACACTAAAATTCACAAAATCCCAACACATTTGGGTCCCAGAAATATAAGTGCATTGTGGAGTAGCTTGAATCCCCTGCCTCAACACCAATAATGGCTACTTGTACAGATCGGCAATGGAGAAAACTAAAGCTGATCTACATGATTTGGCCAAGACTAGGGATGTGAAAGGTTAAATGTTTAAAAGATAAGTATATTTGTTTAATGCATTACCAGTTACCGCTTAGTGTGGGGTGCAGTCTGGAGGGGAAAGGAAGTGGCACAGTGCCCCAGGAACCAGAAGGCAGCAGGGCTGGCGGGAGGGAGAAGGAAAGGGGGGACTAGTACCCACAGCCTAGAACAGGGGTGGGCAAAATATGGCCCATGGGCTGCAGCCAGCTCACCAAAGGATTTTGTTTGGTCTGTGGCAGGTCCCTTGGTCCCACCCAGCCCAGGTGCAGGAAGCAGCCCAGGCCGTGGCTTGTGTGGCTGCTCCTGCTGCCCCTGGCTGTGCAGCAGTGCTGGGGCCATGCAGCAGTCAGGCTCCGTTTTACAGCAGACCTGGTAGCAGTGGCTCCTTCTGGCTGAAACACTGCCTGCCTGTAAGAGGAAGCCCACCATTTCCCCAAGGGAACCCCTGACTGGTAACAGGAGACCACGCCCCCATGACCTCCCACAGTATGTGCAACAGTGGGAGCTCCCGCACCCTCCCTGCGCCCCCCAGATGAACCGCAGTTCCATCCTGCGCTCCACCCCACCACACCCTGGCTGGGCAGCGCTTGCCTCAGGCCCTGCCTCTGCCCCAGCCCTACTCCCTCCCTCACCATGGGGTCCTTGATTTGCACACACCCCCACCACATTCCTTCCCTACCCTCTGTTATTCACCAAACAAAAAACACAGACAAAAATTTACAAGCAAATGTTCTTCAATTTCTTGTTCTGCCCCAATACAAATGTTATAATACATGCTCAAGTTACAAACTCAAAGGGAAACTCAGATAAAATGAGCAAGGAGGTAAACTAAGACTGTTATTCTCAAATTCCTTTAGCTCTCTTAATAAGGAGTACTAGAAAAGGATTTCTACATTTGCGTAGCTTCTGGCTCAGATGGACAGGAGAGGGTGAAATGGTCTTGCAGCAGTTTGTAACCCTTTGACCTTGTCATCCCTTGAGGCGCTCTGGTGAACAAACGTTCCCCCAGATACTGGTGGTCACCCCCGATAAACGTATAGATGGCCATCAGATCACCCCTGAGCCTGCGTTTTTCCAGGCTAAAGAGTCCATAGCACTCAGCCTCTCGTCATAAGGTCTGTTTTCCTGACCTCTGATCATGCACGTGGCTCTTCTCTGGACTCTTGAGCTTCTTCACATCCTTTTTGAATTGTGAAGCCCAAAACTGGACACAATACTCCAGTTGCAGCCTCACCAAGGCCAAGTACAAGGGGAGAATGACGTCCTGGGATTTGCTTGAGAAGCATTTATGGATGCAAGCCAGCATTTTGCTCGCTTTACTAGCAGCAGCATCACATTGAAGGCTCATGTTCATATTGTGGTCAATGATGACCCCCAAGTCCCTTTCATTCGTAGCGCTTGCCAGCGTAGCACTGCCGAGTCTATAAGCATGCTGTGGGTTTTTCTTCCCAAGGTGGAGAACCTTGCATTTTTCAGTGTTAAACACCATCAGGTTCTCATCCACCCATTTCCTGTCCTCAGGTGTGGATGAGAAAGTTTGGTGTCATTGGCGAACTTGGCCAGTCCACTTCTGACACCAATGTCCACATCATTAATGAAGATGTTGAATAATATAGGCCCAAGGACAGAGCCTTGAGGGAACCCACTGGTTGCAAGGCACCATGCCGATTGACTTCCGTCAACCACCACCCTCCGGGTCCGACCACGGAGCCAGTTCTACAGCCAGCGAGTTGTGGTGGACCCGAGGCCACAGTTAGCCAGTTTTGCCAAGAGGTGATCATGGGATACCAGATTGAAGGCTTTTTTAAAGTCAAGATATATTACATCAATCTCCTCTCCCTTGTCCAGGTGATAGGTCACATGGTCATAAAAGGAAATAAGATTCGTCAAGCAAGTTCAAGTTCAACCTGAATTCTGTGCATGGCCTTTTTATGTAACAATTTGTACGGGTTTAACTAAATGTATTTTTAAACTGATTTAATTAAACCAATGCAAACACCTGTCTGGACACTTAAGTCAATATAAAGCTTCAGTAAACTTGATTTAATCTATGTTTGAATCAATTAAGAATGCCTAGTGCCATATGCCTGTATAGATACAGCCTTAATATGACATCCTAAGCAGGGCATCTAGAGGACATCTATGTTAGTGTAACATGCAGGAAAATGGAACTGGGCAAGTATGCAATGTAATGTCAACTTAAGACTACTTTATTCTTCCCTAAATTTGGTGCTAAGAGTCTGCAAGTTTTCCTGTGAAAGAAAGAAGCTGGTTGATAGTAGTACACCTTGCATGCTCACTTAAAAACCAAAGTTATTATTTTATAAACAGATGTATTCCTCCCTTCTCTTCCACCCCCGGCCAAAAAAAGTAACAAAATCCAGTGAGATTTTTTTTTGCCAGGATTCTCAGAAAGAGCAGCATTATCAAGGGTATCAGATTATTAACACATAATCCCTTTACTGAAAGGAATAATTCCCAAACAGCAAGTGTCACAATAAAAAGGTGGATGATTTCTTTACATGAGAGAGAGCGAGCGAGCAGGTACTGGCACCAAACCAGTGGCAAGATGCTCCTTACTTCCTTCTCTAAGTGTAATCTCAAGATGCATGCCAAACACTGCACACAAATACTGCTTGAGCAATAAACTGCTGTATTACAGTGTTTACTTCTCTAGTTTTTCCAAAGTTATGCTTCATTGGTAAAGCTGTAGTTTAGTACTATACAACAATGTAAAAGCAAAAAGGCTACAGTTCTTTCAGAAATGAAAACACAAGTGCACAGTATTTAACCAACAAATCCATCACTGAAAAGAACATGTTTATGGATATTGCCACAGAAAATGAAGGAGCAAAGAGTCATTTAAATATTAAATAAACAATAGGGATGTAAAATCCTAGCAGGAACAAGGAGTTATAGAATTTTGCTTCCCTATAGTTGGGCAAGGTCAACTAATGTTGGGGGTACAGGGTTGACCTAAAACTAACTATCCTGAAGTAAAAATCTGTCTGTGGCTGACTCCACTAGCACCAAAACGGCTATCACAATATTATAAATCAGAGTGACAGGAGACTAAGGATTTAATTACCTGCTCATCCTTAGCACTTGTCCTTCAGATGAGATATGAGGCATACCGACTAAATAGAACAAACGCTGTATGAATATTATGTATGTACATATGGTTTGTGGATGGATGTGCCCTCAGTCTCAAAGGCTGTGCATCTGGCTCTGTTCACAAGGAATAATTGTACAGTTCTAAAAGCTACAATGTAGCTCAGTTAGAGAAAGAAGTAAGGTGCATCTTGCTATTGGTTTGGTGCCAGTACCTAATCTCTCTCATGAGACAAGATCCTCCTCCATTTCGTTGTGACACTTGCCATTTGGGAATTACTCCTTGAAGGAAAAGGATTATCTGTTAATAATCTGATATCCTTGATAACGCTGCTCTGTCTGAAAATCCTGGCAAAAAGCTCCACGTACTTGCACTTCATGGCTTTAGTCATTCATGATTATAGCCACCCAGTATAACTGCACTTTTAGTACAATAAAACACAAAGAAGAAATATAAGATTCTTGTAACAGTAATGTGGTGTGTACCTGCTCTTTCTGTCACTTTGTAATAAGTAGCTTACTCTAAATCTATATGAACACAAGTGTATATACCATACAATAGCACTGTAAATTGCAGAGTCTAAATCACAAACAATTTTGCTGATATCCTGTTACCACAGATCCATGCTAGGCTTTTTCCATCCCATCCTATTCAAAATATTGGCCTTGTTAAAAACTCTATAGAACTCGCAAGATTACATATGAAGTATAGAGCTCCTTTTGTCTTCTGGGACTGTCTAGGGAAGTGTTCACTACATGGATGATAGGCTTTGAATTCTTTTTTTTTTTTTTTTCAGATTTGTTGCTACCAGCTCTGAAACTGGAAGACGTGTAGTAACCTCACCATTTGCTTCATATCAGCAGACCTGTCAAAACTATGTATCACTCCCAACATACAACCTAAAGCAGGGGTGGGCAATTATTTTGGGTGGAGACCTGCTTACTGAGTTCTGGCAAGCCATTGAGGGCTGCATGACAGGCAGACCAGGGCAGATAAATATTAAATTTTCTACATTTTTAGAATGTAGAATAGAATGGCCTGGTGCACCATATCCGGCCTGCGGGCCGCATTTTGCCTACCCCCGACCTAAAGTCTGGTTTAAAAAAAATGACACCTTTTTAACTGCCACTGGATTCAGTTCTGTTTTGAAATGGTGAAATAGGACACTATTGCAACACATTTCAACTGAACTAATGTTTTTTTAGTTGTTTTCTCTTCCTTGGAAACCCTCTAACAGGATGATCCACTTTGTAATGGGCTGCATTCTGCTGGCACAGCTATACTAGCTGGGAGTGTGAGGTCAGTTGTTCAGATGATGAAACTATGCCAGAAAAAAAACTCCTAAAAACAAAATAACCATCTTTCTATAAACCAACAACCTTCCTATAAATGCATCTATGTTGATATTGCTTTTGCATGTTTCATTTTCAATATTCTGGGAAGTGTTGCTTTATTCTCTCTGTTAGGAAATGCTGCATTATCAACTGGGGATTCCGCTAAAACAGCCACGCCAGCAAAGACTGTGATGCTGATAGGTCCTTCGTCCATGATCTCTTCTTCCCAGGACAAGTTTTGAACAGCTATTATTAGCCTTTAACAGTATGCTTTCAAAGCTCAACTAACGAAATACTAATTATGCCCCTTAGTTTAAAATGCAGAAAGAGCCAAGAGAATGACAAACATCAGGTTACAAAGTCCAAGAGAATGAAGACTGCGGGTAGTTTCCACTTCTCGTTGCAAATAATTCAAACTAGTAGTTGAATCCACAATAAGTCTTCATCATTGTATGCTCCCATCACCACACATGATCCAAGTCAGTCAATCATTGATATAAAGTAATTAGTTATATCTGGTTTTATAGCATGCAGTCATATGACCTTCTGGACAAAACAAGACTGCAAGGCCAAACACAAGCATTCCTTATTCAAACTGCAGTTGCACTAACACTAAAAGATACAGAAATTATTGGGCAAATACATCAAGAATTATAGTGGGACTAGCCAGTAAAGGGATCCATGTGAACAAATATTTCTTTAATCCCAACTTCAGGAATTTAGTATTCTATTTGCCTCAGGGTTTCATGAAAGGCACTCTTCCTTGCCGTCCTCATGCTTCAGTCACAGAACAAGCCTGTGAATGGAGAACAAATAGCTACTCAATTTTTTCATAGCATTATTTGCATTTTTCTTTCTTCAAGCATTTGGTTTGGGAAAATTCACACCCCACTAACTTTAAGATACAGAATTTTAGGGATTTGATCCATCTAGTTATAAGCCAGCATAAAGTCACCTTTTATAGGTGACTAACACTGTCCAATCTGGGTAATGAGTACTCTAAATGGCTAGGCATAGCACATGGTTATTTTATGCTCTGCTGCCAGTATCTTGCTTGTCCCCACTATATCAAGCTTCAACAGAGGTGCAATCAAGGGCACCCTTATTATCTAAACACACCCCCAGAGTCGCATGATCAGAATAGTCACCTTGGTTTTGGACATACTGAGACACACAAACAGTCTAGACTGGTTTGCTCACCTGTTCTTGCATTTACAAAAAGCACACCCTCTACTATGATTTCATTTTCACCTATCACATTATGCTGTAAGGCTATCTGATTTGCACAGCAGCTTCCTAAAAACATGCAAATTTAACATGGAAATTAAGGTTCTCTAAGAGCTTAACCACATAACAGGTTTTCTATTTTTACTACTTTTACTGTTTAATCTGTGGTTACTTTTCAGTCTCATTATTTCTGGGGAAGAATGACTAATCAAAGTGACCCGACCATGAGTGCTTCTGTGTATGATAGTAGGAAAAATCTATAGAGATATGAGATGTAAGTAACATTTTTTTAAGTATGCTTTATTGTTTGCATTCTATATTTTCCATTGCATGGAATCAGGCCAAAGGTTTATTCTACATTAACATATATTTATTTGCCTATATAGCTAAACTAACAAACCCTGCTAGTGCATACAGCTTATATAGATAAACCAGTAATTTTGCCAGCATAGTTTATTAAACTAGTTCCCCAGATGAGATAAGAGATAATATAAGGCAATAATATTTTTTAGCTAACAGAACTGCATCTATATAGAGTTTTGACCATTATAAAACAGAGCCTTAAAGGTGTAACTTTGTGAAGTACAGACAGTCAAAAACCCCAAGGCTGAACCAATTTAATCTTCACAGGTTAGTTTAAACTGCATAGATTGAACTAATAAGCAAGTGAACAGACATTCACATGTGATTCAGGAAACATAGCCACGTACCTGCAGTGGCCCAGCCCAGAAGGGCGCTAGAGCATGCCTCCCTGCTCCGCCAGAGCTGACACCTTGGGCCAAGGCTAGCTTGCTCACCCTGGGAAAGGGGGGGGGGATGGGGGAGATGCAAAGCATCCTGGGATGCAGGGGGACTGTGAGTAAACTTGAATCTGGAGGGGATCTGGGAGAAAAGGTCAATAAATCAATTTAAGCTAGATCAGGTAAGTCTGATACTACACCAATCCAGGTTTATTTTAAACCGGTATTGGCCATTTTGAAAATGGTTTAAGTGTACTAAATTTCTATTGTGCTAGAAATTTGAACCAGTTTCTGATCATTTATATTGGTTTGTGCGTAATTTCTGTCACTAGCCATAAGGCTTCTATAGACATACTCCAAGGAGGTGAGGGGCAGGGGCACTTTGATTAGTGAGTCACGCTAATTAGAAGTGCCTAATTAGAAGTGCCTGAGCGTCACATGTATTAGCATCCCCATGCTCCTTCAAGGAGCTTTCATTCAAAGTGCCCCACTGCCATTTTTCAGCATGGAGATGCTAATACATGTGATGCTGGAAGCTGCTGGAATGTGTTAAATTCTGCAGATTAACTGAGCAAACTTAGTTAATCAAGTCTGCGCCTGGATTTAGAGCATGTCAGACCAGCCTCCCTGCACGTGCGTAAGTGCCCTAAGCGATTTAAGATTGGTAAAAGTTTTTTGTGCAGATGGAGCGAAAGCAACAGTTCCTACTATATGTAGCCAAGAAAAAGATAAGTGAGAGAGCAAGATTATTTAGAGCAGAGAGTGTGAAGACAGGGAAGAACTTTGAGCGCCGACCCTTCAAAAAGATGTTGTAGTCCTTTTTTGTGAGTTTGCAAAAAGAATGCCTGAAAAGGCACCACACTGTCACTGAACCAGAAATCTCTCTTTTACATTAGAAATGCAGACTTGTTCATCTAGGAAAACACTATGGCTCATGGGAAAAACTACACACATCAGTTATATCAAGGAAATGAAATAAGACTATTTTAAACTCATTTTGGTTTGTTTTTATTAATTAAAATAGTCTCTGTAAAATCTCTCTGCTTCTACAATGAAAGACTGAAAAATGTTCTCAAAACACACTTAAGTCATTTAACTATTTCTTTAATAAGATTAGGAAAGATCAAGTGTTAAATTCCTGATACTACTTAAAAAAAGGAGAAAACCTCAACACACATTTGGTTTCCTTCACACATACAGACGAATGGCCTAGCTCTTTATATCAGCTTCCCTCTTTCACACACTCTGGACCCTTGCTTGTCACCTCTACAGGAACCATAACGTTTTCAAGTTTTCTATATTAAAAAAAGATCTTTTAAACTTCTAATTTGTCTTGTCAGTTGCTTTCAATTTAAACTGAAAAACGGACCCCTTTATCTTTTTAGTCTTATGCAACTGATCCACAATTCCCATGCAAAGGTGACAAACTTGTTTCGAGATGTTAGGACTCATTTACCTCCTAACCACAGCTGCACTCTTTGCGATTACTGCACATAATCAGAAGATGTCAAAGAAACAGTTTTACACTGAATTATTACATATTATTTATGCAGAATATGCGTTTTAGCAACAGTGGCATGGTTTACAAATTCACCCTATAACATAGTTTGTAGTCAAACCCTACTAATGAAAACTAATTGTTGAAACATGGAGATGATACCACCTGACAGCGCACTGGTTCCAGCAAAATCCCAATAAATATGAATGTAAGAAAAGCCATATCTGGAGCCAATTCTTTACAACTCTTGGATTCTTGCTGTGATTTCCCTTGATGCTCTAGCCTTGACATAGCTATATTTTATCTGCAAAACTAGTAATGTTTTTAAGAACAAAGTAAGCTGCAGTACTGAATTATATTCCCCCAAACGCTGGAAGATGGAATTTAAAATTCAAAGGTTTAAGAGCGTCATACTATTTTACTGGGGCAGAGAAACTGTGATAGGTGAGTAGGTATGAAAAGAATTCAAGAAAAACAATGGAGAAATATTCCTTCAGTAGCCGTTGTGTGCGCATTTGTTTCTCTACGCAGACAAAATTATTTCAGTACAGGACTGGCTTTTTTCAGTTTAATCTTACTTGTCTCCAGGCAACAGAAACTAAAATGAAAAAGCCACTCATACCCCAATAAAGACTCATCTTCAACACAAAATTAACGTATATCTCAAATATAGTCCTTAACCTGAGCCCTTTCCACACATTAGATGCAGTTAACTCAAACTGAATAGCTTGTCATGGAGCAAAGATCAAAGGTTGAATTAGAAAAAAAATTAATCAGCTATTAAACACATTGCCTGTCTTACCTCAGTACAACTTAATACATAAAAAAACTGTTAAAGAAAAAAAATGACTATCCTACAGGAATCAAAAACCTTGAACAGGCTGCCATAAATAACAATGACAAATGGTAAACAAAGTAAGATACATTCCCAGTTGCATGAAGTTTACAATCTGAGAGAAAACATAAATACAAGATATGGAACTACACTTTAGTTAAAGGATTCAATGGGATTTTTATTTTTTTTTTTAAAGGAGAGGAGGCAATTTTTGAACAAGCAGACATGCAAAGGCAAACAGAGAAAAAGAAAGGCTGCAGTAAAGAGAATGAAATGGGAAGAGTATAAGAAGTTAGTTCAGACTCTAGCTAACATTTACAAATGTTACTGTTCATCACTATTTTAATTATTGATAGTGTATGAAAAGCAGAGAGCTCTTTTCCTTTTCATTTGGATTCTAGCAACATAAGCACCTGTACATTTTCAAATATTAATGACAGAATAGGTATTCAGTACAAAGATGCCCCATGGACAGTTACTGTGAAACACTATCCACAGGCTTCTTGTAAAGGACAATGGATATGCATATCATGTACTACCTGAAAATAGGTAATGACAAGGTACTAATGTGAAACGCTGCTGGAGCCCCAGTGAGCAAGGTCAGTGCTATGAAAAGGAAAACGTGCAACTTGAGTCCTCACTGCTTTACACTGGCCATTGCAATGACAGGCTCCTCACTGTTACTAACAGTGTTCAGGCAAAGCAAATGAAGGAAGGTTTAAGGCACAAACTGCTACATTGGTATTCTGCTTAAGACAACCTCTAGGATGTTCAGCATGGAAAGAAACCAGCTATCCAGCATGTATGCAGCATCCTCCACAGCACAGGGGACTGCCAAAGGTGACCCAGACATGACCAGCTGCTGCAGGGGGTCACATCACACTTGAATCTGTTATACTGGATCCAGGGGCAGTATGGAAATCCAAAGCCAGAAACAGGTTTGCAGTAACAAACGACCATAAATCCTTAGCTCATGAGGATCTACATTACTACGTTTAAAAGAGAATCTGGTCAAGATTACTGTTTTACTTCTTACAACAGTGAAGGGATCAGCTGCAAATCAAAACTTTTGGTTACCAGTTTCTTCATGTACTTCATGTAATAATGCAGCCATGTGTATATGACAAAATGGGCATGAAAAAGGAAGATTAGGACTAAATGTTATCAATAGCCACAGGGCTTAAAATCTGTTTTGAGACATTACTCTGATATAATCACAGAGAACCACAAGTATTGGTCACTACCTTGTAATTAAATATAACAGGAGACAACAATGGTGATGTAAATGCCTTGCAAAATCTAGACACAATGGGACAAACTGATGCCAAAATCTAATTGAAAGTCACTTAACATAGGTATATCTTTTAATGATAGAATTTGCCAAAGAACCTAAGGGAAGAATGTAATCATTATAACTCATCTTTGATGCCAGATACAAATGGCAACCTTTGCATGCTTGTGTAAAGCTTTTGATAGGCTTTAAAGGAAATGAAGTAGCTAATGTGTGAAGAAAGGCATAATGAAAACCCATGCAGTCAAATCTTAAGAAGAGATCTTCAATTTTACTTTCCCAGGCTGAATTAAGTGTAGGTGCTGTGTCATCTGCCTTAATCACTGGAACCACAGAGCCAGAGAAAATAGACATGATAAGGAGGGTCAAGAATTCCTGTGTTGTCTTGAGAAAGTGCATCAGTCACCATGTGTAAGGGACATTTCTACAATGTGAACCAAAACGAAATGGCATATTATGTTATTTAAATTTAACTTTTTGACATTCCATTAATGGAAATAGTTATATTTTACAAGTATATCAGAAAAATCTGTAAGTCTCAGCACGTAATTTATAT
The DNA here is from genome assembly GCF_001723915.1 of Gavialis gangeticus. NCBI lineage: Eukaryota > Metazoa > Chordata > Crocodylia > Gavialidae > Gavialis > Gavialis gangeticus. The sequence goes on from NW_017729002.1 coordinate 21,660,470, forward strand.
GCACAAATTCTCAATCTCATAACAACATGCAGCTTGACTATGTGTTGTAGGCACTGTACCAGAATCTAGAGAGATATCAAATAAAATAAACTGCATTTAATAAGAGGTACTCTACTTATTTGATGCTGCAAATCACTGTGTTTTTGTTTTATTTATTAAGCATATTATTAATTTCGTAAAATTTGGTAATATGCTAATGCCCAATGGGCTCACTGTGGAGCTTAGCAAAATTCTGCTGCACTTCTGAAACTTCAAGTCATGCTTTAACAGTTATCATTATCCATTTTTTTTCTGGATTTATTTTGGTCCTTGTCTCGTATGCACATCTAGATATTGGACAATATGTTTATTATCAAAACAGAGCTGAAAAGAGAGTCAACCAAAACTTAACTGGTAGCTCATGATTTGAATCAGCCGCTATAA
>NW_017729002.1:21665892-21666572 GCF_001723915.1 Gavialis gangeticus
AAGAGAGTCAACCAAAACTTAACTGGTAGCTCATGATTTGAATCAGCCGCTATAAAAAAAAAAATAAAAAAAATCTACTAATGTAACAGAATGAAGAAGCTCTGCTGTAACAGAGGAAGAGGGAACAGTCCTCACACACTTCACCACTAACATCTCACATTAGAGCTTTCCAGATCAGAGATGTGGAGCCTAGTGTCATTTTAGTCCTATTTTGAGTCTGGTACTGCGCACACACTGGGGAATTTTTACAGGGTTTAAAACCAACATGTTAAGGAGCTAACCAGCACACTTCAGTTTTGCTGAAGTGGTTTCCATCATCTATCAGCTACAGACAATTTTAATTCGACATCAAACAACCCCCTGATCACATAAGTAAAAACACAGAAATAGGGAATTCAGTTTGAGCCTGTGCTTGTCACTTGTGTTTCTACAACAACCGCCCGGTAATCACTAACATTTCAGATTGCTTATGGTGTCAACACTCATGCCAATTGCTGGAGAGGCCAAAGCAACAACCACGTCTTCTACCGAGCCCACGCTGCCCTATCTCCCCGCACCGCCGCGACAGACCCGGCACTGGCCCGAAAACGGGGCTAACCACCGCTGCGCAGCCCCCAGCCCGAGCTTGCAGCAGCAGGCGGCCCCCGTGCCCGCTGCTCGTCTTCCTCCAGGCAGCACCC
>NW_017729002.1:21666914-21668988 GCF_001723915.1 Gavialis gangeticus
CCGCCCGCAGCCCCGGACCGGGCGCTGACTGCTCCACCCGCCCCTCCCCCAGCCGAGCCCCGCTACCCGCCCTTACCCGCCCCGCTCGGACACCAGCGGCTCCGGCTCCGGCTCCGGCTTGCCAAGCCCGCGCAGGCGCACACGCACCTCCCGTCGGGACCGGCGCGACAGCCAGTTTTTTCCCTCCACAGAGTAGACGCGCGCACATGCGCACAGGGACGGCCCCGCGGGGAGCCTTCTGCGCCTGCGCGAGGTTTGCAGGCGCGGGAAGAGCTATGACTGCGGTGGTTTCGTCAGGGTGCGGAGTCGGGGCGCTCTCGTTATCACTGCGCTGCGGTCGTGCCCCGCTCAGCTGCGGGGGGGGGTGGGGAGCTCACCCCAGAGCAGGATGTGGGTTGCCTGTGGGCAGGAGACAGCGGGTACTGGGGCCAGGAAGGGATCGCCTCTCCCTCCATGCCCTCTCTCCCTGCCTGTGGGCAGCAACTATGACAGTTCCCTTTCACCTGAGGCAGGTCTGCTGCTCTGTACCTTCTGTCTGAGGGACCAGCACGCACAACTCTTCCAGTGCTTCAGAAATGTCACATGCAGGAGCAGTGATGCCACCTGAGCGTGGCTGCAGGGCATTCATAGGACGCTGGAGAATGAGGGAAGAGGCCTCGGTTTGGCACACGGCTGCAGCAGTGACTTACTGTGTGACCTCTAGTCTCTCTCGCTATCCCCTCATGTGAAGTTGTGATAGTGAACGCATAAGGGCCAAACTGTGTCAGGCAGCAGTCCATTGAGCCCAGCGTCTTGTTTTAAACTGTGGCAAACAGGGTGTGTCTAAAGTAGTCTATCCCCTCTCAAACCTTGTGTGGCATCAAACATCACTGATCTGGGGATGCCAGAGGACGCATCCTTAATTGTTTTATGTAATAGCCCTAAAATGGAGCTAATAATATTTATTATGGGAAAATGAATAATATTTATCCAACCTTGTAAGCTGCTTTGAAATAGTGAAAGGAAAGATACACATCAGTGATAATTATATCTAATACTTTAGTGAAAATGATCGTTCTAGGGATTGCTTGCTATTCAGTAACACTTTTTTAGTTTGAAATGGCTAGGTCAGAATCCAGTTCCTACTGAATATTAAGAACACCCATAGTGCTTATTTTATTTGACTTGGCAATCTCTTTCTGTTTACAACTAGATAAGTAACCACCCCACTAAAGACTATTAACAAATGCATCATTCTCATCACTGTGGTGAGTGAGTCCCCATGGGTAAGGATGACTGTGGCACTGGGAGTAGATGAGTCAAGTGGGTGAGGGCACAGATGACTTGCAGGCTTTTCCTATGCAAGCACATATTGCTGTTAGAAAAGGCCTGTATCTTCTCTCGCTATGGCTAAAAGCACATGAGAGTTAGCTACGAGGTTTCTTTTATTCAAGCACATCTTTAGAATGTCCTTGAAGTGCTCTCTTTGGCAACCATCCTTTCCATGCCCCAGTTCACTGGACAGGAGCTCGTTGAGCATTCATGTATTGTCCGTCCAAGCCAAGAGAGGTGGATGGCCATGTTAGTCTGAAGTCATAGCATCTGATGAAGCAGATTATTGCCTAGGAAAGCTGATGTGCCTCAGGCATAGTCTCTAAAGTGCCACCCTGCCCTACCTCTTGCTATTCAACCCACACATCCCGAGGAAAGGAAGGATGGAGAGCAGCAGAATAAGGACCCTTGACTTCAGAAAAGCAGACTTTGACTTGCTCAGGAAACTCATGGGCAGGATCCACTGAGAAGCCAGTCTGAGGGGGAGAAGAGTCCAGGAGAGCTGACTGTACTTTAAAGAAGTCTTACTGAGAGTGCAGAAGCAAACCATCCTGATGTGCAGGACAACTAGCAAGTATGGCAGAAGACCAGCTTGGCTTAGCAGAAGACTCCTCAGTAAACTAAATCACAAAAAGAAGCTTTATAAGAAGTGGAAACTTGGACACAGTGGTGATGCATAGGTGGTGCACGTGCATCCCCTGAGAGCGCAAGTGCACCCCCTGACTGGCTGCGCTTGCTGCTTAGGCAATGGGCGTGGGGGGGG
>NW_017729002.1:21669002-21671125 GCF_001723915.1 Gavialis gangeticus
GTGCTGGTGCCCCCCATGGAAGCACCGACCAATCACTGCAGCTGTTCCTAGAAGCAGCCCTGCACGCTCCCAGAAGCGGGTGCAGCAATTGGCCATCACGGCCTGTCTCTCAGGCAGCAGGATGGGCCATGGGGGAACACCTCCCCCCTTCTGGGCAGCGAGATAGGTCGCAGGGGGATCCCCCCTGGTTGATGAGACTGGTCACAGGGGGGCATGTACCCCCCAGACTAAGGTGGTACCAGTCGCCCATGTGTGGACAAATAACTAGTAACTAGGGAGGAATACAAAAGCATTGCTGAGGTATGCAGGGATGAAGTCAGGAAGGCCAAAGCACAACTGGAGTTACAGCTAGCAAGGGATGTGAAGGGTAACAGGGAGGGTTTCTACAAGTATGTCGGAAGCAAGAGGAGAATCAGGGAAAGTGTTGGGTCCCTTACGGAATGCGGGAAGCAACCTTGTGACAGAGGATTCAGTAAAGGCTGAAGAACTCAATACCTATTTCACTTCAGTCTTCACAGCTCCTAGGCAGCACAATTTGGGGAGGAGGTGAGCAGCCCGCTGTGGCAAAAGAATGGGCCAGGGACCATTTAGAAAAGCTGGGCATACGCAGGTCCGTGGGGCCAGATGGGATGCACCTGAGGGTGCTGAGGGAGTTGGCTGATATGACTGCAGAGCCACTGGCCATCATCTTTGAAAACTCATGGTGATCAAGAGAGGTCCCAGATGATTGGAAAAGGGCAAACATAGTGGTCATGTTAAAAAAAAAGGGGAAAAAGGAGGATACAGGAAACTAAAGATCAGTCTGTCTCACCTCAGTCCCTGGAAAAGTCGTGGAGCAGATCCACAAGGAATCCATTTCTAAGCACTTGCAGGAGAAAGGGATGATTAGGAACAGTCAGCATGGATTCACCAGGGGCAAGTCATGCCTGACCAACCTGATTGTCTTCTGTGCTGAGGTGACTAGCTCTGGATGCAGGAAGACTGGTGGATGTGGTGTACCTTGATTTTAGGAAGGCTTTTGATATGGTCTCTCAGCATTCTTGCAGGCAAGCTAAGGAATTATGGGCTGGATGAATGGACTATAAGGTGGATAGAAAACTGGCTAGAGCATCCACCTCAGGGTAGTAATCAATGGCTTGATGTCTGGTTGGCAGTTGGTATCAAGTGGGGTGCCCCAGGTTCTGTCCTGGGGCTGGTTTTGTTCAATATCTTCATCAACGACCTAGAAGATGGCTTGAAGTGCACCATCAGCAAGGTTGCAAATGACACCAAGCTGGGGAGAGTAGTAGACACACTAGAGGGTAGGGCTAGGATTAAGCGTGACCTAGACAAATTGGAGGATTGGGCCAAAAGAAATCTCATGAGGTTCAACAAGGACAAGTGCAAAGTTCTCCACTTAGGATGGAACAGTCCCATGCACTGGTACAGACTGGGGGCTGACTGGCTGGGCAGCAGCTCTGCAGAAAAGGACCTGGGGGTTACAGTGGACAATAAGCTGAATATGAGCCAGCAGTGTGCCCTTATAGCCAAGAAGGCTAATGGCATAGTGGGCTGCATTGGTAGGTGTGTTGCCAGTAGGTCAAGGGAAGTGATTCTTCCCTCTATTCAGCACTGGTGAGGCCACATGTGGAGTACTGTGTTCAGTTTTGGGCCCCCCATGACAGAATGGATGTGGACAAATTGGAAAGAGTCCAGCAGAAGGCAGCAAAAATGGTGAGGAGACTGGGGGGACATGACTTATGAGGAGAGGCTGAGGAAACTGGGCTTATTTAGTCTAGAGAAGAGGAGACTGAGAGGGGATTTATTAGCAGCCTTCAACTACCTGAAGTGGAGTTTGAAAGGGGATGGAGCTAGACTGTTCTAAGTGGTGGCAGATGACAGAACAAGGAGTAATGGTCAGGAAGTTTAGGTTAATGTAACAGGGTGCCGTCTCTGGCAGCATTTTTTTAAAGGCTGGTGAGTGGGACACCCTTCAACTCTTGCTGTATTTTCCCCTTCCTCTGGGGACCAGCTTCCCCTCTTTGCTTTCCTGCCATGACTTGATATCACTTTGTTCTTGAAGCAGGAGGCTGACCCAAAGGTTCCCAGATGGGCTCTAAGGCTTACCACCTGTAGGAGAATGA
>NW_017729002.1:21676125-21678068 GCF_001723915.1 Gavialis gangeticus
TTGAAAACTCATGGTGATCAAGAGAGGTCCCAGATGATTGGAAAAGGGCAAACATAGTGGTCGTGTTAAAAAAAAAGGGGAAAAAGGAGGATACAGGAAACTAAAGATCAGTCTGTCTCACCTCAGTCCCTGGAAAAGTCGTGGAGCAGATCCACAAGGAATCCATTTCTAAGCACTTGCAGGAGAAAGGGATGATTAGGAACAGTCAGCATGGATTCACCAGGGGCAAGTCATGCCTGACCAACCTGATTGTCTTCTGTGCTGAGGTGACTAGCTCTGGATGCAGGAAGACTGGTGGATGTGGTGTACCTTGATTTTAGGAAGGCTTTTGATATGGTCTCTCAGCATTCTTGCAGGCAAGCTAAGGAATTATGGGCTGGATGAATGGACTATAAGGTGGATAGAAAACTGGCTAGAGCATCCACCTCAGGGTAGTAATCAATGGCTTGATGTCTGGTTGGCAGTTGGTATCAAGTGGGGTGCCCCAGGTTCTGTCCTGGGGCTGGTTTTGTTCAATATCTTCATCAACGACCTAGAAGATGGCTTGAAGTGCACCATCAGCAAGGTTGCAAATGACACCAAGCTGGGGAGAGTAGTAGACACACTAGAGGGTAGGGCTAGGATTAAGCGTGACCTAGACAAATTGGAGGATTGGGCCAAAAGAAATCTCATGAGGTTCAACAAGGACAAGTGCAAAGTTCTCCACTTAGGATGGAACAGTCCCATGCACTGGTACAGACTGGGGGCTGACTGGCTGGGCAGCAGCTCTGCAGAAAAGGACCTGGGGGTTACAGTGGACAATAAGCTGAATATGAGCCAGCAGTGTGCCCTTATAGCCAAGAAGGCTAATGGCATAGTGGGCTGCATTGGTAGGTGTGTTGCCAGTAGGTCAAGGGAAGTGATTCTTCCCTCTATTCAGCACTGGTGAGGCCACATGTGGAGTACTGTGTTCAGTTTTGGGCCCCCCATGACAGAATGGATGTGGACAAATTGGAAAGAGTCCAGCAGAAGGCAGCAAAAATGGTGAGGAGACTGGGGGGACATGACTTATGAGGAGAGGCTGAGGAAACTGGGCTTATTTAGTCTAGAGAAGAGGAGACTGAGAGGGGATTTATTAGCAGCCTTCAACTACCTGAAGTGGAGTTTGAAAGGGGATGGAGCTAGACTGTTCTAAGTGGTGGCAGATGACAGAACAAGGAGTAATGGTCAGGAAGTTTAGGTTAATGTAACAGGGTGCCGTCTCTGGCAGCATTTTTTTAAAGGCTGGTGAGTGGGATACCCTTCAACTCTTGCTGTATTTTCCCCTTCCTCTGGGGACCAGCTTCCCCTCTTTGCTTTCCTGCCATGACTTGATATCACTTTGTTCTTGAAGCAGGAGGCTGACCCAAAGGTTCCCAGATGGGCTCTAAGGCTTACCACCTGTAGGAGAATGAGCTGTTGCCTTAAGGGCAAAATGCATGCTCTGACCTCCCCTTGTTGTGCCCCATGCCTCGCAGATGGTTTATAATTTTCTCTTTATGTTGGGGTCTCAGCTGCTGAGGCTTACCCCCTCTCTCCCTGGCTAGGCCTGTCAAAACTCACTAAGCAGGGCTTGACTGGAGGCTCTAGCTCTCTAACCCACTTGGGCTCACGGCCCTCCATTTCATACTTTGCACAACACCAGGCATACTGGCTGTTCTACACTGCACCCCTGTGGTGGCAGGTTGTTGGGGCCTCAGCCCCCTCCAGCTTTGCCCTCCTTTCTGTAGTTAAGGCCATTTGCCTAAGTCCACCCACTAGAACCTAGCTTCAAGGCTCCTAGCTTCCCTTCACACAACTCTAGGCTCATGGCCCTAGTGCAGCAGGACTTCTTGAGCCCTCTATTACACCACTCCTTAGCACTAATGAAGTCTCCTCCTCCCCTACAGCCTGTGCCACAAACCACTGCCCTTAACATTAGCATA
>NW_017729002.1:21683068-21683381 GCF_001723915.1 Gavialis gangeticus
TATGGGCTGGATGAATGGACTATAAGGTGGATAGAAAACTGGCTAGAGCATCCACCTCAGGGTAGTAATCAATGGCTTGATGTCTGGTTGGCAGTTGGTATCAAGTGGGGTGCCCCAGGTTCTGTCCTGGGGCTGGTTTTGTTCAATATCTTCATCAACGACCTAGAAGATGGCTTGAAGTGCACCATCAGCAAGGTTGCAAATGACACCAAGCTGGGGAGAGTAGTAGACACACTAGAGGGTAGGGCTAGGATTAAGCGTGACCTAGACAAATTGGAGGATTGGGCCAAAAGAAATCTCATGAGGTTCAACA
>NW_017729002.1:21684800-21685453 GCF_001723915.1 Gavialis gangeticus
TAAACAATAGGCCCCTGTGGCCATATAAAGAAAATAAAGGTAAGAGAAGCAAACTGCCTGCTTACCTGTGACTGGTCTTCTGTCTCCCAGCTTGTCACATTCTTCCTGAAGAAGCTGCTGCAGCTTTTCTGTAGTTATCAGAAGTTCCCTTCTCTGCTGTCACCCTGGCCTTCTCCGCCTGAGGTTTATATGGTTCTGGCCTTTTCCTGCTGGTCATCTGACCAGCCAGCCGGGCTTGATCCTTAACCCCTGCTCGACTGAACAATTGTTCCCATAAAGTTCTGAATTTAAAGGGGCCGCCCTGCTTCCTGGTAGCAGGGCTAGGGTTTCCTGTTACAGTTAGATACTGGGGAGAATTTTCTCACTAGGAGGGTAGTAAGGGACTGGAACAGGTTACCCGGAGAGGTGGTGGAAGCTTCAAGGGTTTTAAGACCCGGTTAGAGAAAGCTTTGGCGGGGATGATTTAGTTGGGGATGGTATTGCTTTGAGCAGGGGGTTGGATTAGATGACCTCCTGAGGTCCCTTCCAACCCTAATCTTCTCTGATTCTGTGATTCTATGTCCAGCCCTTTGCAGCTGCACCTGTATTATTAATGCCTTTATGAGTCAGCATGCTGCAGGATTTCATTATTGGTCATTTTGTACCACCACATA
>NW_017729002.1:21690453-21690667 GCF_001723915.1 Gavialis gangeticus
AGGTCAAGGGAAGTGATTCTTCCCTCTATTCAGCACTGGTGAGGCCACATGTGGAGTACTGTGTTCAGTTTTGGGCCCCCCATGACAGAATGGATGTGGACAAATTGGAAAGAGTCCAGCAGAAGGCAGCAAAAATGGTGAGGAGACTGGGGGGACATGACTTATGAGGAGAGGCTGAGGAAACTGGGCTTATTTAGTCTAGAGAAGAGGAGAC
>NW_017729002.1:21691707-21697266 GCF_001723915.1 Gavialis gangeticus
TAAACAATAGGCCCCTGTGGCCATATAAAGAAAATAAAGGTAAGAGAAGCAAACTGCCTGCTTACCTGTGACTGGTCTTCTGTCTCCCAGCTTGTCACATTCTTCCTGAAGAAGCTGCTGCAGCTTTTCTGTAGTTATCAGAAGTTCCCTTCTCTGCTGTCACCCTGGCCTTCTCCGCCTGAGGTTTATATGGTTCTGGCCTTTTCCTGCTGGTCATCTGACCAGCCAGCCGGGCTTGATCCTTAACCCCTGCTCGACTGAACAATTGTTCCCATAAAGTTCTGAATTTAAAGGGGCCGCCCTGCTTCCTGGTAGCAGGGCTAGGGTTTCCTGTTACAGTTAGATACTGGGGAGAATTTTCTCACTAGGAGGGTAGTAAGGGACTGGAACAGGTTACCCGGAGAGGTGGTGGAAGCTTCAAGGGTTTTAAGACCCGGTTAGAGAAAGCTTTGGCGGGGATGATTTAGTTGGGGATGGTATTGCTTTGAGCAGGGGGTTGGATTAGATGACCTCCTGAGGTCCCTTCCAACCCTAATCTTCTCTGATTCTGTGATTCTATGTCCAGCCCTTTGCAGCTGCACCTGTATTATTAATGCCTTTATGAGTCAGCATGCTGCAGGATTTCATTATTGGTCATTTTGTACCACCACATATGGAATAGAACATGAAAGTGCTTCCAATGGAACTTTTCCAGCTGACAGATGTGCTTGTTGTATGATAGCCATGCATCACACCCATACAGCACTGTGGTAACCACACCACCTCTCTGCATCTTTAATTTGGGGGACACTGTAGTACTCAGCTGATTTTATACTCATTTTGTAAGCTTTTCAAAGGTCACACTCACTTTATGGATATGGGAGACTACCACCTGTTAATGTTGGCATGATCGTTCAAAATAGTTCCAAGGTAAGCTGAACACATGAATGTTTGGAAGTTCATTTCAACTGATGGCTTTAGAAGAATCAGTATACTTTCTTCTAAGGACTTGATTCATAACCTGAGTTTTCTTAAGACTGATGATTAATCCAAAACTGGTTGCAGAGGCAGCAACATGGTAGTGCATCAGCAGATAAAAGTCTCTGGTAAAGTCATAGGCATTCAAGTATTTTTACACACAAGCTTTTACACCTACAAATGCATAAGTGACCAATAAGCACTTTTTTTACAGCACTGTAAATATATATAACTTTGTAAAGAAAGTGCTGGCCAGATAACAAATCTGTATGTTGGAGGGCTTGCAATCTACAGGAAAAAACAGTAGAAGACATGATAATAGAGCATAAGCATAATTGGGAATGGCTGTTGCGGTTGACTGCTGTGTGGAATAAGTTGTTTTAGGAGTTCCTAGTATCCACCCAAAGGTACTAGACAGAAAAGTGAAATGAGATAGAAACAACAGGATTATCAGCACTCAGCAATGAATGTTGTAGCCCCTGCCTAAGATCAAAGGCTTTTCTGTAACGGCATCAGTGGTCCATTTGTGATATGGGTAGTGTTTTGGAAGAAGATCTACTCACCCAACTATTTAATCTCAAAATTCTGGTCTTTAGCCTCTTTTGGAAAGAGTACCAGAGCTATTCAAAATTGAAAGAGAAAAACAGACCTGTTAATGTGCTGTTTATTTCAGGGATTACTCATGGCTCACTAAGCATTGATGTGGGAAGTTACAAATTTATGTCATTTGAGCACATGACAGAATCATTTTCAGAAGATGTAGTGAAAAATCAGCTATTCATTAAAGCATATGTTGCATGATATATCATGTGATAAATATAATTTATTCTTACTTTCATTTCTGCAGGGTAAAAGAAGGCTCTTACACAGGAAGAGATGCATTCTCTGCCTCAAAGAGAGAAGCAGACAGAAATGAAGGGAGCAATGGGGGAATAGGACTAGGAAAAACAGATTGGGACAAGAAATGAAAAGGTGGGGGTGAATTTATGTTAATAGATTTATAGATTGTAAGGCTGGAAGGGACCTCAGAAGATCACTGGGTCCAGCCCTCGGCACCAAGCAGGAAAGATAACTGGGGGTCAAGGGACCCCAGCACGGTGACTGTCTAGTCTCCTCTTGAAGATTTCCAGGGTAGGTGATTGCACCACCTCTGGAGGGAGCTTATTCCACAGTCTGGACACCCTGACTGTGAAGAAGTTTTTTCTAATGTTGAGCCTGAATTGATCTTCCAAGAGTTTGTGGCCATTACTGGTTTTCCCCGCGGATGCCCTGGTGAACAGTTGCTCACCAAGGCCTTGATGTACTTCTCTAGTGTAGTGGTAAGCTGCTACCAGGTCCCCTCTCAGCCTTCTTTTCTTCAGGCTGAAGAGTCCCAGATCCCTCAGCCTTTCCTTGTATGGCTTGACTTTTAAGACTGATCAGATGGGTGGTTCTTCTTTGGACTCCCTCAAGCTTGTCCATGTCATTGTTAAAGTGCAGTGCCCAGAACTGGATACAGTACTCCAGCTGCAGTCTCACCAGTGCTGAGTACAGCAGAAGAATCACCTCTTTGGTTTTGCTGGAGATGCATCGATTGATGCATGACAGAGTATTATTTGCCCTACTGCCTATAGCATCACACTGCCAGATCATATTCATACTGTGGTCTATTATTACCTCCAGGTCCCTTTCATTCATGGTGCTAGTCAGTTTGGTGTCGCCAAGCCTGTAGGTGTGTTGGGGTTGCTCATCCCACAGTGGAGCACTTTACATTTCTTGACATTGAACTTCATCAGCTTCCGATCTGCGCAACTTGCTAACCTGTCTAGGTCCGCCTCTATCTGTAGCCTACCATTAAGCATGACCACGCTCCCCCATAACTTGGTGCCATCCACGAACTTAGCCAGTGAGCTCTTCACCCCCACATCCAAAAAGTTAATAAGGATGTTGAAAAGTACTGGACAGAGCACCAACCCCTGCAGGCAGAGCTGACCCGAGCAGGGTGCAGGGTCTGGGGCAAATCAGTTTATGCGGGGTCCCACCCTGATCCCGCATGCCCTGGATGTGAAGAAGTCGCCGCCGCCATCGGTGGCTGCGCCAGTGATGGGGGGGTGGGAAGGGCAGGGTAGCGAGTGGCCAGATGTGAAGCCAGCAATGCAGAGTTGCCACGGCTACTCCGCCCGGCTCTACAGGCCCCCCAAAGTGCAGGGCCCAGGGTGGTCACCCTCAGTCGCCCCCCATAGGGACGACCCTGCCTGCGGGACACTGCTGCCCACTTCTCAGCAGGATGACACAGATTCGTTCACTATGACTCTGTCCTGCACCCGGTTTCTCACCCACCTGACTGTCTCAGAGTTAAGCCCACAATCCTCCAATTTTCTCATGAGGACATTGTGGGATACTAGATCAAAGGCCTTTTGGAAGTCAAGGTATATAATGTCAACCTGCTGTCTTGTGTCCAGGTGGCGAGTTACCTGGTCATAGAAGGAGATGAGGTTGGTAAGGCAAGACCTGCCCGTGATGAAGCCATGCTGGCTGTCACTCAGAATCTTACCTTCTGCAAGCTTATCGCAGATAGCCTACTTGATGAACTTGCTGAAGAGAATGAGGCGCTTCAGTCTTGCTGAAGAGAATGAGGAGCTTCTACGTACCTTAAGAAGTTCCTAAGTACCTATTTGGCTCATGTTACTGGAGTGTCTCCTAATCCTCAGTGCAGTGATTTTCAACCAGGGTCCCTGGAGATCTTTTGAAGGAGGATGCAGGGTATTGCACAATATTAGTACTGGTGGGTGAGAAAACACCTGCACACAATTCACAAGACAGAGTTTGTTTCTGGTAGGGATGAGTGCAGTAAGGTAAGATGGTTGGTGGGTGCAGACTAGGAGAGGTTGAAGATGTGCAGTAAAGCCATGGTTTTTATGCAAATGCTGGAGAGCATGCTGCAGCCTTCTGTAACAGCTTGAGAGTGTTATCGTTTGTGTTTGAGAGCTGGGAAGCTGTTTGTATACAGCTAAAGAACAGCAAGTCCATCTCTGCAGCATGAGAAGAAAACATTGTCTGTAGGGACTGCCAGCTCTGAAGCAGGCAATGCTGCATGCACAGAATGCTTCCTTTATCGGAAGGCAGAAAAGTCTGGCAAAGTATGACCCTCTGTGGTTTAAAAAGGAACTACCATGCAGATAAAGGTAAATTATTTTCCATAGAGAGCATCCTAATAGAAAGCTTGTCTCACAAACCACTGTCCCTCCAGTTTGTGATAGTGTCTTGGGGCTTACCTCTTTTCCCTTGGTCAATCAAATAACTTCCCCGTGGCAACTGTAGCAAGGCCTGACGTGCATATGTCAGGAAAACACTTCTGTATGTCCCACTACTTGCAGAGTCTCCCAATGCTTGACAAAGGGTGTTTGTGCCTGAAAGTTTGCAAAGACCTTTTTTCCAACTAGTTGGTCTAATAAGAGATATCCTTGCCTGCCAGTACTTTTAATGCAGTTCAGCAGGTAGACACAAAGGGGAGCCATTGCAATGTAACCAGCTGGACAGCTCTTCATGGGTAACTAGCAAGTGCTAGGGAATAGGACGGCAATGGCGGGACTGCCATGCCACAGGCCCTGCCAGTGGCACTGCAGTACGCCAAGCCACAAGAGCATGGCGGCGGCAGTGGGTCTACCACGCCGCAAGACTCACCAGCAGTGCTGTTGTTCCCAAGCCACAGCCAACAAGGTTCAGGAAGCTTGAAGAAAAAAAAAGCCGGTGCCAGCATGGGTGTGCTCTGTAAGCGTGTGCTGATGCCAATTGCCAGCAGGGGGTGTGGGGCAGAGATAAAAGCCCCATGTTCTGGTCTGACAGGAGGACCGGAAGGAAGTCCCCGGCAGTTGAAGGAAGGCTGCAACCAAGGAGGACATCCTGAGAGAGATGGTTGGTGGCAGCCTCTGAGCGAGGAGCTACCCCTGTGGACTGACTCAGAGGAGTCAGTCCACTTACCTGGAGAGGAGATGTGGAAGTCCGGCCGTGGAGAAAAGAAAGCGGCAGGCCTACAGGACAAGACGAGAGCGACAACTGGTAACAAAACTGCACCTGTGCCACATCAGAGTAACAATGGGTTGGTGCTAGGTGGGGTGTAAGGGAGGTGGAGCCCCAGTGTCCTCGTGCTAACAAGTGGCCCAAGCAACACACCACTGAGCCGGGTTAACAGGAGTCCCCAAGAGTAAAATTTCATCAAAGACATGGCAGGTGAAAAGCATCGGTGGTCTGGGTAACTGGTGCCAGGGGTCAAACTGTCGGGCTGTAGGACTATGGTTAGCTCTGGGCGGCTAGAAAAGCTTAAGTGGGGAGCTCAGGATGGGCACGGCAAATTACGTAATGGATTTAATATAGGCACTGGATTTATGACACATTACACCCTACCTGACATCTAACACACCAGGTAACCTTGCCTGTTAGCTGACCGCTTATTTTCCTTCACACTTTCTTCCCCCCACCCCCTTCTACCTCTTACCTTTGTTTTCCAAACTTCCACTCATTTGTATCTTCACAGGTATTGTTTACCTTAGCTTCTTTTTTACTTTGGAGAACTCATAACATCATCAGATTCTCCCATTGCCTGAAGAAGGGTGTTGTTGTATG
>NW_017729002.1:21702266-21706949 GCF_001723915.1 Gavialis gangeticus
ACTACTTTCATTATCAGAGCGTCACCAACATAGATGAGGTCGGCCGGTCTGCAAGGCCAAATAAGGCTGGAACACAGAACCCTGAGAGGTGATAGGTGAAAACAGCCAGCTCACCGTTGAGCGCGTCACCTGAGTGATATAAGGGAGCGCACAGCCGCACCCAAGCGAGGTCGCTTATCACTCACTTCGATTATCACAAGGGACGCTAGCCTGATCACCTAGCTTCCGCCTCCCGTTCGCGATTAGCAACCGCCGAACGCTGCTTCGTTGCCGGCCCCGACATGATTAGCAGTCTGTGTCTCTGCATCTCGTTTCTCTCCTCAACGCTCACTGTGAGTAAATAAACTTCTATCTTCAACTACTCTCCGTCTCCGTGACTGTCACCTCACCTCCAGTCTCTTTGGGCAACGTGAGCTGGACTCGCGTTAACCGTCTCATAGAGAGCTAATTGGCCCTTCTAACCCCGCCGTTCCGGTCCCTTACGCTGCGATCGGACAGCAGCGTGACATTGTATTATGCAATGGAACAGGAATGGTCAGGAGTCACCAACAGTTATAGTGGAGATGTGTGGGCAATCTGTGGTCTCAGTGGCTTTCTTTGTGAAGTCCTAATAATATGTTGTGGACTTATAGTTAAGAACTACCATAATCATGGAGTAAACTTGCCGAAGGGCTTTCAAGTGGAGAATGCTCACTGCTTTCCAAATAGAGTAGTTAGGGGAGATTCCTACCACTGGCTGGCTAATGAACCATCAGAGTCCTTACAGTATCAATGTGCACAGCAGCAAGCTAGTCTCTGAAGTATCTGTCTTCTCACTTAATATGAAGCAGAGCCTGCAATTAATGTTTCCAAAAGGTGTGAAATGGAGACTGAATGAATGTAAGCTCCATGGGTGCTCTGACCTGGGCACCAGAACCCTCTCAGCCCCTTGCACCTGTGCTTGAGAGTGAATTGCCACTCTGTGCCAGAGCCACCCCCTCCTCCACACAGTTTGTTTTCATTAATGTGCTTTCTTAGGTTAAGGATCATTCTCCTTTACAGCTGAACAAACAGTTTCCATTGCATGTAAAATCCAGCTAGCTGCTAATAGGCACCACTCTCCTCCCACTGCCACCTTTGTGCAGTTGGGTGGACGAAAAAATGGCCTTATTACCTGGATTATTATCGGCACGGGACTATAATTTATAGAGTATGCTTGGTAAAGTGCCATGTTGGAAATATTTATGGGCCACTTAGAGCCCTGCAGGGTGGCAAGGAGGGAGACAGGCCTAGGAGAGGAAAGCAGTAATTCCACCTTACAAAACACAGCAGGCCCTGAGAACTCCAGCTCACTTCCAGCACCAAAGTTCTTGGAAATTAAACCCAGTTGGAATGGCAAAGTCAGCAACCTCCTGTCCCAGGGCTATAGATCCAGAGGCAACTGTAGGTGGGGTGAGTCTAAAGGTATAAACAGACGTTGCCACAGCTGATCCATTTTATTGAGTGAAACATGTCACGTTGTCCCACACTGGTCAGGGCCCCAGTCCTGTGGGACAATGGGTGACATGTTCCCAGCTTACAGAGAAGCACTTCAGAGGTTCCTTGGGGTGTGTTTCTAGGTGGGGAACCCCAGCTTTCCCCACTTGCAGAGTTCATTTTGGAGAGTCCCTAGGGTATGTCAGTAAGCAGGGAACCCAAGCTTTCCTTGCTTACAGAAACACCCCCAGGGAATCTTGGAGGTACATCGCTGTAAATGGGGAAAGTTGGGGTTCCCACTTACAGACACATGCCTCAAAGATTGCCCAGGCATATCCCTGTAAAAAGGGCAAGTGTTCCTGGGGCTCGAGGAGCCTGATCCTGCATGGGAATTTTTAGGTTGGCACAAAGGCAATGTCTGTTTTCCCTCTAAGCTGGCACAGCTCAGCTGTTCTTGTTGTCCCTTTGTTGTAGATGCTATACCAGGGGTTCCTCAAATTTTCCTTTGTGTTGACCATGTCTTAAGGGAGACATTGCCTCACATACACCTCTCCTCCCCTTGGTGACTTTGTACAGGTCACATTCCCTTTCAGTTTGCAATTGCAGGGCATAACCAATAATCACAAGAGTTGCTTACATGCATGTATATTATCAGGGTATTTTTAACAAAGGGTCTTTATTGTACTATTCATACTCAGCCTGACTGTCCAGTGCTCTGCATGTTGTGCAGTCTTTTCCACCAGTGCCAAGTGAGTATAAAACACTATTCATTAGATTGGTAGCACTTAGTGGAAGGGTAAATGACTGGAGAAGGTGCAAGGCAACAGAGAATCAGGCCCACTGTCTACTTTTGTGCATCAGTTCCTTGCTATTCTCCCATCTGTTTAGTTCCTTTCTCTCACTGCTCCCTTGCACATTTCATTGTCTCCCTGCAGCCCATCATTCCTCCCTCCTCCTGGTTCTCAGACATGATTCTATTCACCTTGTATCCCTAGAGATTCTTCTACTGGTGGCTGGGAGCCCCAGTCTCACTGGAGATTCTGTCCTCTTCTGCCTCTCATGTAGCAATGGAATCTAAAGGAAGCCTCTACGTTACCTTCTCCTTGAATGGGCTGTAGAATCATTGGAAACAAGGAGAGATTATTCCCTTAAACGGCTTTTTCTCTGTAGACCCCCACTGTTTCATGGATCACAGTTTAGAAACAGGTGCATTACACTTGTTCACCTCTCTCAGACTTGCTTAGTGACATAGCCTCCACTCTCTTGTACATCATCTTTGAGGGGAGAGCCTTTCAGCTTGGTATGAGGAAGCAGGAAGAAAGGAATTCTTTGGGGCCAAGGAGGAGTGCAGGGACCAGCTTCCAGGCAAGTTCTCTAGGGAACGTGTGCTTGGAAGAAGGGCAGCAAGAGAGAAGAGGCAGATTAAGAGACCCAGGGAAATGGCTGGAGGATGTCACAATGCCAGAACCATTGCCACTGCACCTGTGAGATTTCTGTCCAGGGAAGACCACTCACCATTGAGGCTTCCACCCAGGTCCAGGTTTGGTGCTGTGGGCACTGCGGTTTGCAGGTTCCTTCTGGTGACAGCCAGGTGTGGGGAGTGCCTTCCATGTGAGCAGTACCTCCTGGTGGCATCTCTCAGGGAACAGGCAAGAGAGCTATAGGAGGAGGTGGTGAGGCTCTGAAGCATCCTCTGCCATGAGGAGTTCATTGATTCAGTGCTGGAGGAGACCTCCAGGACTGTGGAGGAGAACTGCCAGAAGCAGTGTTAGAGAAAGGAGAGGACATGGATTCTGAGGAAGGTGGAAGCTGGAAGCTTGAGACATCTGGCAGCAAGCAGAAATCTTCATCTTCACCTGCAGCAGTTTGACTGAAGAACAGTTCATCTGGCAGCCCTAGCAGCAGAGGGCGAGGAGCATGTTCCATTGGAGGAGGACAGGACAGGCCTCCCCAGGGTGAGAAGGATCAAGACCACCACCACCAAGAAGAAGCAATGGGTTACGATGGTTGGAGTCTCCCTTTTGCAGGGGATGGAGGGATCCATCTGCTGACCTGACTTGTTATTTTGGGAAGTCTGCTGCTTGCCCAAAGCCTGGATCCAAGATGTCATGGGGATTCCCTGAAGAGAGGGTCTGATGCATTTTCCTGTTCCTGAGAAATCAGGGCGATCCACTAGTTACCTTGGGTGCCTGTACATGAATGCATGGAGCCTGGGAAACAAGCAGAAAGAATTGAAAGTCCTCGCACAGTCATAGAATTATGACATGATTGAAACAACAGAGACTTGATGGGAGCTCGCATGGCTGGAGCACTGTCATGGATGGGTACAAACTGTTCAGGAAGGACAGGCGGGGAGAAGAGGAGGAGGAGTTGCACGTTATGTAAAAGAGTCGTATGGATTGCTCAGAGCTTCAGTATGACGCTGGAGATAAGCCTGTTGAGAGTTTCTGGGTTAGAGTCAGAGAGGAGAGCAACAAGGGTGATGTCGTGGTGGGGATCTGTTATAGACCACTGTACCATGAGGAAGTGGTGGATGAAGCTTTCTTTATACAGCTAGCGGAAGTTTTCCAGTCACAGGCCCTGGTTCTCATGGAGGACTTCAATCACCCTGACATCTGCTGGGATGGTAATACAGCAGTGCATGGGCAATCCAGGAAGTACTTGGAGAGTGTTGGGGACAACTTCCTGGTGCAAGTGCTGGAGCAGCCAACTAGTGGCCGCACTCTTCTCAACCTGCTGCTCACAAACAGGAAAGAGTAGGTGGGGGTGTGCTAGTATAGTGTTTCCCAACCCTTTTCACCTCACAGCATACTTACATGGCCTCCTCCATCCCAAGTTAAACTGGCTGAGGGGTGGGGGTAGCAAGTGGCTGAACGCCGCAGACTGGCAGGGTGGGGAGGGAGAGGGGGAGGGTTGGTGGCAAGCAGCCAAATGCTGTGGTGTGTGTGTGGGGGGGGGGATTGGGTGGCGAGCGTCTGAAAGCTGCAGACCAGGGAGGGGCAGTAGCAAGGGGCAGAACGCTGCAGAGCAGCAGGAAGTGGGTTGTGTGGCATTTGAATCACTGGTCGGAGCCACGCCCCCCTGTTTGTCTGGTTGCCTGCAGCAGCAGCAGGCGGGGGGCATGGCTCCAACACCAAAATGCCATGGCACACCTGGGCATGTCTGAGGGCACACCAGTGTGTGGCGGCACACCAGTTGGGAAACGCTGTGCTAGTAGATGGCAAGGGC
>NW_017729002.1:21706959-21709226 GCF_001723915.1 Gavialis gangeticus
GGGCAGCAGTGACCATGAGATGATTGAGTTCAGGATCCTGAGGAAAGAAAGGATGGAGAACAGCAGAGTAAGGACCCTGGATTTCAGAAAAGCAGACTTCGACTTGCTCAGGAAATTCATGGGCAGGATCCCCTGGGAAGCCAGTCTGAGGGGGAGAGGAGTCCAGGAGAGCTGACTGTACTTTAACAAAGCCTTACTGAGAGTGCAGGAACAAACCATCCTGATGTGCAGGAAGACTAGCAAGTATGGCAGAAGACCAGCTTGGCTTAGCAGGAAACTCTTCAGTAAACTAAATCACAAAAAGGAAGCTTATAAGAAGAGGAAACCTGGACAAACTAGGGAAGACAACTAGGGAGACAAAAAACTTAAGGGTATTGCTTGGCCATTCAGGGATGAAGTCAGGAAGGCCAAAGCGCAGTTGGAGTTGCAGCTAGCAAGGGACGTGAAGGGGAAAAAAGAAGGGTTTCTGCAAGTATGTCAGTAACAAGAGGAAGATCAGGGAAAATGTGGGTCCCTTACTGAATGGGGGAGGCAACCTAGTGACAGAGGATGCAGAAACAGCTGAAGTACTCTGAATGCCCTTTTCACCTCAATTGAGGTGAAAGCTGAATGTCTTTTTCACCTCAGTCTTCATAGACAAGATCAACTCCCAGACTAGGCTGGGCCCCAGAGGCCTTCAAGCCTAGGTCTGACTTTTGTGCTTTGCTCAAGCTGCATGCTTAGCTTGAATTGTGGTCAAGACCTGCATCTAGTGAAAGGAGCAGATGGAAAAATACTGTCCCTGACTTAAAATGAATCAGGAAGTTGGCTAACTAAATTGAATAAATATAACCTGGGCAAAAGAGGAACAGTCAGAACAAAACTTACCCCCACCTAAGAATGAAAAGATTATCTCAGAATAGAAAATTCCAGTTAAAGGTAACCATATTTGGCAAACAGAAGCAAAATTATTAATATGCATTAGGAGGAAGGCTTAAGTTAATTTTATGTGTTAAGAAATGCAAGCTACATGGTATATAAAGAGAAGTGAGAGAGTGTACTCTTTGGAACACTCCTGAAAAAAGCCTGAAGAGATCCTGTCATCAGTCCAACATCCTGTCTTGACATCAGACATGGGAGCCAGGAGCCTTGGACAAGACTTCACGGCCCCCGGACAAGACTTCAACCAGTGAAGCTGTGTTCACAACATTTTGGGGTAGTGAGCATCTGCTCTGACTAGCTACAAACCTAAATTTTTTTAACTGCTACTACTACTTCCATTTTAATTAGAATTAAAATGGAAGGGTTCGATAAACTGTTAGGGTTCAATAAACTTGTCATTAGTTTAGGATAACCATATCTTAGTCTTCTTGCCTGGTATAAGACCTATTTTAGCGTCATAAGTATGCAACAACTACTGCACCCGGTGGCACAGTTTGGGGAGGAAGTGAACAGCCAAACATGCAAAAGTCCATGAGGCCAGATGGGATGCACCCAAGGGTGCTGAAGGAGTTGGCTGATGTGATTGCAGAGCCACTGGCCATCATCTTTGAAAACTCATGGTGATTGAGAGAGGTCCCAATTGGAAAAGGGCAAATATAGGTCCATATTTAATACAGGGAAAAAGGAGGATCCAGGGAACTACAGATTAGGGCTGTGCAAAATGGCACCGTTCTGTTTTGACTTGCGTTTCGACGGAACGGTGTTTCATTTTGAATTTCATTTAGATTTGAAACCACTGTTCTGTTTTGTTTTGTCGAAACAGTTTCGCTGTTTCAATGCTGTTTTGATGTTTTCCCCCTAGTCTATAATGGGGAAGCATGAAACAGCTTATAACTTTGTCATTTCTTGCCTGATTTGGATTAAACATGCAGGGATAGTAGCCTCTTCTGAGGCCATGAAGCCTGCCAAGTTTCAAGGAGACAGGTTTAGGGGGTTCTGGTAAACTGCACCCCCAAAGTCTTGAAAGCAAAACTCATGTCACGTGTATGTGTTAAGCCATTGTGGGGTCAAAACTGCAGGCATGCTAGCCCCTGCTGAGGCCACAAAGCCTACCAAGTTTCAAGGAGATAGGTACAGGGCTTTCTGGGAAACTGCACTTCAAGCTGCTGACAAGCAAAACTTGTGACATCGGTGACACTGTGTGTCTGTTAAGGTACAGGGGGGTGAAAACTGCAGGCCTGTTAGGCCTGCTGTGGCAATGAAGCCTGCCAGCTTTCAAGGAGATAGGTGCAGGGGTTTCTGGGGCTCTGCACCTCTGGCTGCTGACAGGCAAAACTCATTTCATG
>NW_017729002.1:21719376-21719800 GCF_001723915.1 Gavialis gangeticus
TGTGCAAAATGGCACCGTTCTGTTTTGACTTGCGTTTCGACGGAACGGTGTTTCATTTTGAATTTCATTTAGATTTGAAACCACTGTTCTGTTTTGTTTTGTCGAAACAGTTTCGCTGTTTCAATGCTGTTTTGATGTTTTCCCCCTAGCCTATAATGGGGAAGCATGAAACAGCTTATAACTTTGTCATTTCTTGCCTGATTTGGATTAAACATGCAGGGATAGTAGCCTCTTCTGAGGCCATGAAGCCTGCCAAGTTTCAAGGAGACAGGTTTAGGGGGTTCTGGTAAACTGCACCCCCAAAGTCTTGAAAGCAAAACTCATGTCACGTGTATGTGTTAAGCCATTGTGGGGTCAAAACTGCAGGCATGCTAGCCCCTGCTGAGGCCACAAAGCCTACCAAGTTTCAAGGAGATAGGTACAG
>NW_017729002.1:21720686-21721309 GCF_001723915.1 Gavialis gangeticus
CTCTGCACCTCTGGCTGCTGACAGGCAAAACTCATGACATGGGTGGGTGACACTGTGTGTGCCCCAATGAGGCCTTCTCCTCCCCTACAGCCTCAGTCCAGTCCATCACTTTAAAAGGCAACAGGTATAAAATAACTTAGTGAGTGAGCACTAGCACAGTAGCACCAGCAGCATCTCAGGTAGCCATACTGTCACAGAGCCCTTTTTTCCTCTCAAGTAGGAGCTGTTTCTTCTCCAATGTGTCTGTTAAGGTGCGCCCTCACTGTGTGACTCTGTGTTAAGATGCGCCCTCACTGGCACTGGGGCCTCTACACAACATGGTAGTGTGCCCCAGTGAGGCCTCCTCCTCCCCTACAGCCTCATACCGGTCCACCACTTTAAAAGGCAACAGGTAAGACAATCTGGTGTCTTTTTAGTAGGCCAACTGTATAGTTAGAGAAATGTATCTTAGCAAGCTTTTGGGTTGAAAAACTCTTTGTCAGGCTGAGGAAGCACCTGCAGGTGGTGTGTCTGCTCTCCTAGATGGAAGGAATAGTAAAGAAGCTAGAGGTTGGCCTGGCATTCAATACAGGCAAGAAAGCCAGTCAGTGAAAATGTAAATTGAGGTTCCAGAGGGTGAGGGA
>NW_017729002.1:21726309-21730276 GCF_001723915.1 Gavialis gangeticus
TTCCATATTCACTGACTGGCTTTCTTGCCTGTATTGTGTGCCACGCCAGCCTCTGGCTTCTTTACTATTCCTTCCATCCAGGACCAGCAGATACACCAACTGCAGCTGCTTACTCAGCCTGACAAAGGGTTTTTTAACCTGAAAGCTAGCATCCCATGTAGCTAAGCTGAGCTCACTTGGACCCTCATGACTCCACTGCAACCAGCAGGCATCAGGCCTGTCAAAGATGTGAGAGGTCTAGACTTTCCCAAGCCAGGACTGTGTGCGTGTGTGTATGGCACCCCTACCCGCTTTTCACCAGGGGATCCTCCAGCAGTCTCACCAGACCACCCTGAACCTGGCAGAGTTCAGTTTTAGTGGTCATGCCCTGGACCTGGGTTCTTCTCCTTCGCCATAGCCCCAGCCCATACCTCCAAGCTCACCCTGGCATGGGAGCTCAGTGAGGACATGTTCTTCCCCTGCTGGCTGGTGATGCAGTGAGTGCCCCCTCCAGCTGAAAGTGCTGGATGTGAAGAAACCAGTAGATGTGGTATGCCTTGATTTTGGCAAGGCTTTTGATATGGTCTCCCACAATATTTTCACAGGCAAGCTAAGGAAGTATGGGCTGGATGAATGGACTGAAGGTGGATAGGAAAGTGGCTGAAGCATTGGGCTCAGGGGCTAGTAATCAATAACTCAATGTCTAGTTGACAGCTGGTATCAAGTGGAGTGCCCCAGGGGTCTGCCTTGGGGCTGGTTTGATCTTCATCAGCAACCTGGAAGGTGGCTTAAAGTGGACCCTCAGCAAATCTTCAGATGACACCGAGCTGGGAGACACACTGGAGGGTAGGGCTTGGATTCAGAGTGACTTAGACAAATTGGAGGATTGGGCTGAAAAGGAATCTCATGAGGTTCAACAAGGATAAGTGCAATATCCTACACTTAGGACAGAACAGTCCCTTGCACCAGTATAGGCAGGGGCTGACTGGTTGGGCAGCAGCTCTGCAGAAAAAGAACTGGGGTTATAGTGGACAAAAAGCTAAATATGAACCCGCAGTGTGCCCTTGTTGTCTTATGAGGAAAGGCTGAGGGAACTAGGCTTATTTAGTCTCGAGAAGAGAAGACTAAGAGGAGATTTTATAGCAGCCTTCGACTACCTAAAGTGGGGTTTCAAAAGAGGATGGAGTTAGACTGTTCTCAGTTATGGCAGATGATAGAACAAGGGACAATGTTTTCAAGTTGCAGCAAGGGAAGTTAGGTTACATATTAGGAGAAAAAGTTTCACTAGGAGGGTAATAAAACATTGCAACAGATTACCCAGAGAAGTTGTGGACTCTCCATCCTTGGAGCTTTTTAAGACCTGGCCAGACAAAGCCTTGGCCAGAATGATCTAGCTGGTGCTGGTCCTGCTTTGAGCAGGGGATTGGACTAGATGACCTCCCAAGGCCCCTTCCAACCCTCATTTTCTATGATTCTATGATTTGGCATAGCCTGTACGTTGTGAAAGGCAGGGGGCAAGCAAATCTTTATAGTGTGACAGCAGATGGACATTACTTAGGGCTGATTCAGTGGAGATAAATCCACTGCATGCAAGGTAAAATGTCACATAAGCAAAGATTTTTCCATTGGTTGGAAAGTGATCTGTGCACAAATGGACCTTTCTGTCCCAATTCAGAGATATGCTGAATGCTTCATAGAAATTAGAGATGGTCTGCAGTGCCTCAGGGCTGTTTGCTGAAGGGCCCTCACTGTCATTTTGCTTGTTGAAAATCTCTTAAAACCCTGGGACATTTAAAGATATTTGAATGGCCTATACCAGGAGTTGGCAATGTTTTTGGGCAGAGTGCCAAAAATACCTGCAGCCTCGACTTGTAAGATGTTGGAGTGCCAGGGGTGGATGGTGGGGAAGTCATGAGGGGCCCAATCCTTGTTGTGGGAGTGCAGCCCTAGACCCTTCCCTGCTGTTCACACCGAGGCATGCATACCAAGCAAAATGCCTGTGTGCGCCACGCTCTGGCACACATGCTGGGGGTTGCTTACCCCTGGTTTATACCCATCTTGCCCAGGTGTCCTGATTCCAGAAGGGAGAGGAAAAGTAGGAAATTGTGTAAGCCCAGCAGCCATATTCAGGCATATGTAGGACAAATATTTCCTGAATGTGCTTAAAGAGAAGACAAATTTGCTCAATGAATCTAGGCGAGTCCTATTCAGTTGGAGGATTGGATTTGGAAGGGGTAGGGGAGTAGAGTGACAACAAGAATTCAGGGAATCCTCAAGGATGGGAGGGATCCAAAACTAAGGACAACTGTTGTGGCGCTGGATGAGTCTCCATGCATTTTAGGTTGCTTAGAACAGTGGTTCTCAACCTTTTTTGTCCCAGGATCCATTTGTAAACATTGATGGCCAGCATAGGCAGCAGAAGGGGAGGGCTAACTGGGCTCAGCTCCCCCAAAGGCAGGCAGCAGGTATGGCCACAGGGCAGCCCAGCCACAGGCTGCTGCAGCAGGGGAGGAAGGGCCCCCCCCACACACATACCCGGTACAGCAAGGGTCACAGCTGGCTGAGCAGGCAGGTTAGTTTCTTTCTGTTTTCTTTACCTGGGCTTTGGTGCGGGGGAGTGAATTGAGACACCCACAGTGCAGGAGGCAGTGGGGTAGGGGCAGGGGCAAATCATTTGCCCCTGCCCCATGTCCTGCTGCACTGTGAGGATTGCCCCATGACCTGAGCTGGCCGGGGCCACATTCATGGGGCCAGGCTGGGTCATGGGGAAATCGGAGCGCGGCGGCTGGTCTAGGGGCATGGGTGGTCAGCTCCCGCTGATGCATGCACCACAGGGGAGCCAGGGGGGGGCACGTTCCCCCCGCTTGGCTCCCCTGGTCCGTGCCCCTGCACAACCCGCCAGGCTCTTCCCGGGGACAATGCGGGGCGGGTATGGGGGTCCTGTGGGCTCTGTCCCCTCCACCCTGGTGAGGCAGCCTATGCTGGCCTCATTCTTGCCCCCCCTGGGCAGTGTGGGGCTGGGACCGGTGTGGGGCTGGAGGCAGTGAATTCGCAAGGGCTGCCAGTGCTGGTCAACGACCCTGAGCGTGGGGAAGGGAAGGGTGCACATCCCTGCCTGGTCCCAGCCCCATTCCTCTCCCACCCCCCATGGCCCTTTCCCATGCACACACATGCTCAGCCCACCCAAATTATTTTTCCTCCTTCTGCCTATGATGGCCAGTCTTGACCCAGTGCCCCTCACACCAGACCTGCTGCCCCTCATCCCCAGGCCTCAGGTATGTAGGGCAGGGGGTGGGTGTGTGCCAAGAGAGGGGGTGGGGGATGGGGTGTGCCAAGCGCCCCTTGCAGGCTGGAACTCTGACAGCCTGCAAGGGAAAAGCCATGGTTTCCAAATCTGTTTCTCCTTTCAAGGAGAATCCATTTCTAAAGTTTGTTTGTGACCCTTTCATATATTCTTGTGACCCACTTTTGGGCAGAGATGTGGGTTTGCCAGAAAATTTTCCAATGCCCTAAATAGAGCATGATCTGATTTAGCCTGTGTATTTGACTTATATTTAGCAAACAAAACTGAAAAAGTATACCATGTTAATTTTATGTCCCAATAGCCACAAGTATTTGAACAGAAATATTTGATTAGGAAAAAAAATAAATACAGCACACTTAATGTGGTTGAAATGTTATAGTCAAACAAATTCAAAGATTTATGTGGAAAGAAATTATTTTTATTGGAATACTTGGGAAAATGTAAAAACAATACACAATAGCATGTACTTCCCTTACATTTTTTATTTAAATTTAAGAAAAAAAACAAAGGCACTGAAAGCTGTTGACACACTAATTTTAGCACACCCAAAGAACTGTGAATGATATGCCGTGGTTGTCTACTCTGCATCCGGCGGGCTTCAAACATCCGGTCCTGTGCTGCCTGGCTTTGGGTGTGTAAGTTTGCCTGTCGCTCCGTCCCTGATGTTGTATAGCTCAGATGAGT
>NW_017729002.1:21735276-21740835 GCF_001723915.1 Gavialis gangeticus
AAAAATACCTGCAGCCTCGACTTGTAAGATGTTGGAGTGCCAGGGGTGGATGGTGGGGAAGTCATGAGGGGCCCAATCCTTGTTGTGGGAGTGCAGCCCTAGACCCTTCCCTGCTGTTCACACCGAGGCATGCATACCAAGCAAAATGCCTGTGTGCGCCACGCTCTGGCACACATGCTGGGGGTTGCTTACCCCTGGTTTATACCCATCTTGCCCAGGTGTCCTGATTCCAGAAGGGAGAGGAAAAGTAGGAAATTGTGTAAGCCCAGCAGCCATATTCAGGCATATGTAGGACAAATATTTCCTGAATGTGCTTAAAGAGAAGACAAATTTGCTCAATGAATCTAGGCGAGTCCTATTCAGTTGGAGGATTGGATTTGGAAGGGGTAGGGGAGTAGAGTGACAACAAGAATTCAGGGAATCCTCAAGGATGGGAGGGATCCAAAACTAAGGACAACTGTTGTGGCGCTGGATGAGTCTCCATGCATTTTAGGTTGCTTAGAACAGTGGTTCTCAACCTTTTTTGTCCCAGGATCCATTTGTAAACATTGATGGCCAGCATAGGCAGCAGAAGGGGAGGGCTAACTGGGCTCAGCTCCCCCAAAGGCAGGCAGCAGGTATGGCCACAGGGCAGCCCAGCCACAGGCTGCTGCAGCAGGGGAGGAAGGGCCCCCCCCACACACATACCCGGTACAGCAAGGGTCACAGCTGGCTGAGCAGGCAGGTTAGTTTCTTTCTGTTTTCTTTACCTGGGCTTTGGTGCGGGGGAGTGAATTGAGACACCCACAGTGCAGGAGGCAGTGGGGTAGGGGCAGGGGCAAATCATTTGCCCCTGCCCCATGTCCTGCTGCACTGTGAGGATTGCCCCATGACCTGAGCTGGCCGGGGCCACATTCATGGGGCCAGGCTGGGTCATGGGGAAATCGGAGCGCGGCGGCTGGTCTAGGGGCATGGGTGGTCAGCTCCCGCTGATGCATGCACCACAGGGGAGCCAGGGGGGGGCACGTTCCCCCCGCTTGGCTCCCCTGGTCCGTGCCCCTGCACAACCCGCCAGGCTCTTCCCGGGGACAATGCGGGGCGGGTATGGGGGTCCTGTGGGCTCTGTCCCCTCCACCCTGGTGAGGCAGCCTATGCTGGCCTCATTCTTGCCCCCCCTGGGCAGTGTGGGGCTGGGACCGGTGTGGGGCTGGAGGCAGTGAATTCGCAAGGGCTGCCAGTGCTGGTCAACGACCCTGAGCGTGGGGAAGGGAAGGGTGCACATCCCTGCCTGGTCCCAGCCCCATTCCTCTCCCACCCCCCATGGCCCTTTCCCATGCACACACATGCTCAGCCCACCCAAATTATTTTTCCTCCTTCTGCCTATGATGGCCAGTCTTGACCCAGTGCCCCTCACACCAGACCTGCTGCCCCTCATCCCCAGGCCTCAGGTATGTAGGGCAGGGGGTGGGTGTGTGCCAAGAGAGGGGGTGGGGGATGGGGTGTGCCAAGCGCCCCTTGCAGGCTGGAACTCTGACAGCCTGCAAGGGAAAAGCCATGGTTTCCAAATCTGTTTCTCCTTTCAAGGAGAATCCATTTCTAAAGTTTGTTTGTGACCCTTTCATATATTCTTGTGACCCACTTTTGGGCAGAGATGTGGGTTTGCCAGAAAATTTTCCAATGCCCTAAATAGAGCATGATCTGATTTAGCCTGTGTATTTGACTTATATTTAGCAAACAAAACTGAAAAAGTATACCATGTTAATTTTATGTCCCAATAGCCACAAGTATTTGAACAGAAATATTTGATTAGGAAAAAAAATAAATACAGCACACTTAATGTGGTTGAAATGTTATAGTCAAACAAATTCAAAGATTTATGTGGAAAGAAATTATTTTTATTGGAATACTTGGGAAAATGTAAAAACAATACACAATAGCATGTACTTCCCTTACATTTTTTATTTAAATTTAAGAAAAAAAACAAAGGCACTGAAAGCTGTTGACACACTAATTTTAGCACACCCAAAGAACTGTGAATGATATGCCGTGGTTGTCTACTCTGCATCCGGCGGGCTTCAAACATCCGGTCCTGTGCTGCCCGGCTTTGGGTGTGTAAGTTTGCCTGTCGCTCCGTCCCTGATGTTGTATAGCTCAGATGAGTTGCCCTGGGGTAGCCTTCACCCCAATCTTGCCTGCCACAACTTTGCTCGTTATTTCAGTGGTGGGGTCAACTACTAGGGCACATCTGGAGTCAGGAGTCTTGGGGCGATGGTCTTCTGAGAGGCTCCAACTTCCCCTACACCTCGCCCTAATACCCAGCCTCGCCACGCTGCTGTCATTTCCGGGCCCAGCCCTCATCTCGTGATGTAAAGGGGCACTCTGCTATAGATATGAAGCGCTATCCTGACCCCGTATCAAGCTGATTATGAGACCCTTCATGGCCTTCTTCCCTACCCCTCCAAAAGTGGGAAACAGAACAAGGAAAATTAAGAAAACACTACCAGTAAAAATCCCTGGTTTCAAACAAAGATTGGGCTCCCTGGCCCGGAGAATTCCTCTCCCTATTAACCCTGTCTAAGGCACCCCTCTGTCCGTCTGATATCCCTCCTGAGTGCCGCACGGGACTACTACTGGTCCCTCCAATTCAACCCCACTCAGTCCCTCGCCGAGCGGCTCAGCCTGGCAGGAGCTTGCTTCCCGCAGCCCCTCTCGCTGCTTAAGCTCTCTGCTTCCCGTCAGGGTAGATTCCGGGCGCCTTCCCAAACCCGTGCCGATCCCACCTGGATTGCAGGGTCACCTCTTGTTACCCTCTCCTCGGGGCCATCTCCGCCGTCAGCCTCTTCATCCAGAGTCCCTGGACCTTCGCCCCTGACTCTGCTGCTGCGAATTAGGGCATCCGCTGCCTCACCACTGGTGTCCTCCCTCCAGCAGCCTCGGGGTAGCCTCTTGCCTCGTGGCGAGTCATCTGGATCCTCCTTGCCTCTGAACAGGGCTCCAAGAGCACCTCCACTGGCGGCTCTGCTCCGGCTCTCTCCCCCTTTCTTCTTCCCTTCGATTACTTTTTATTGTCCCGTGCCAGCTCCGCTCGTAATTAACCGCAGCTGGCTGCAGTTTCAAAAAGACGTGGCTAATCAGCTGCGTGGGTCCCACCGCCTCTTCCGGTCTCGCTGCAGCATCAGCTGCAGGTAAGGGAATTGCCGTTTCTTTCTTGCTTCCCTCGCCTTCCCTGTTGTGTTTTGGGCCCCGAGACTCCCCTTTGGCCCCTCAGGGTCTGTTCTCTGTAGTTTCCCTGTGCCACACTCATCTACTTCAACAGAGTTTAACTCTCTGCCACTGAGGTTATTGTGGCACCTCCAGTTTCACTGTCACTATCTGTAGAATCACTTGCATTACTTACTAGTTCCATTTCAGAATCAGATTGAGGCAAATCTGATTCAAAACAACCTGACCCACATTCTCTTTTACTACAGGATGGTTTTACCAATGTGTCTATGGCGGAGGTGGGCAATTATTTCGAGTGGAGGGCTGCTTAACAAGTTTTGGCAAGACATCGGAGGTTGCATAGATAGCTCCATCCCTTGACAGTTGCCTGCCCACTTGCCATATGGGGACCTGAAGTCCTGCCCCCTAACCCCTGACCTTTGCCACCAGAAGTCCCTCCCCTTGCCCCCCAGAAATACTCTTTTTAGGAGAGGGGTTGCCATCCCTCCATCCCAGGGAAAATCCTGGAAAACTCATTAAAGACTCTGTGCGATATGTTCATAGAGGGTAAGATTCTGAATGACAGCCAGCATGGCTTTGTCATGGGTAGGTCTTGTCTAACCAATCTCATCTTCTTCTATGAACAGGACTCTCGCCACCTGGACACAGGAGAGAAGGTCAACATACATACCTAGACCTGCAAAAGGCTTTTGATTTAGTATCCCACAATATCCTTGTGGAAAAATTGGAAGATTGTGGGCATAACTACTCAACAGTTCAGTGGGTGGAAAACTGGCTGCATGGTAGGACCCAGAGAGTTCTCATGAACAGATCTTTGTCATCCTGGTGAGAAGTGGCCAGTGGTGTCCCTCAGGGGTCTGTGCTTGGACCAGTGCTTTTCAACATCTTTATCAGTGATTTGGATGTGGGGGTGAAAAGCTCGCTGGCCAAGTTTACAGATGACACCAAGTTATGGGAGAGTGTGGTCATGCCAGAAGGTAGGTTGCAGATACAGGCAGACCTGGATAGGCTGGAGAGTTGGGCAGATCGCAACCAGATCAAGTTTAACACTCAGAATTGTAAGGTGCTCCATCTGGGGGCATACAATCCCCGACATACCTACAGGCTCAGTGGCAACAATTTGACTTGCACCATAACTCAAAAATAAAGTTTCATTTTTATATTATGTGGGGAGGAGTGGATGTGTGTGTGTATGTATGGTGGGGTGTGTGGGGGAGCATAGGGTATGCTGGCTGTGTGTATATGTTGGTGGGGCTTGTGGGGTAGTGTGTGGGTGTTTGAGGTTTGTGGGGTGTGGGGACCCCCCACATTCCCCCATATGGCATGCAACCCCTGCTGCTGGCAACAGCAGCAGGTGTGGGTGGGGTGCTAAGAGAGTTCATGCCTGGTGCAGGCACTGGTGCCCAGTAGGGGGCAGCTCTGGGCAGCGCTGTGTGTGGGATTGAGGAGCGCAGCCTGCCCAGCTGCCTCTATCATGGGGGCTCTGCACCGTATGCCCTGCACCTCCTGCACTCCCACGGGGGAAGCCCCATGCTGGACTCTGCAGGGAAGCAGGGGACAGGGATCCCTTCACTCCTGGTGGAGTCTGGAGACCTGTGCAACAAGGGGCAGGGGAGGCAGGTGAGACCCCTGGGGAGCTGACCCAAGGCCGCTTCCAGTAGCCTGGCCCTGCAACCCAGAAGGGACAGTGAGGTTCAAAGGAGACCCAGACATGCAATGCTCGGGGAGAGTCACGGAAAGCTACACCCCACTTCCCCACCCCTAGTACTTACCAGCTCAGAGTCAGCTGCTGCTCCCTGCTGCAGCCACCAGGGACTGCCCAAATCATTAAAGCTCTCTGAATCTTTTCCAAAGCTTCGGTGAGCTTTGAATCAATTTGGACCTTTAAATTGGTCCCCTGATTCAATTTGGGTTCAGAGATTTGGCCACCATATCAGCCTGAATCTCCTACGAATCGACTCACCACCTGAAGCTTCACACAGCCCTATCTTGTATGTTCTCTTTAATAGCCTTTATGAGTTAAACCTGTTTGATTATTTGTAATTGATTTGTATATAATTAATTCCTGTATATAGTTAACCCTGTTTCCAAGGCTCATCCTCTGTACAGGGAGACCCTCTTCTTGAGGAACCTGCTGCAGTCACTAGACAGGCTGGGCAAGGTCACTGGGTACTGGACACCCCAGGATCCCACTATTTGGTAGTGGCCACAGGCAGGGCCATGCACCTGGGTTACATTTTGGGGGTTCCCCCAGGATCTCCTCAAGGGTATATTCCTATTCAAGTGTGCCACATGCCCATAGCAGAATATCTCCCCCCACCTTCATAGTTTCATAGTTGATAGGGTCGGAAGGGACCT
>NW_017729002.1:21740846-21742577 GCF_001723915.1 Gavialis gangeticus
AGAGGCATTTGAGGCCTCCTGTGGATGTGTGCACTAGCCTGTGAGGACAGCGGGGTTTTGCTATACGTGTGGGCAAGATGGTCACTTTGGGCAAAAATGCGTGAATCTGGGAAACCCATTGCTAGTGTGGCAGCAACTGCAGGAAATGTGGGAGGAGCCAAGAAACAGAGTAGGGCCTAGAGAAGGAGCCAACCTGAGCCTCAACTCCCTTAGGCTCCAATGACTCTGGAAATAGAGATCAGCTTCCCCCAGGGCTAGTTGGACCAAGAGCAGAGGTCCCTGTGGAGATTTAAGGATGGAAGTGTACTGCTGTGTTGGACAGTGGATCACAAGTGACTATAATTTTCCAGTTCTTCTGTGATGAGTCATTGAAGCACTTACTGTTACGACCACTGACAGGGCTAGGGCTATGTGGGCTAAGTCAAGAGGTCTGTCTGTACAGTGGATATGTCATTGCCCAAGTAAAGTTCCCCAGAGGAGGTAGTAGGGGTATGCCAGACAGTGACTGTTGCTGCGCTTGTGTGCCCAGATACCAAATATATGCGGGGGGGGAAGGGGGCAGGCGCAGGCAATATAATAGTTGGAACCAACTCCACTTTATTTTGGGTACTGGCACAATATTGTCAATAAAAGGCAGAGGCACAGTATTTAATGGTTCTACCTATGCATGCGCTCTGCATTGGGGCTTACCAGCAAATTGGGAAGCCAACTGGCCCTGAAACAAATGCAAGGCTGGGGACCTTGCACTGTGTGGGCAAAACCCCAGAGAAAAGTGCCTGCCTGCAGCAGTCAATTTTTACTTACTACTTCTAGGGGTACTGTCAGGGCCTACACTGAGAAATTGGTGATAGTAGAGTCATGCAAGAGACTAGGGCCATTAAGGCAGATGCTGGTTCCCAGTGAGGAGGTTGCTATTGGACAGCAGGCCCTACTTTCAATGTCTGTATTAGTGGTGAACCTGATGGGAAGAAACATCACAGTAGCTCACAGGACAATGTGTAGCTGAGTTGGTTGAAGCTGACATAGTTGTATCACCTGTGCCACCTTCACAAACCTGGATTGTAGACCTTGCAAAGTTTAATTTTGGGAGTTCCCCAGCACTGGTTGCTTGGAAGACATGACTGCAAAAGAAACTCAGTGCTCAAGAGAATGTATTCTCGCTGCATGAGTGGGATTTCGGGTTGGCTAAGGGAGCGGAGCATTCCATTTGGCTGCAAGATATTTTATGGACCTTTTATGGAGTGCTCATGCCAGATTGCCCTTTCAGAGATGGAGGATGTGAGGCAGCATCTCCAAGAGCTCTTGGACCATGGCATCATCACAGAGGCACGAAGCTTATATTCCTCCTCAGTTGTGGTAGTGTGGAAGAAAACCAGCAAGATTCAACTGTGCATCGATTACCTCACTCTTAACAGCTGCACCACGGTGGACCGATATATCATCCCCTGAGTGCAAGATGCTCTGGATTGCTTATTAGGAAGTCAGTGGTTCTCTGTGCTTGATCTGTGGAGTGGTTATTATCAAATCCCACCGGCAGCTGAAGACAAAGAAAAAATGGCATTCATATGCCCCCTAGGGTTTTACCAACTTGAACGGATGCCCCCGGGGATTTCTTGTGCCCCCACTACTTTTCAGTGATTGATGGAGAAGGTAGTAGGGAACATGAACATGACACAGGTATTAGTATACCTAGATGACCTTATAGTGTTCGGGAGAACGTTGGCAGAGTGT
>NW_017729002.1:21747577-21753266 GCF_001723915.1 Gavialis gangeticus
AGATGACCTTATAGTGTTCGGGAGAACGTTGGCAGAGTGTTGCAGAGCACTGAGGTGCTCTGCTCCTATAAAGAGGGGAGGTGTGTCACAGAGCATGCAGGTGCCCTGCTCCTTAGAGCAGAAACAGCTAGGGAGGGAGCCCTTGCAGTGAGCGGGGAGCCCAGCTGCTAGTTACCAGGGCAGCCAGAGTAGTAATAAAGAGACACAGGTGCTGGTTGCTAGGGCAACAGCTGTGGGTCAGCTGACCGGAAGGGGGCAGGGCCTGACCTATATATAAACCCAGGCTGAGGCCAGAGAGGCAGTTCCCTGCCAGCAGCCATAGGGGTGGGAAATCTGTCAGAGCGAGGAAAAGGAAGAGGCCAGGCTACTTGGGCAGTTGTTATGGGTGAGAGAGGGAGAAACCCTGTGATGGACTTGAATGTGGTTATAGCCGGATAGCTTGAATTTATATTGTAGCCAAGGGGCTTGAGTTTGTGTTGATGGTTTCTGTTTACTATTTCAACTGGAGGACCGGGTGAGGCTATTAGGGGTTGGAGGAGGCCTCATAGGGGCTCCACAGTAGCATGGGGACCCCGGCACCAGAG
The DNA here is from genome assembly GCF_001723915.1 of Gavialis gangeticus. Classification (NCBI taxonomy): domain Eukaryota; kingdom Metazoa; phylum Chordata; order Crocodylia; family Gavialidae; genus Gavialis; species Gavialis gangeticus. The sequence goes on from NW_017729002.1 coordinate 21,748,162, forward strand.
AGGGTGTAGCATTCGGAGGTGTACTGACCCCAGCCCTGTGAAGGGGAGTGGAGAATTGGAGGCCAGGTAAGGCCGAGGCTGCCTGAGCCCTGCGGGGGTTGAGACCCCGCGGAGGGGAGTTGGGGCCAGGCACGGCTACAGCCACCTGAGACCCAAGGCTGCGGTAACCCCAGAGCAAAGGGGGCAGCACGAGAAGCGCCTCAGAGCAAAGGGGGCAGCGATTGAAGGGCACCTGTGGGGCGCAGTTGCGAGGCAAGGCAGTGGAAAGCCAGAGTGCCTATGGGGTGCAGTTGCAAGATAAGGGCTGCGGAAAGCCTGAGCACCAGAGAGGGCGCAGAGAGCCAGACAGACCAAACAACGTCCGGGACATCAGTGAGGCTTGGGGTGTGGTAAAGGGGCGGTTGGAGCCACGCATAGCCAATAAGGCTGGGGTGCACTGAGGCACACAGTACAGAACAGGGGCCAGGATACAACAGAGCATTGTGTCCAAGGAGACGAAAGGCAGCCTCCCTTATATATATAAGATCAAGACGTGGCAGGAAAGAACGAGGGTGCTTTAACGCGAACTTGGCATGGTAGTGGGCGCTAAGGGAGATCACGGCTGCCCCTAGGACTCCGTGCCGTGACACAGAGCATGAAGAAAGACTGCTAAAAGTTCTGGATTGGTTAGAAGCCGCTGGGTTTAAACTTGCTTTAGACAAGTGTCAGTTTTGCCATTTGTTGGTTAAGTATGTTGGGCATGTAGTATCTCAGGAGGGAATCAGTAGGACCTGGATAAAATTACAGCTGTGGCAACATGGCCAAGGCCTAAGAACTTCTGGGAGCTCAAGAAATTCTTGGGGTTTGCAGGATACTACAGACGATTTGTTTGGGATTATGCCAGACTGGCAAAAACTCTGAACGACCTCACCCGGGGGTATTGGACCAAGAAAGGGTGGGTAAATGGCAGGGTAGCTGCCCCCAGGAAAGAAGCAGGTGGATCCACTATGTGTTGGCAGGACCTGTTGGAGGCATTCAGACCCTGATGGGATGAGAGGTGTGAACAGGCTTTCTGAGATCTCATTGAGAGTTTGACACATGCCCCAGTGCTAGCCTATGCAGACCCACAGTGACCGTTTGTGTTGCATACAGATGCCAGTCTTGAGGGGCTGGGAGCTGTGCTGTACCAAGAGCACCAAGGAAGACTGAAGCCAGTAGCCCTTGCCAAATAGGCAATGCGTAGGGGGGGGACGTGAATCCCCCAAAGAGCACTGGTACCCCCCCAACATTGAGCGCTCCAGCTGCTAGGGGGGCATGGAGAGCGCTTGTGCCCCCCCTAAATTCAGCTCCGTCAGTGACATGTTGGCAACAGAAGTGCTGGCAGTGGAAGTCCCAGCACTTCCGCTGCCGCTGTGCCTCATGTGGAAGTGCTGGCACTTCACTGCCGCCATGCCCCTGGTGCACTCGGTGACCGGCCACTGGGAAATTTCCCCTCCGCCAGTTGTGCTCTGCTGGTGCCCCTCCAGACTCGGGAGGCACCAGTTGCCCATGTTTTGCCAGCCCGGGCTTAGTAGACAGTGAGACCCAGTTCCCAATCTACAAACTAGAATTCCTTGCGCTCAAGTGTGCTGTAACTGATTAATTTAAAGATCATCTGTATGGGACCCAGTTTGAGGTCTGGACTGATAACAATCTGCTGACTTATGTTTTAACAAGTGCCAAGCTGGACATAACTGGGCACTGCTGGGTAACAGTGCTGGCAGACTACCGGTTCAGCTTACACTACCGAGCTAGGAGGAAAAACATCAGCGCTGATGTATTATCTTGGCAGCCTTGCAAGCCGGAAAGAGAAATTGTAACAGCAGATGAGGTGCAAAGCATCTGTGATTTAGAAGGGAGAAGAGCACCTGAGGCAGGATGTTTACCTGAGTGTGTGGCAGAGATGCTGGGCCTGCTGCCAGAGAATGGCAGCAGGCCCAGCTGGCCACTGTGGGTTATGTAACTCTAGATCGGGGCAGGCAATTATTTCGGGTGGAGGGCCACTTACTAAGTTTTGGCAAGCCATCAAGTGCTGCATGACAGGCAGTCAAGGGCAGGTATATATTAATTTTCTAAAATTTTTAGGGTCCCCACGGGCTGGATAGAATGGCCTGCATCCAGTGCACAGGCCACATTTTGCCCACCCCTGCTCTAGATCAATCCCCAGTACCATGACTCAATGATGCTGGATGGTGGCATGCTCAGGAGGAAGACATCACTGTATGGGTAATTCTAGAGAAGAAAAGGGGAAAAGGCATATTGCCAGATTTCATGCCTGAAACACTTGGGGCCAAACATCTCTTCCATGAATGGCCCAGATTAAGGGTGATAGAAGGGGTGTTGCACAGGTGTGGCCAAACTGGACAGGAGTGTACAAAAACAACTAGTGTTGCCCGATGACTACTGAGCCTTGGCATTAAGAGTGCTGCACAATGACCTCGGGCATCTTGGGGTTGAGCGAACCTTATGATTGGCTCAGGACCAATTCCTTTGGCCAGGGATGACTGGGGATGTCCAGAGGAAGTGTGAAGCTTGTGTATGCTGTGTACAGTGGAAAACCTTGCTAACTAAGACGGCTTACCTGTACACCATTCACATGTTGAAGCCACTGAAGCTGGTGTGTACTGACTTTCTGACTATAGAAAAGGACTGCAGAAACAACAGCAACATCCTAGTGTTCATGGATCATTTTACGAGTGTAACCCAGGTGTCCCCAAAATGAGTGTCCCCCCTTACCAATGGAAGGGGAAAGCCAGCAGGGCACAAGTGCTGGAGTGGAAACTACAGTTGCTCGCAGTTCTCTCCCACCTATTGTGTCTCAATAGAGGCGGGGCAGAAAGCGATGTCTTAACCAGGTAAAAATTTAATATAGGTATATATAAAAAAGTAGGTACATTAAAGAATGGGCAGAAGAATCAGTGGAGCCAGCACCTTGCATTTCTGGTGCATGCCTACAACATTATCAGGAATGATGCCACTGAGGCCAGCCCATACTGGCTCAGGTTTGGAAGAGAGCATCGGTTACCAATAGACCTCTGCTTTGGAGTTGCCAAATATCAGGACGAACCTGTATCGTATGGGCAGTATGCCCAGAAGTTGAGAGAGAGACTGCGGCTGGTGTACCAACTGGCAATGGAAGCTGCTAATGGAAACACAGTTCATCACAAGCAGAGGTATAACCTTTGAGTGCACCCACGAGGCCTACAGGTTAGGGATAGAATGCTACTGAGAAACCTTGGGGTGGCAGGAAAGCATAAAATTGCTGACAGATGGCGGCCCACTCCCTATGTCACTGAAAAGCAGTTCAGGGATCTCCCAGTCTGTAGAATACGTCCCAAGAATGGTCAGGGCCTGGAGAAAACTGTCCACCAAAATTTGCTTCTTCCTGTGGGAGAGCTGGTTGGGGCCTCCACTGACTGATGAAGAAGCCCATAAGTCTCCAGGAAGAAATAGGGTATGGGCTAGGCTTGTCAAAGCCAGCTGACATATCTTCAGCCGGCAGGGCCCCAGTGTGGGGCTGTTAGTGAGTCTGAAGGGGACTATTCCATATCAATCAAGCTGGGGACAGGAGAGACTTGGTCCCAGGTGAAGCATGAAGCCTCAGCCCATTTTAACAAGGTGGTGATCCTGATTGTCTCCCCTTGATGTGGGGGAGAAGGCAGTACAGCCTCAACAGATCCAAGAGCTTCCCTGAGCCCTGTTGGGGAAAAAACCCTGTAGTGGAAAAGAGGGAAATACTGATTGGGGGTTGATGCCAGAGTCCCCAAGTAGTCAGGACTGGGTTTTATACGACCCTGGAGAAGGCAGTGCTAAAGAACCAGTGCTTGATATGCCTCGTCCGGTTTGGATAAAGAAAGGAGTATCACAACTAGCTTATGATGCTCCAGGGGTCAGTGGGGAAGTTTTAATTTTCTCATCCTGGAGGTATTAAGTAGCTCAGGCTGCACCCAGCCTCATTCGCTGGGACAGCGAATTTCAATGCAAGGGAGGATGTAACAAGCAGTAAGGTTGTGATTACCTAAAGGGGGAGTGTCTCATGAGGAGCACAGCTGGGCAGTAGCATGGGAAGGCTGCTGCTGTAGAGACAATGTGCCGTGAAAGTGGGATGTTTGTCCTAAGGAAGGCACCATATTGTAGGCAGATGAAGCCTGCCTGGAGGGACCCATTCTGGAGACAAAAAAGGAACAGGGGCCATTATGGAAGCCTCCAAAAGAAATCCCTGGTGGGGATTGGCTAGGGAGGTCCTGAATAACAGGGTTTCCCATGCCCCCCCGGGGGAAGAGAGAGAAATGGCTCACACCAGTGGCTGAAGGCTGGAGGGAGCCTTGCTGCGGTGGTTCTTACCTGGAGCCTGCAGAGCCACAGAGGTTGTTGCTGCAGGCTCGGGGAGATGTCTGAGCCCAGGAATCCCACCTGGGACGAGGAGGAGGAGGAGGAAAGCTGTGCTGCAGCCTAGCAGGGAAGGAGCCCATAAACCCTGGACAGGGTAAGTGTGCATGGAGTAGGAGGGACCGGAGGGAGGCAGCCCCAATCTACCTGCGTGTGGGGTTGAAGGAGGTGGGACACAGGCTGCAGGGGGCCAGAGCAGCCACTTGGTTTGTGGTGGGGAAAGGGGGGTTTAGGGTGAGGCACTCTGTAGAAAGCCAGGATAAGGAGGTGACAAAACCCTCCCCTGATTGCCTGGCGGGGTGTGTGTACTGGTCAGGGGGACTGCCTGAGCAGATCAGGGGAGAAAGGTGTATTGGCAGAGATGCCAGTGTGGGAGTGGCAGCTGGCAGCGTTGACAGTTGAAGCAAGCACAGAGGGACCCAAGCCAAGGAGGACCTGCCCATGCTCCAGTGAGAAGGGCAAAGCAGTGGCTATTCCTCTCAAGGCATCGCCCCAGGCTGTCAAGTGTGCAGAGAGCCATTATCTTCATCCTGGTGTATAAAAGTTATTGATTGGATGTGTACATAAGTAGAGGCAAGCCTATAAGTCTATAATGTTCAGTGTTGATGCCTTAATATATATCTGTGATTAGTACTCTCCTTTTAGGCTATGGGTATTCAGAGGAAAGGTTATATGTTGTGACTTTCATTACTGGGGTA
>NW_017729002.1:21758266-21763787 GCF_001723915.1 Gavialis gangeticus
AAGCAGTGGCTATTCCTCTCAAGGCATCGCCCCAGGCTGTCAAGTGTGCAGAGAGCCATTATCTTCATCCTGGTGTATAAAAGTTATTGATTGGATGTGTACATAAGTAGAGGCAAGCCTATAAGTCTATAATGTTCAGTGTTGATGCCTTAATATATATCTGTGATTAGTACTCTCCTTTTAGGCTATGGGTATTCAGAGGAAAGGTTATATGTTGTGACTTTCATTACTGGGGTAGTGGGTGTGTATTGTATGTTCTCTTTAATAGCCTTTATGAGTTAAACCTGTTTATTTGTAATTGATATTGTATATAATTAAATCCTGTATATAGTTAAACCTGTTTGCAAGGCTCATCCTCTGTACAAGGAGACCCTCTTCTTGAGGAACCAGCAGGCACTAGAAGGGTTGGGCAAGGTCACTGGGTACTGGGCACCCCAGGATCCCACTATTCGGTGGTGGCCACGGGCAGTGCCATGTGCCTGAGTTACATTTATATGATGGGTGAATTAGTTTGTAATGTTCCTTCCAGTATTGATTTTCAGTTATGGAAAGAGGTGTACCACTTCTAAACATAGCTCAAGCTAATGGTTCATCTGCTTTTTCTTGATCTTCTTTTGACATTTTGTCCACAAAGCTTGATAAAAAGCTTGACTGTCTTGTACAGCTACTCATGGTGGATCGCATATCTAGTGACAGTGATCTTGAAAGTGAGGATTCTGCTTCTTCTTCCCCCACACCTGGCAGCTCAACATTTTCACTTTCCAGTTTTTGCAAATCTGCTATTTCACTTGAGCTACAAAGCTCCTGCAACAAAACAGGGAAAAGATTTTTATTTTAGCCTATTCTAGTCTGACCACATCCATCAGAAGGAGAAGCATCAGTGAGCTTGCTTCCCCCTTCCCTGCCAGAAAGAACACTTTGCTGCAGTTTTACTTTTGGTTTTGCTTTTCCTTGCAGTCTGAGATAAAATAAGTATTTTAGCTTTGGTTTTGATTTTACCTGCACAGCCAATTCAGTGAATTCATAACTTGATTTTTGGTTTGGATTATTATGTGAGCATATCTATCCTCCTGTTTACAAATCAATAAAACATATATGCACTCTCTCACTCAATTCCTAGGGATAATCACCTGAAAAACATTAATTACAACTTTGAAACTGCCAAGCTTGCCTAATATTGTATTGACATCCATTCATTGGTACTAATGAATTTTATGAAACAATGAATTTTTAGAAATGGAAAATTTCCCACCAAAAAATAAAGCACTGGAAAATTTTCCACCCTACTTCTCTGCTTTTGGGTCGTGACCCATGGGTTGAGAAACGCTGGCTTAGACCAACCAGCATGTTGGTTCTGCAGTGTTGGGCTAGGGACAGAAGTTACACATGAACTGGTTTAAGTCATTGGGAACTGGCTTAAACCTGTAACAGAACAGAAGTTCAGTGTGTAGCGGATCAGTAGGGGGCACTCCTGTGCTGAGCCACTCAGTCCCCGTCACCTACCAAACTCTCTGAGTGCTTTCCCTGGGGTGTCTCACATCTAGCCGACGCCCTTCCTGGAGCACACTCACAAGCCTGAGATAACCGCAGCCACCACCCAGAAGTCTGGTTTGTTTCTGGGACCTGTGCCCCCTGGGGTACACAGATTTTATAGACCTTGAGGGTGTTTGAGCCACTGCAAGAACTTGGGGTGCTTCCTTTAGCTTGAAGCACAAAGAATAGCCTCCCTTAGTCAGCCAAGCATATGGATTTTAAAGGCATGCCCTAATCCCTCTCTTAGCAAGTCCACCACACTCGTTATAGTGGAGAGCTTTATTGGGTAAAGAGGGTAGGCTTGGGGAAGGGTACAGGATAGAGAAGTATTGAAGAATAACTCAGAGCAAACCATGTCAGCTCAGTAGCTGTTTGATACGCTTCTACATTACAGTGAGCTATATATCTAGATAAGTTCCAAGTAGTTTACTCACTTCAGTATCCAGAGAGAGAGAGAAAGAGAGTTGCAGATATTCCAGTTGCTGTATGTAACTTAGCATGGCTGTTGCCCTCCCTCCTGGCGACTCTTAGCTTTAGATAGCCCTTTTGACATTACCTTCAAGACCCAGTCAAGGCCAGATGTTGTCTGATGTCAACCAACCAATTTAAAAAAGCATCACTAGTCACCTAGGAGAGTGACATGGGCTCAAGCCTCTGCCCCCATGCCATGAGATCAGTGCTAACACAATAGAAAGGTGGAGTTCCCACCCTTTAACCTGAAGTCCCTCATGTCTGTAGTAACCCAGGGCAACCCAGTTGACAGACAGGTGAGAAGACAATGGCAAGGAAAAACATAATAGAAGAGTCTGGGAAGAAACTGGGATGGTATTCTTCTACATAGGGCACGTAGCCACTGTTTAAAACCCCTCCCTGGCCCCAGGCCCTAGCTGGGGTTTGCCTGGGGGGAGGGCAGTCCCTATCTCCCCTGCTCCTGCAACCCTTCTTTGGTGGAGCAGACAGCCCAGCCTAGCCCAGGGCTGGAAAGCATGTTGGGATGCTGGGAGACTGTTTTTTAACTTGAGCCAGGAAGGGGTCTGGGGGAAAAGTTTCATAAATTGATTTGACCCAGATCAGTTGAGTCTGATAGTACGTTCAACCAGGTTTATCTTAAATCAGTTTCAGCCATTTTGAAACTGGTTTATGTGCACTGAACTTCTGTTCTGTTACAGGCTTAAACCAGTTTCTCATGACTTAAAGTGGTTTATGTGTAACTTCTGTCCCTAGCCCAAGTGTCATGGACTCCCTGTTGTTCACCATACAAAGCCCTACAAAATCAAGGCTGTAAGGAATGCTGAGACAATGCATGAGATTCAATCATTAGCTTGGTAATACAGGGACCTACTTTTAGTGGGGTTGGACTAGATTACTTATGGAGGCCCTTCCAGCTCTACTTCTCTATGCTTTCTATGAAATCTACAGCCCATCAAAGATTAAGCAGAACCAATGTCCTAAAATGCTTCAGCACATCCCGAAGTGTGAACTGCATTTCAGGTTATACTGAAACCTCCGCTTAGCGTGAAATTGTTCAGTGGAAAAAAAAATACCTGCTGTAAGAGGGCTCACTGTGTATGCACCTGATAAAAATCAAAACATGGGATCAACTTTCCTCTCTGCTTGTTTAGCTTTTGGCATGCGTAACTGTGCTCTGGCAGGCAGGATCAAATTCATTCTCCCCAGGGCCAATAAAAAACACTCTTTCCCCTCTAAAGAAAGGGAGGGAGGGAACACTCAGCTGGCCAGCAGTGCAGCCCTGCCCAGGCCACTGCATTCACTCCCAGAGCCTCAGTTCTCTTCTTTCCTCTCCTTATAATTGCTGCATGCAGGCTCTGTGTAACATTAGGCACGTGGGGTCGAGTGGGGGCTGGACTGGTATGAAAGCAAACACACATCTGGAAGTTCCTTCAGTTAATTGGGCAATTATTCATACTGGGAGCCTGCCAACAACAAGCCAAAACCAACAACAACAGAGCATGGGGTTACTCCTCTTCCCCGCCTCCTTTCAAAGCGTGTGTGTGTGTGTGTGATGGAGGGATTGGTGAGGAAGGGGGTATGGACCCACTTCCAGCCTCTAGCCATGGCAGTGCAGAGAAAACTATTTTTCGGTGTGAAAGGTGAGTGTCTCTCACAGCTGAGAAAATTGCTGTGGGGTTCCTTTGTGGCGTACCTAGGTTCCACAAGAAGACAGAGATGCTGTCTTGGAATACCAGGAGAACCCCAGTTAACCTGTGTTGGGTTTTATTAGGCAACTTGGCAGGCAGGCAGCAGTGTTGGTGAAGGCAATCTGGCCCGGCTCTGCTGTGCAAATTTTGCTCCTTGTAAATAGCGGGTAAATTGCCAGGTCTGCTCAGAGACTACTTGAGCATGGAGATCAAGATCCTTGTCAACATTTACCATCCCCATCTCCTTGCTTACTTCATTCTTAACATCCCCATCCTAGTTTGATGTCACATTCTTCAAGCTAGATGAGCCTTCCCTAAAGGAGAGGTTACCAGTGCCTTTTTCCCTAAAGGAGAGGTTACTGATGCCTTTGTGCCCACACAGACGGGATAGCTTGAAGATATAGTGAGATTATTGGAGGCCTTTTCTTTTTTTCTCTAAACCACTGCCTCCCTTTAGAGATTGAGGTCATTCTCTGCTCTGGATTCTTTCCCAGCTGTACACCCTAGCATTGCACATCATTGGGATGAAGCTATGTCTTGATCCTGTTTGCACTGGAGCAGGAAGTGAGAATTCTGCCTTCACTTTGCATACTGTAAGGGCATACAGGAAGTTTGAACTCTCATGTCAGAAAACCCCATAGACAAACACTTGTCCCCCTCCTTTGAATTTCTCCTACTATTGTTGGATTTTACTTCTTATACCAACTGTGCTCTCCTCATTGATTGAAAGCGGGTCTGATGTGCAAAACGATGGCAAACACCAACATCAAGCTTCATCCGTGTAATTAAAGGCAGTTTCTAAGCAGGCTGCATCAAATCTGGAACTGGAGCATGAATGAGTTGAGGCTTCCACTCTTTCCTATACTCCTCTTCTCCTTTCCTTTTTTTCCCTATCTACCTCTTTTTTGTGAAATCTCACCACAGGCTTTTTCAGATGAATGAAAATCAGACAGGCAGCCTGTCTGATACTGCAAAGAGTTTATTTTACTACTATGCTGCTAAGAGTTTTGCAAACAGTGTTAACACAACCAGCAGGGCTGTTGAAGGGCTTTTGGAAGAGTAATCTATTGCAAACAGCTGATCTGTGCCTCTGAAATAGAATCAGTTATATAGTACTGATAAATGGCTCTTAGTAACAGTAGCAGATGAATGGCTGTTATTTACTTGTATGCAATATGTGTCAGGATGTATGTGTGAACTGCCAAGTAGAACAGTGGCTGCATAGCATTTCACAACACTTTTGCTCACCCAGGCACAGCATTTGCAAGTATGTTTCTAAAACTTAAAGAAAGGGATAAAGCAGATGCCCTCTTTATGAGGTGCCAAGTGATTGCAGCTCCTGTTGTGGTCCATTGGTTTTGATAGTGATCTGAGGTTTGCACAATTGGGTAGTTAGCCAGAAAGTATAGTTTATGGGTGACTGATGTAGATTGACTTGCATTATGCAGAGGAGCATATCAGATGATCTACTGGCCTCTCTAAGGCATTTAGTTGTTTAAATTATACTTTTGTATAGACCATAATTTTCAAAAGTGTTAAGTGTTCAGAAGCTCCTGGAGCTCAGGTCATTAATTTGCTTAGTTTATTCAGCATGTGCAGCTGGTGCCTTTTAAGTTGGGGGGGCACTTGCCCCCCCAGCGGACAGTAAGCAACTGGGGGGGGTCCCCCAGTGGCCGATCCCACAAACCGGGGTGGGCGGGGTTCCCCCAACATGCAAGTGGCAGTGGCGCGTCACTGGCTCTTCCAGGTGAGTGCAATTGGCTTTGTGGAACTGCTTCTCCTGACGCCCCAACTCCCCAGCCAGCACTCTCGGGGGGGGGGGGCAGAGA
>NW_017729002.1:21763995-21765229 GCF_001723915.1 Gavialis gangeticus
CCCCCCCGGGGGGGGGGGGGGGGGGGCAGAGAGGGGGACCAAAGCTGAGCTCTTCAGTGAGTTCTTTGCATCTATATTCCTAGACACAGACCAAGACAAATCTCTCAATTGGATCATAGGAGGGACACCAGTCCACCAACTGTTAGCACAGACTTAGTGAAGGGGCACTTGGAGGGGCTGGTTGTGTTCAGATCAAGGGGCCCAGATGAACTTCATCCAAGGGTGCTGAAGGACTTGGCCAGTGTCATAGCAGAGTCACTGGCATGGCTGTTCGAGCACTGATGGTGCTCTGGTCAGGTCTCAGAGGACTGGAAAAGGGCCAGTGTGGTCCCTATTTTCAAGATGGAGAGGAGGGAGGAACTGGGAAACTATAGGCCAGTTAGTCTCACCTCCATCCTTGGGAAAACTCTGGAAAAAATCATTAAAGATCACATTTGTGGAAGCCCAGCAGGGGAAATAACGATGAAAGGAAATCAGCATGGATTCACTGCAGGTAGATGACTAACCTGCCTGACTAACCTTGTTTCTTTTTATGACCAGGTCACAAAATGCTTAGATGCAGGAGTCGAGGTAGATGTCATCTACCTAGACTTTAAGAAGTCCTTTGATACAGTATATCATTCTGTTTTCATAAATAAATTGACAGGCTGTGATGTAGAGGATTACATGGTCAGGTGGGTGGCAGGTTGGCTTAGGGGTCGCACCCAGAGAGTGGTGGCGGATGTGTCGATATTGACCTGGAAAGATGTGGGCAGTGGAGTCCCGCAAGGCTCAGTCCTCGGACCAGTGGTATTTCACAGATTTCATAGATTTCATAGACATTAGGGCTGGAAGGGTCCTTGGAAGATCATTGAGGCCAGCCCCCTGTCCCAGGGGCAGGAAGTCAGATATTCAATGTCTTCATCAGTGACTTGGACGAGGGTGTAGAGAGCACCCTGTCAAAGTTCATAGATGATACCAAATTATGGGGCAAAATTAACACACCAGAGGGTAGGGAATGGACCTAGGTGGATCTGGAAATGTTGGAAAAATGGGCAGAACGAAATAGGATGCAGTTCAACAAAGACAAGTACAAAGTGCTGCACCTGGGCAAAAAGAACCACCAACACACTTACAGGCTGGGGGATGACCTTCTCAGCAGCACAGCAGCAGAAAGGGATCTTGGAGTCATAGTTGACTCCATGATGAACATGAATCGTCAATGTGACGAAATGATCAACAAGGCTAACCGCAC
>NW_017729002.1:21770229-21772964 GCF_001723915.1 Gavialis gangeticus
GAGGGAAGGTTTAAGTTGGACATCAGGAGGCGCTACTTCACGGTCAGGGCGGCTAGGGTCTGGAACCAGCTTCCAAGTGAGGTGGTGCAGGCTCCCACCCTGGGGGTTTTTAAGAGGAGGTTGGATGACCACCTTACTGGGGTCATTTGACCCCAGTGCTCTTCCTGCCATGGCAGGGGGTCGGACTAGATGATCTGCTCAGGTCCCTTCCGACCCTAGAAACTATGAAACTATTTACTAGGGCACCCCCTGGAGTAACTAGGAACAATGGCCACAAATTGACATAGAGCAGATTTAGGTTGGACATTAGAAAGAACTTCTTCACAGTAAGGTTTGCCAGAATCTGGAATGGACTTTCAAGGGAGGTGGTGCTCTCCCCTACCTTGGGGGGTCTTCAAGAGGATACTGGACCAAGCACCTAGTTGGGGTCATCTGACCCCAATGCTTTTTCCTGCCCAGGGCAGGGGGTCAGACTCAATGACCTACTGAGGTCCCTTCTGACCCTAACATCTACGTATCTATGCTGAGGTAGAAATAAAACAACCTGGAGTAAAAATTTTCATAGACTCAGCCTGTCCTCATAAGTCATGTGTCCCAGCCTTCTCACCATTTTTGTCACCCTCTGCTGGACTCTCTCCAATTTGTCCACATCCTTTATGTAGTGGGATGTCCAAAACTGAACACAGTACTGAAGATGTGGCCTCACCAGTGCTGAAAGAGGGGAATAATCACTTCCTTGGACCTACTGGCAACACACCTACCAATGCAGCCCAGGATGCTGTTAGCTTCCTTGGCAACAAGGGCATGCTGATGGTTCATATTCAGCTTCTTGTCCACTGTAACCCCCAGGTCCTTTTCTGCAGAGCTGCTGCCCAGCTAGTCAGCCCTGACCTGTAGTGGTGCATGGGATTCTTCCGTCCTAAGTGCAGGACTTTGCACTTGTCCTTGTTGAACCTCATGATATTTCTTTTGGCCCAATCCTTCAATTTGTCTAGGTCACTGTGGGAGAGTGCCTGCTATCTGCCCCCTCCTTCCTCAGGACTCATCTGCCACGACTAAGGAGATGAAAAAATGAAGTGATGTTAAATCCTGAGGGGAGAGATAAGATAAGACAGATCACCCACTGAGATGCTTTATCAGCGCTCATTTATTTTGACACAGAAACAAAAAGTGTATCCATGCTAATTGTCTCATTAGCTAGGGGCAGCAAACTCACCACTTGAGTTAATTGCAGCTTCCCAGCTGCAATACTGCTGGCCCGGAGGACTCTCTTTAACTCCGGCCAAGCTGGCCATCTCTTAGGCGTTGGTTCCCTGGGGTTGTGTTCTCCTTAGAGATCTGGGCAGCCAGTCACTGGTCCCACTGTCTCAGTAGGGATCCTGCTGTTCCTTTCAGAGTGTCGCCCCACGCCGCCTCTTCAGCCACCTCTTGGCTGTCTTGGGGAAAGGAGCTACCAGGGCTTGTGGTTCCCTCCTCCCTGGGGTCCTGCCAGCCAAATCTCCCATTGCATGTCCCGGAAGTGGGTGTTCCCCTCCTTTCTGCATCTCATCAGATAAGGTGCCACCTTCATCGTGTTCTTGTCTGTGGCATCCTCCAATCCTCAGGTAAGTCTGAGGATAGCCATTTCCTCTCTTCTCTTCCAGTGCCCCCAGGGCAATGTCTAATGCTGCATCCTGCCTTTTATGTGTGGCAGAGATCATTATGTCTTTACCTGTTCCTGGTGTGTGTGCCTTAGCCCCCTTATCCACCTGTGATGTAGTTTCACCCTGAGTTTTTCCCTTAGTAACAGGGGCTCAGCTAAAGCCCCCTGTTACACACCTCCACCCTTTTGTCCCCCCAAAATTACGATCTGATGGGTCTTCTTTGTCTTCGACCTGAACCACTGAGTTCATTGCTCTTGCATCTCTGTCTGTCATGGTTTATGGGCATGACAGGAAGGCCACATTCCTATTTTTCTTTCCTGCTCAATGTTTTACTGAAAAATAAAAAGGTTGTAAAGCAAGAGACCATCTCATTAGCCTAGCATTATCAAGCTTGGTGGTTCATAGCCAGTGCAGGGGTGCATGGTCTGTTATTAGCATGAGCTCCCGGCCTAGTAAATAATATGGAAACAGCTCCACTCATCTGATAGCCAAACACTCCCTCTTGATTGTAGAGTACCGTGTCTTGGCTGATATTAGCTTTTTACTAGTGAAGGCTATGGGTCTCTCTTCTTCCTCATCCTCTTGGAAAAGGATGGCTTCCAATGTTGTGCTGGAGGCATCAGTTTGTAAAAAAACCCATCGTTTCAAAATCCAGCATATACAGCACTGGGTGTTGGCACAGGGCTGTCTTCACTTGTTCAAATGCTTGAATAGCCTGGGGATCCCACTGTAGTCTGTTTTTCCGACCTTACATCATCTCTGTCAGCAGTGCAGCCTTTTCCAAAAAATCCTTGATGAAATGTCTGTAATAGTTAGGGAAACCCAGGAAACATCGTAGTTGTTTGCAGCAATGGGTGCTGTCTGATGGCCGCCACCTTGTCAGCTAGGGGGTTTATTTTTCCTTGTCTGACCATAAACCTGAGATACTGGATCTCCTTCTTTCCCAGGGAACACTTCTGGGGATTCGTGGTCAACTTTGCTTGACGAAGCTTGTTGAGGATCTCCTGTAGGTGTTGGCAGTGGGTTTCCCAATCGTGGGAAAATACAATAATATCATCAATATATGCAGCCACGTACTCTTGATGTGGAGCC
>NW_017729002.1:21777964-21781514 GCF_001723915.1 Gavialis gangeticus
CATCATCTCTGTCAGCAGTGCAGCCTTTTCCGAAAAATCCTTGATGAAATGTCTGTAATAGTTAGGGAAACCCAGGAAACATCGTAGTTGTTTGCAGCAATGGGTGCTGTCTGATGGCCGCCACCTTGTCAGCTAGGGGGTTTATTTTTCCTTGTCTGACCATAAACCTGAGATACTGGATCTCCTTCTTTCCCAGGGAACACTTCTGGGGATTCGTGGTCAACTTTGCTTGACGAAGCTTGTTGAGGATCTCCTGTAGGTGTTGGCAGTGGGTTTCCCAATCGTGGGAAAATACAATAATATCATCAATATATGCAGCCACGTACTCTTGATGTGGAGCCAGCAAGCGGTCCATCAAGTGTTGGAATGAGACTGCTGCTCCACAGAGCCCAAAGGGCATCCATCTAAATTGAAACAAGCCCCATGGGGTTCCAAAGGCTGGGTTTTTTTGTCAGTTGGAGCCATTGGGATTTGCCAATATCCCTTAGTGAGATCTAGGGTTGAGATGTATTTAGCTTGGCTGACCTTTTCTAGCATCTCCTCAACCTGAGGCATAGGGTAAGCATCGAATGTTGCTATTTCATTTACCTTCTGATAGTCAGTGCATAATCTTATGGTCCCATTAGTCTGGGACCACCACCATTGTCTTCTCCACAGGCTTCGAGATTCCTCTATGATGCCCAAGTTTCTTATTGCCTTGATTTCTTGTTTGACAGTGAGCCATAGGTGACGAGGTAGCCTCCTCCATTGGTCTCATATGATCTGTCCTGGTGGGGTTTGGATGCGATGTTCTACTCCTTGGGCTTCCCCTGGGGTCTTGCAGAATACATCGCTATATTCTGACATTAAGGCCTTTAATGTATCCTGCTGCTCCCAGTTAAGTTGGCTATCTATCTCAGGTCAGGGCGTGTCCTCCCTTCCCTTTTGAATTTTCCTGTCTCCTTCAAGTTTGTCGCATACAACTGGATCCTGAATCATCCATCCCTCCCTTTGACGCCACTTCTTCAATAAGTTAATGTGATATATTTGTTTTCTCCTAGTGGGCTCAGTCTGTAGTATCACATAGTTTACTGGCCCCATACACCTGGTTACTTGGAAGGGACCCTGCCACTGGGTTATCAACTTGTGTGGGTTGTTGAGTAATAACACTAGCACCAAGTCTCCTGCCTTCAGTTCTCTTTCTGCGGTATGTGTGTCGTAATTTTGTTTCTGTCTTTCTTGTTTCTGCTTTAAGTTTCAAGCTAATGCCAGTGCCCGCTCTAACCACTCTCGAAAATCAGTCTCAGCCTGTGGCCGTAGTGCGTCATTTGGTAGTGTGCCCCATCTTTCACAGATCACATCAAGGAGTCCCTTAGGGTTATGGCGAAAAATCAGCTCAAACGCAGCGTACCCTGTGGATGCTTGGGGAACTTCTCAGATTGCAAACAGGAGAGGGGGGATCATAGTATCCCCCCCTTGGGGATTGCCCTGTATGCATGCCCGTATCATCCCTTTTAGTGTCCAATTAAAACGTTCCTCTGAGGGTGGTAGATAGAAGTCCGGAGTTGTTTAATTTTGAGTATGTTACATACTCCCAGCAGGATCTTAGACATGAAGTTTTTGCCCTGGTCAGTAAGGATCTCCCAAGGAATGCTGACCCACGCAATCCATTTCATAAGCGCACTAGCCATCACAGGAGCCATCACTGAACATAGGGAAACAGCTTTGGGGAATCGAGTGGCATAGTCAATGATAACTAGGATGAACCGGCAGCCTGTCCAGCTGCGGGGAAAAGGGCCTGCCACATCCATGGCAGTCCTATCAAATGGGTGCCCCTCCAGTGGCATTGGTCTCAATGGGGCCTTGAGCAGCCTTAGCTCCTCTGTTTTCTGGCACTCTGGGCATTCCACGCAAAAACTTTCCACCATTTTGTAGAGCCCTGGCCAGAAGACCCGCCGCTTTAACCTAGCTTCCATCTTATCCTTCCCCAAATGACCCCTCATGGGAAGGGTGTGAGCTACTCGAAGAAGATCCTGCCAGTATTTCTGCGGGACTAGAACCTGTTGTTTCTTACCTCCCTCTTTCTGGTTCTCCACCCAGTATAGGATGCCCGTCCTTACCTTGAAGTGGGGGTTCAGGCTTGCCTGCTCTGGGTCCACCACCTCTCCTTTCCGTCTGGCCAGCTGTGTTTGCCAAATATTCCGGAACAGTGGCTCCTGTTCTTGTTCCTCTCTGAAGTAGCTATCTCCAATAATCTGCTCCAGATCCAAGTCTTGTCCTTCTTCCTCCTCCAGGGTACCAAAACATATCACATCAGAATCACCCTGCCATTCTCCCCCATTCCTTCTCAGCACTTGGGAGACTACTCCTTTCAGGTGAGGCCAGTCGACTCCCAGGAGCATAGGGCAAGGCAGGATTTCAGCTAATCCCACTGAGATTTCCTCCTTGTGGCCCATAATGGATAGCCGAAGTCACCTTCTTACCTAGGTATAGGAAGCCCCAGGTATATAGACCATTCTCACAGGTGACTCTGGGCTTCCCAACTGTGCAGGTAGTAGGTCCGCCCTTATCATGGACTGGGAACAGCCAGTGTCAACAATAGCCGGGATGATGGTGTCCCCCATGCGGACCTCTACTGGTTTATTTTGTCACCTGAGACCCTTATGCCATCCAAAACTACAATCCATTTTTTCCTCATGGGGACTCTCCGTTGTTGTCTCGGTCTGGAATCTGTGAGGGTAAACCCAATATATGTGCCCCCTTTCCCCACATAAATAGCAAACAATGTCTTTGTTGTCTCAACCTCGGGGCTCTCAACCTGGTTTTCTGAGTCTCTCCCCTTTTCTTCCTTTGTTAGTGGTCTCTGAGCATTGCCTGATACCTATCCCACTTGAATGCTCCCTCCTAGGGGCCTCGACCTCAGTTTCAACTGTGACATAGTCCTCTGCCAGGTGTAAAGCTTTTTCCATTGTTTTCAGCTGATGTTGCCTCACCCAGCATTGGGTGTTGCCCCCTAAGTCATTCAGAAATTGTTCAAGTACAATGTGGTCTACTACCTTCGCTATGGACCATGTGCCCAGCTGGAGCCATCGTTCTACGAGGTCCCGCAGGGTCTGAGTTAGCAGGCATGGCCGCAATCCCTCCTCACCTTTCTGAGCTTGGAACTTCTGGTGGTAGGACTCCGGGGAGATCTCAAGGTGGTACAGTATGGCTTCATTTATTTTACCATAGTCTCGGGACTCTGATCAGGTGAGAGCCTGGTAGGCCGCTTGTGCAGGGCCAATGAGCAGGGGCCCTATGTGCACAGCCCAGCTGCTTGGGTTCCACTTGCATGCTGCTGTTGTTCTCTCGAAGGCCTCTAGGTAGCAAATGTGGTCCCCATCTTCAAGAAAGGGAAGAGGGAGGACCCAGGCAACTATAGGCCCGTCAGTCTTACCTCAGTCCTGGGGAAACTCTTTGAGAAGATCATCAAGGAGCACATTTGTGATGGGCCGGCATCAGAAATGATGCTCAGGGGCAATCAGCATGGATTTATTAGGGGGAGATCATGTCAGACCAACCTGATTGCCTT
>NW_017729002.1:21781842-21814904 GCF_001723915.1 Gavialis gangeticus
AGGAGTAATGGGCACAAGTTGATGGAGAGGAGGTATAGATTGGACATCCGCAAAAACTACTTCACAGTTAGGGCGGCTAGGAGCTGGAACCAACTTCCAAGGGAAGTGGTGCTGGCCCCTACCCTGGGGGTCTTTAAGAAGAGGCTGGATGCCTACCTGGGTGGACTCATTTGAGTCCCGTTTCTTGTTTTGGGGTTTTGTTGTTCTCCCGCCCTGGTGGGGGGTCGGGCTAGAAGATCTACTAGGTCCCTTCCGACCCTAAATCTATGAAACTATGAAACTATATGCCTGTATGTCATCCTGGGGGGTCATTTTGGGAAACCGGGACCCATCACCTTCTCTTCTTAGAGCCACTTGTTGAGCTTTGATCTTTTCACTTAGGTCTTGTTGCTGAGAGAACAGTCTGATTCGGGCTTCAGCTTCCTGGGTCCGTACACGGTTTATTTCCTCCAGTTATGCCTGCTGACCCTGCAGTAGCTGGAGGGTGGGTGAGGTTGTGTTCCTGTTGCCAAGTCACTGGTGCTTAGATGTGCATGGACTCCACGTTTTCCACGAGGTCCCACGGGTTTTTCCAAACAGGGTTTACCGGCCAATGCACCAATTTGTGGGAGGGTGCCTGCTATCTGCCCCCTCCTTCCTCAGTATTCACCTGCCACGACTAAGAAGATGAAAAAAATGAAGTGATGTTAAACCCTGAGGGGAGAGATAGGATAAGCCAGACCACCCACTGAGATGCTTTATCAGCGTTGGTTTATTTTAACATAGAAACAAAAAGTGTATTCACGCTAATTGTCTCATTAGCCAGAGGCAGCAAATTCGCCACTTGAGTTAATTGCAGCTTCCCAGCTGCTCTGCTGCTGGCCCAGAGGACTCTTTAACTTTGGCCAAGCCGGCCATATCTTAGGGGTTGGTTCCCTAAGATCATGTTGTCCTCAGAGATATGGACAGCTGGTCGCTGGTCCCACCATCCCAGTAGGGATCATGCTGTTCCTCTCAGAGTGTAGCCCCATGCCGCCTCTTCATCTGCCTCTTGCCTGTCTTGGGGAAAGGAGCTACCAGGGCTTGTGGTTCCCGCCTCCCTGGGGTCCTGCCAGCCAAATCTCCCATTGCATGTCCCGGAGATGGGTGTTCCTCCCCTTTCTGCATCTCATCAGATAAGGCGCTGCCTTCATCGTGTTCTTGTCTGTGGTGTCCTCTGATCCTTGGGTAAATCTGCAGATAGCCATTTCCTCTCTTCTTCTCTTCCAGTGTCCCCAGGGCAATGTCTAATGCTGCATCCCATCTTTTATGTGTGCCAGAGATCATTAAGTCTTTACCTGTTTCTGGTGTGTGTGGCTTAGCCCCCTTATCTACCTGTGATCTAGTTTCACCCTGAGTTTCTCCCTTAGTAACAGGGGCTTGGCTAATGCCCCCTGTTTCAGTCAGTCTGAATCCTAACCCTACCCTCCAGTGTGTCTCCTAGTCTACCCTGCTTGTTGTCATCTGCAGACTTGCTGAGGATGCACTTTAAGCTATCTTCCAGGTCATTGATGAAGAGATTGAACAAAATCGGCCCCAGGACAGACCCCGTGGCACTACCAAGTAGACCACTTTCATCTACTGCTAGTGTCATATTGTAGAAATGGGAGTAAGATGGTATGTGTCAGATTTGTACTGAGAAGACCTCCTAGTTGCAAAGCTCAAGGGACAGGTCTTGCCAACAAAACCTGTCCCATCTGTTTTTCAGTAAAACTAAAATATTTGTGTGTGTACACTTGGAGAAGTAGCCCAACCTGTGTGCAAAATGATGGTGAGGCTGTTTTAACATTTTACCTGACCATTGCGCTGGTGAAAGGAACTCAGCCCAGCTGGGCTGAGTTCCCATCCCCAGTGGTAGATCACGTGATTTTATATTTACAGACTGTGTGCCATGTGCCAGATTAATGTGTTCCACACACCCCGCCCACCATACCCACACTGCACACATACACACCCATACCCCCCCACACACTTCCCAACCACACACCCCCATACACCCATTACCACCCACACAATATATAAGAGTAAGTCTCTATTTTGAGCTATTATTCAATCGCCTCTAGATACACTACATAAACACACATAAATTAGGACAAAAATATTTAAAAAAAAAGATTAAAATAAGTTATAGTAGATGTTTGATTTTTTATTTTATGATTTTTTTTTCTGGTTTCAAGATGGTAGCACCCTCCCCACCAAAAGTACTCCTTTTGGGGCAAGGGGAGGGACTTCTGGTGTCAAACATCAGCGGTTAGAGGTGGGATTTAAGGTCCCAAGATGGTGACCAGGGGGTGAGGCACCAATAAAGGAGCAGGGCTACCCTTGTGGCCCTTGATAGCTCACCAAAACTCATGAAGTGGCCCTCTAGCTGAAATAATTGCCTGCTCCTGTTCTACTGACTCACATGGAATGGGGCTGTTCACACAGGTGTAGCCCAGGTGGTACGCACTGGTACCCCCCTCTTCAGTTGAAGGGATGTTAGCAGGTGTGAGTGTGCTGTGGGAAAGTGACTGCCTAGCTTAGGCCAGCTCACCTCCCTCCCCTACAGAGCAGAGCACAGCAGAGCAGAGACCATGGGCACCCAGTAAATTTTAACTATTTACACATTTAATTTACAGTGCAGAGTCAATAAAACATATTGAACATGTACATATATCTAGGAACTATTTATGGATTTAAATCTACAGAGACAGTGAATCTTATTAAAACATATACACAGGCAATAACAACTGGGTATGGTAGAGGAAGGCTCTTTATCAGCATAGGCCTTGAACCTCAGCAGTCTTCTAGTTAGTGTACAGCCCTTACCCTCATCAGGCCCCCCAGGCGGTAGGCAAGGGAACAAGCAACAGCAAAACACAGGTTAAACAAATGTCAGCAGATGAAACCCAGCAAGGATAAAACAATAGTCTGAGTATACATAAATGAGTCTACATCAACAAAATTCAGCACAAAGATAACAAACACATGAAAGTAAAATAATGAATAAGGGGTGCTCTAGCAGACCCTTAAGTAGTTGAACCACTAGCAGGCAAAACAAGGCAGTTCATGGGCATTTCATAACACAACATTAAAGTACACGTTTACAGCAAAAGACACAACTTACAGGCTACTCTACAGTATAAGGAATGAGGACAATCTTAAACAGTTACATAATGAAACAGACAGTGGTACAGCCATTGTGCCAAAAGGGAAGGAATAATATAAGGAAACAAAACAGGTTACCATAAAGAAACACTGTCACCCACAACTAGTTCACTTGACTAGAATGGCTCAGTAACCATGAAGCTGGGGGCCATCCTCCCCTGTGGAAACCCCTGTCTCTTTCCCTCCCTGGGACTGCAATCCCCTACCCAGGTAACTCATGACTCCCCAACAGTGGAGGGCTTGGCTCATCTCTCTCTCTCTCTGGGCTTGGCTGCCGGGGCACTCCACCCTTGCTGGGATGGCCACTCTGCCTTGCTGCCATTTGCTTCAGGAAGGCCTGAGCTGCCTTGTACAGCTACCTAGGCCTATCAGCCCTCTCAGGCCCCATGGACTGCTCTGTGCACCGTGGGGTTTTTCCAAGCCCCGTGTACTGCTCTGTGCACTGGAGAGGGGGCTCCTGCCTCTTGCAGGAATGGGGACCTGCCCTGTCTTGTGCTACCACTGGGTCCGTTCAGCTCCCTCTGGGCCCCATGCACTGCTCCATGCACCAACACCACAGCTCCCTTAGCGGCGGGGCTGGGACGCAGCCACTTGCTGCTCCACCCCGCTGGTCAGCTCCACCAGCCCTTCTTTGTCATCCCTCATCTAACCCGCCCATGTACTGGGTACGCAGGCTTTTATCCCTTCCGGAGGCTCTACCCTCAGACTGAAAATTGACCAGTGGGGAAGTCCAAGGGGTTAGTTCCCCATCAGGTCCTCTTCTTCACCTCACCTTTGTGTCAGTGCGGGGCAGGCCTGCCCTTTGATTTTCCTGATCAGTGGGGAAGGGAAATACCCCCACCAATCAACTTGAGCCATCTGGGCTCAAGCCAACAAGCCGGGCTGTCAATGAGCCCACCAGCCAGCCTGCCACACCAGCAAAGGATCAGGCCCAAGAAATTGAAAGTGTTTTTCTCATTACCTGTGCAATGCTTTTAGTTACAAGCTTGTTCCATGAGGCAAAGCGGGGTGGGCTGTGTCTGCCTCTAGTTTTGTATTGTGATGGGCTAGCTGGCAGTGACTTAGCTCAGGGGGTTTGAAAGGGCAAAAGATAATGGGAAGACTTGGGATTCTCTTTCCGCACCAATCAGGCCCCAGAGACTCACCCTCCATGTCCCCTGATTGGCCCCTTGGGTCACCTGGAGGGGGATAAAAGGGGCAGCACAGCTGACTCAGAGAAGACCAGCGAGGGACCACAAGGAAGGAGATTCAAAGAGCTGGCAAAGAGCTGAGCCAGTGGGGCAGGAGCAGTTGCCCCTGAAGAGCCTGAAGGAGGGGGACCTTCAGGCAGCAGTTGCACCCTCAGCACCATGGTGTGTGGCCCGCAGGAGAGGCTCCCCACTGGGCTCCAGGATTGCCTACAAGAGGCTGCAGCCAGCAGGAGAGGCTCCCCCAGCTCCAGGAAGGATCTGAGCAGCGACCTGAGGGGTTCCCAGCTCTGCTTCCAGCTCCTCCGATCAGAAGCCAGGCAGCTTGATGTGAGGCCAGGCTCCAGGAAGGTCAAGACCCCTAGCAGGCTGGAGTAGTGCCACCAGTGGTGGCTGTGTGGCAGTGTTTCTGCCTGCCCCATAGGAGATCTGGCTTCAAGACCCAGATGAGGTGACATGTGGTGAGTGAGCTAACAAGGAGCAAATTTTCTTGCAGTGGAACGGGGCCATTGTGTTTTCCCCCTTTCTCCCCCTCCAGGTACCTAGGCCCTATATTCCTTGTCATTCAACATTTTGTATTTTGCCTTTTATATTTCACCAATGAGTATTGTTTGTTCTGCTGTTTGTGTTTCATATTTTGGTTAACCCTGTCATTCGTCAACTGGATGAATATGTCTATGATTGTAAGTGTCTGACCTTTGTTGAATCCTGCCCCTTTGGGGCATTGTAGTGTTCCCTATACCCCCTGGTTTATACTGGTTATGTTCCCAGTACTGTTCTCTCATTAAAAGGTATATGGTTAAGTCCCCATTGGTGGTCTGGCTCTGCTCTATAGGGGGAGGAGAGTCCCTGCACCTCATAGCGCTTGTGCACCTGCTCTGATCCCTTTAATTGGAGAGGGGGTACCTCTTGGAGTACTGCCCAGTTTACAGTATCAAAGAAAAGGTTTGTCATTCTGACTCATGACTCTGTCATTACACACAAAGATTGACACGTTGAAAAACTGAACAACCAAGTATCCTGACACTTATACAGGGGAACACCCTCCTGTCTTAAGGGACCAGCACAAAATTCTCAAGATGGACTACTTAGTTCAATGCCCTTCAGCTCTCAAAAAAACCAAAACACTACTGAGTTTCGGGGCCTTTCAGACAGGTTTCACTGTAACAATTTCCAAGGAATCTTACTCTGATTCCAAGTAACTTATTTGTCCATGACAGCACCTTGGCTATTAATGAATAGAAGGAAAAAATTAATAAAAGATAAATGTTTATGTATTACTGGATGAGAGAAAAGTCAATAAACAGAGTTGGCATCTTAGGAAACCCAAAGTAGACTATCTGGACCTGTCCTAGACAGACAGGCGATCCACGGTGTCTGGCAACACTTCCTACTCCATGTTGTCATTTCAGTACATATAGAGAAACAGATTTTTGAGGAAATGGGAGGGACATCGCTTTTGGAGGGATGGGGATAAAGTCTAGCTGCCAAGGCAGAAGCAATGTTATGGAGAAAGAGTGAAAGCAAAAAAGCAGTGCTGTTCTGAGTAATAAATAACATTTTTTTCTGTCTAAAACACTCCATGAATGAGGGGTGGGTAGGCAACAGGAATTATATGGGAACTGACTGTCTCAGTGGCTGGCTCACTCAAAGAAGTTGTTTATAGCTTTGCCAATGAATGTTGCTACAGGAGAGTGTTGCTGACAGCTGTGACTCACCCTCTGGGCCACCTTCCTCCCCTGGTACTACCCTCTATCCTGCTTTGCCACGTACTGCCAAAATGTACCATTTCTTCCTAGACTTTTCTCGGGAGGAAAGAATCTCTGCATTGACCCTTCCAGCCTCAACCCTCAAACACACCCACCCATCCACCCACTGACTATTTACTTTGAGGAAGTGAGCTCATTTCCAGTACCCATTGGAAGATGACACAAGCTGAAATCCCACTTGAAACTCAGAAAAGACTGGAGTCATAAATGCAAGACAGGTGGTGCAATAAAGCCTTGAAATGCATGTTGCAGTGACATGGAGACAATCCTGTAGGTCGGGGTGACCAACCTGCACAAGTGGCACAGGCAGCCCCCGTGTGTGGCATGTGGCAGGTAGAGGAGGGAAAAAGCAAAGTGGCAGATCAGACAGGGAGCACAAGGCTGGGAGTAGAAAGCAGATCAGGAAGGGGAAGAGAATCAGAGTGGCATTCAGGGAGGGTGCAGAGCTAATTTTTGGCATGCCTCCCAAAAGGATTGGCCCCCACTGCTGTAGGTTATCTCTGTAGCCACCTGTGTGTGTGACGCATGCACGAGGCTCACTGCTCTCCCCCACCACCCTCCACCAACTGTGGAAAACACTTATTTGTGGAATAGCTCTGCAACAGTTTCGAATATTAAAAGATTTTTCAAAGGAGGAAATTATAAAATCATAAAAAAGTAGGGGTGAAAGGGACTGCTGAAGTTCATCTAGTCCTGGCTTGTTCAACATATGGCCTGCGGCCCGCCAAGCCATTTTCTGAGGCCCGAGGTGCTGCAACAGGAAATGAAAGTAAACACTGTTTACTTTTGTTCCCACCCCTTGTCCCGCCCCCAATCCCTCAGCAGCTTCCTAATGGATGCTGAAGGGCTGGGGAAGGGACAAGGTTCCCACATGCACCACATCAGCTTGACATTGCCAACAAGGTGTGTGTGGGAAAAGGAGTAGCTGGCAGCAAAAGCACGAGTCATCAGTGACTGGAGAGCGT
Organism: Gavialis gangeticus; assembly: GCF_001723915.1. Lineage (NCBI taxonomy): Eukaryota > Metazoa > Chordata > Crocodylia > Gavialidae > Gavialis > Gavialis gangeticus. Next base: position 21,788,929 of record NW_017729002.1, read on the forward strand.
GTCGCTGGTGCCAGGAGCCAGAGCCGTGAGCGAAAGGTAAGTGCAGGCGGGTGTCCTTTGGCTGGGGTCCATTGCCTGGGGCCGGGGCCTGACATTGTTGAGGTATCTGAGGTTGCACTTGGCATGATGGCAGCACCTGCATGCATGAGGATGTACCTTACATATGGTGACTTTACCATGCATATGAAGCATTAACTGGCATTAGATGGCATTACTGAGAGTCATTTGAAGCTGCACTTGGAACACGATGGCAGCACCTGCACGTCAGGCTGTACCTTACATATTATGACTATACCTGATGGGTGGGGGGTCCATATTGATACCACAGTATTATTACATAGTAATAAAATGGTGATTTGGAACTGGTGAGTTGCTTTTAACTTCACCTATCTCTGCCAAACTAGTTTTCCTGTGACTAAAATTAATTTTGGCTCTATTAGCCACAGGGCCTACCCTCTGCTCAAAAGATGGTGAATCAGAGGAAACAAAAAATTGATGCTGAATGTCGAGTTTTCAAAGATAGTTGGACCACTGATTTTTTTTTTCGCTATTGAACAAAATGGGAACATCCTGTGTCTGATTTGCCAAGAGAAAGTAGCTGTCTGCAAGGAGTACAATGTGAAGCAACATTATTTTACAAAACATGCAAAGAAATTTGACAACCTGGTGGGTCAGATTAGAATTGATCGGGTGAACTCTCTAAAACAGAGCATGAACGGGCAACAGTCTGTTTTCAAAGCTGCAAGGCAGAATTCTGAGGCAGCAACCAAGATCAGTTCATTGCACTGTTTGGCAGCACGTATTGCTGTGAACAGCTTTTCTCCAGAATGAAGAACATAAAAACAAAATCAAGATCACTTCTGACAGATGGACATCTATCTGGAATACTCCGCATCACCACATCAATTGTGCCAGCAGATATTGATAACTTGTGCAAGCAAAAACAATGCCAAGGATCACAATAAAGAAATCAGTGTTCATTGTAGTTTTCAGAAAGTTAATAAGAGTAGATTTGTACACATTGTTGTTTTTACACTGTTTTTGTACACTTCCAGCGTGGATTGGAGCATGCTTGTTTTCTTGAGACCTGACAACGGTGGTATTGCCACCTGTCTCTTTTTTTGCCAGGATAGTTCCTGTTGTAACAGAATGTCCCCAATTCTGAACCTCACTGGAGAACTGTGCTTTATGCTTGTGTAAGAATACAGCATGAATGATTTGGGTTCCAACGTAAATTTGGAGCAGGTAAAAATCTTTGTAAAAATACTGTCCAGTGTTTGGATTGTGTTTGCTTCTGTTTCTCTTTGTGGGGGATTGGGGGTTCAACTTGTTACTACTTGTTAAAGATGTGTTACTCACAAGTTATTAATGCAATAAAAGTAAATCTTCTTGAAGATTATTCTCAAAAATACCTGTATTTTGTTGCTCTGATTAGTTTCCACTCTGGCTGATACCTTTTCCACTTTTGATCTGTCGACTTACATTATGCTTCTTTCATTCACTGAGAAGTGAGTAGAAGCGAAAGTGTTTATTTTAGTCAAGTGTTTGGTATTATGTCATTGTTGCTTTTATATTGTTTTTATTTTGGATTTTAAACCACATTTCCAGGCCCATCTCATTGTCAGTTCCTGCAACTTCATTGGTGTCAAAGGTCACGTGACATCACTTCCTGACATGATGCTGCTTCCTGTGATGTCTTTGAATATGGCTCACCGGCCCACTGGGTGATAAAAAGTTCATGATCTGGCCCCACATTCAAAAAAGGTTGGACACCCCTGATCTAGGCCAACACCCTGCCTGAGGCAGGATCATCCGTATCCAAACCATCCCAAGTCAATTCTTGTCTAACCTGTTACTAAAATTACACAGACAACCTTGCCACAAAACCAGAAAGCATAGTGACCTAACCTGACACAGGTAAAAAGAGGAATAATGGTGGCCAATGTTATGCTGCTGCAAGGTTTGTTAGTCTATGATTGAGAGATTGAAGGAAAAGGGCCACACCTCCTGCCAAAAAGGAAAGCAAAAGTCCCTATAGTCCATATGAATCTGACTACAGATAAAATTCCTTCCTTACCCCAAACATGGTGAATGGTCTGACCCTGAGTTGTGGGGAAAAAAAATCCTCTAGCCAGGAACCTCCAGGTTTTAGTTCCAGCAGGAGTGCTGGCACACTCTTGTCAAAAACCCCAGCCTTGGCTGTAGCCAAAACCTAGTGCCCCACCCAGCTCTGCATGATGAAGCTTGGCGGCGCTTGCAAGGCATCTTTGGAGAAATCTCTCAGATATTCTTAATGATGCAACTACATTTGTGCCCCATGTATAAACTCCCCATTCTCTTCCCAATGCAAACATAAGGCATGTGCCAGTGTGGTACCTCGAGGCTGTGGACTTGCATAACTGCAGTTATAGTGGCACAAATATCTCCAAGTAAGTAAACAGGCCTCTCCAGTCTAATTCTGCTCTTAGAATAATAGAAAATAGGGCTGGAAGGGACCTCGGTAGCTCATCTAGTCCAATCTCTGCATAAGACAGGATCACCCCTATTCAAACCACCCCAAGCAAATTCATTGTGTGATGAAGTCACCAACAGAGCAAATAGAGCTCTGGCATGCATCAGCAGGTGTGCCGCCAATAGATCCATTTGGGGTTGGTGAGGCCACAGCTGGAGTACTGTGTCCAGTGTTGGGCACCACACTTCAAGAAGGATATGGACAAGCTTGAAAGGGTGCAGAGAAGGGCCACCTGCATGATCAGGGGCCTGGGGGAGAGGCATTATGAGGAGAGACTTTGAGAGTTGGGTTTGTTCAGTCTGAGTAAAAGGGGGTGACTTGGTAGTTGGCTACAAATGTCAAGGGAGAACACCACGATCTGGGAGAGCAACTTTTCAGAAAAACACCTCCTGGGAGGATGAGGACCAATGGGCACAAGCTAGTCAAGAAAAAGTTTAGGCTAGACATACAGAAAACTTATTTTCTGTGCGGATAACTAGAATCTGGAACACTTCCAGTAGAGGTGGTGCCATTGCCATCCTTGGCAGTGTTCAAGAGGAGGCTGGAGAAGCATCTCATTGAGCTCATTTGAGCCCAATTACCTCCTGCCCATGGCAGGGGACCAGACTTGATGATCTTACCGGTCCCTTCTGGTCCTTCTTTCTATGATTCTGATTCTACAATTGACTAACCTTTAAACAAGACTATACTGCCAACCCTGGCATAACCACAAAACATAACACCATAACATGCCACAGGTAAATCTGGGAGACCACTATGGCAAATGTTCTGCTACTGCAAGGGTTGTTAAAATACGCTCAAGACGTCCCAGGAAAAGCCCCATGTCCCTTGCTACAGAGGGAGGGAAAACCCCCCAGTCTGTACCAGTCTGACCATGGGGTAAAATTCCTTCCTGATCCCAAATGTGGTGATTGGTCTAACCCTGAGTGGAGGGGCAAGACCCTCTAGTGAGGAATCTCTGCTTTTAAGTCCCAGCAGGAGCACTGACATAACCCAGTCAAAATACCCAGCCTTGGCTGCAACCAGTACCCAATGCTTCTGATGTAAATCTGGAGTGACTCCAGATTTATATTAGTATGAGAGAGTATTTTAAGCTCTACAGGGCAGGAAAGATAGCATTCATTAGTGTCTAATTTCTTTCCCATGCCTACTCTGCTTCCCAATAGAAAATGCCTCAGACAGGCACGAAAGTACCTGTTTACACAGTGCCATATGCATTTACAGTGTAACATGTAATTTATAATAATGATACTCTCAAATTTATTTATTTATTTCCTTGACTTTAGTAAGTAAAAAAGTAAGGAAAGGAGTCTGATTCCACATAGTGACGTCAGGGAGCCAAGTCCTCAGATAACATACATCCTCAGGGGACCAACTTCTCAGCTATCATAAATTATTACAGACGATGGAGCTTATAGAAACTGAGGATTTGACCCAGGAAAACAGTGATTAGTGCAAAGAAAACAAAACAGCAAAGATGAGGCTGTGCAGAATAATCCAAAGAATCCACACTTGTTATTGTCCCCATTCAGAATATTTTTTCTTCAGGCCTAAACCACTAAGAGGTACATATCCCACAGGAATTTAAATCACATTAATGCTATCAAAGCCAGCAGAGCCAGGACACACAAACTCAGATTAGACATACAAAAAACTAGAACTCTTGGTTCCAAAATGATACCTTTTATTAGACCAACTGGAAAATGGCAAGAAAATTGTCCTTTTCTGCAAGGTTTTGGGATCCAAGTCCCTTTGTCAGGCTCTGGGAAAAGTTTAGATGGTACAAGATGGTAAAAAGTCCCCATAGGTAGGAAATAAACTTCATTTTTGCACAGAGGGAGCTGAAGATGGAAGTCTGTCCCTCTGGGTCCATGAGAGTGTCTTTGTGAGCTGTGTTGAGTGGCTCTTTGATGTGTTGATCAGGTAGAATTCCTTCCCTGGAGGTGTCAGATGCCAGGCAGGGAGGCAAAAAAAACTTCCTTGTTGTTCTACAATTTTCTTGCCATTTTCCAGTTGATCTAATAAAAGGTATAATTTTGGAACTGTGACAGTGCAGGGTCCTAGAGGTGGCCGTGATCTCCCCTAGCACCCCCTACCGTGCCAAGTCGGTGTTAAAGCACCCTCACCATCTCACCGGCCACATCTTTGATGTTAACAATGTCCACATCCTTCTTGAAGTGCAGTTCCCATTCCAGGCAGTCTTCTGGGGACACTGGGACACAGTCCTGACATTCAGGCTGTCCTGGAAAATCAAGGATGCTTGGTTGTGTTAGGCATGTGTTGATGTTGGTGTCAACACTATTTCTAAGCAATGCACATGCAGAGACACATTGGGTATAAGGAGTAGGAGCAGGAATATTTTGCAGGTAAAGGGGTACCTGCAAAATTTTTGAAATTTGAAAACCACTGACCTAGGCTAACACCACACAGCAGTCTCTCTCTCCCTCTCTTCCTACAGCCTGGCATGCACGTAAAATGTTTAAGGGTCTGCTACTGCTCTCAAGTGGTGAGCCTGGCTCTTTAACTTCAGGAGTAGCAGTGCATCCTTCCAGATGTGGAGGCTGGGGTTATGGGTTGGGGTTATAGCCCCAGCTGATGGATGTCACTTGGGGGTCATTACATAAATGTGTACAAATGGTGTGAGGGTTATAGTGATATCACCTCACAACCCAAGTGCCACATTAGACTTTGTGCGGCGGAATCCCTGCTACTTCATACCACACAGGTGAGAGCTAATGCAGCAGTTGGCAGGGTCACCCTAATCTAGTCACTGCTGCTGAATGTTGAAATGATCTGCTAGGTCAGAAAGAGTGTGTCAAGCAATGTCAGTGACTGGCAGTAATTGCCAAGGCGTCCCTTTAAAGCTATCTGGATATGTGAAAAGCTCCCTTTGCTGGAATGCTTATGACCTCTTTGACCAAGTGTTCATGAGTCCCTTGGTGACTGGCCAGAAACTGGGCCAATGGGGTCATGGGCAGGTCATGCGATGATGTCATGGTTTGACACGATGTTGCTAGGCAACAAGTTACACATGGTTTCCAAAGCGCTTTGAGTCGGAATTGAGGCACATATAGAAACAGCCAAATACTCAAAGAAACCCAAGGTTGATCTGGTGAACGCCAGGAAATTCTGTTAACATGGAAGTTCTGGGGCTGATTCGTTTCTCATTTGCACCCTTGGAAATTAGGCCTTTGCTGAAGAGAGTCAGACTGGGATAACTGAGATTACTTGCTGGACCAGATTTACGTAGGCATTTATAGGTGTCTAAAGATTTCAGAAGTGTATAGGCAGGTCAGAGACTTAACTCCTATTGAAAGGCACTTTAAGTCCTATTGGTGTTTGGGCTGGCCTGTGTGCTGGTGTATACAAGACCACACTGTGCTGATGTCAATCTGCATTGCTCAGCTGAAGCCAGCATCACAATACTGGGGTGCTCCAGGGGCAGGAGCAGGAATGGAGCTGGATCTAGAATCGGGGCACTTTACATGTGCTTTGGGGATGTGGGGGGCCACGCTTTCATTAGAGAGGCTCTGAGAACTGCTGTAATTAAAGCACAACCGTGCTTCAAAATGGCAGTAGGGGTACTTGAACTAAAGCTTGTCCCCTGCTGCCATTTTTAGTGCAGGGGCGCTGATACATGAGATGCATGAACTTCTGGAGCACGGCAACTGCCACACTCGAGCAGACTTGATTAAGCGAGTGTGCCTCGATGTGCGGAAATTCCAGTGCATCAGAAGAGCCTCGGTGCTCATGTATAGGGCCCCAGGGACTACCACCAGCTCCTTTGTTTCCCCTCACACCCCACTATATCCAGCAGAAAACTTGGATTAGTCAGATCAGACGTAAAGGAAACACTCACTGGTTTGGCTGCTATTCCTGTACTCATTCCACTAAACTGTGCTGCCTCTTGAAGGCTTCCCCAAGCAAATGGCTTAATTCAACTGTAGGAAAATGGTACTATGGGGTAGATTTGATTGGGTCTCACAAGGAGACATTTAGCTTTGGGCTGATTGCTCTGTTGAAGAGAAATGCACCCCTTATACAGAGGTGGTCACGTATTCCCAGAATGTCTCTTCCTTCTTATTATTCACATCAGCTCCCTCCCCCCCATCCTTTCACTGAAAAATATATATGTACCTCTGAGCATGCATCTGCCCTTCAACTATGTGACTCTGGGTTTGGATACCCAGCCTGAAAAGCCTTAGACTTGACTTTAAGAAATGCTGAGTTGAAGTCAGTGGGAGCTGCAGGTGTTCAGCACCTTTGGAAATCAGGCCTCGGTTGTTGGCTTAAGTTAAGGCATTTCTGAGTCTCCTGAAAATGTTGGCTTGAGAGGGTGTAGAAAAAGGCAGAAAAACAGACACTGTAGGCTGGAGGGGAGCAGTAGAGAAAGTGACCCTACACTGCCTCTTGTAAGGGCAAAAGATGTTGGCCCAATATGACAGACTGATTTAATCCAAAACAGATCCCAGGCCTGTGGTGTGAGGGAAACAGACACAGGCAGTCATCTTGTGCCTGATGTAATCTGCCCCTCTTCCAGGGCTGACCACTCTTTATTACTGTCTCCCTAATACGGCCCCCTGATCCTTTCCAATAGGTCTGGAGAAGCAGGGCTCTATGATAGCACCATAAGAGCAACTCTGAGAGTCTTGCTTGTGGGTACATAATTTAATGTAGGCTGATTGAGTAGGGTGAGGAGAGAGAACACCAGAAGAGGCTGGAGGGAGATAGTACTGCAAAGGCCAGGACCTGACTCCCATTGCATCTAATGGGAGTTTTGCTATTTATTCCAATGGATTAAAACCACCCCCCTACTGGCTGTGAAAGAAGGGAATCAGGAAGGAGTTGGTGTGAGGCTCTCAGATCTTTACACATGTCAATAACACAGCTTTTCATCTCTTATTTATGGCTCCCCTGTGCCAGTCCCGTGCCCGTGTGACTCATGGAGAGGCCAATGAACATCTGCACTGACAAAGAAGGACCCATCTCTTCCTGCCTACCTGGCTCATTGCCAGGTATGGAGGGGTAGAGTAACCGGAAAGATGTTGTGCCTTGACCTAAAGACCAAAGCTTGAGAATCAATTCTAGAGGCACTGAGGACAACCTTTGGCCCACCTGAGCTCCAAAACCAGAAAGGAGGGAGGCCACTTTGACTCTCTGAGTCACTTTTGTAGTCCCTTCATCCTAGAACAGGCATAATTTAGAGCAGACCTCAGCTGCTCTAATTTACACTCAGTTGCCCATACCCTCAAGAGGTCATTCTGGCAAATGGGTATTTGCCGGTGCAAGTTCACTTGTGCTACTTCTGCTTTGTGCAAGATACAGTCCCTGTGCCAAGCCAGGAGAGATGCTAGAAAGCAGCTGGAATGGATCTGAAATATGCCCTGTCTGATGTGAACCTGGGGGCTTTGAGCTGCAGTGCCTGAGCTACTCTCAGCTGCCAGGTGAGAGTGAAAGGAGAGAGTGACTGCTGACAGCACCAACAGCTTTACAGAGCCAGTCTAACAGGTTGATCTGCAGCTGGAAGTAAATTGGAAGAGAATGAGTGATATTCTCCTTGCAAGGAGGACTGAGTGGCCAGCTGTGCTCTGTTTTTAGGGGGTGTGAATCTGCTTGCTGATCCCTGCTCTTCTGCTTTTTCAGCTTCTGTACATTCTTTTGTGGCAGCAGTATGACATGATGAGATGCCATTGTTCTGGGAACATAAGAGGTAGTGTTATCTATCAAAGGCTACAAATACTGCATATGAATACACATGTGAAACTTGTTATTTTTATAAAAGAAAAGCATACATTTTTAATTTGTGACATCCCTTTAATTTGAAGAGGGCATGAAGGTGCTGAGACATGTGCACTTTTGGTAGGATTCTACTAGCAAAATTAATGATATGATATGATATCTTCCTGTTGAAAGAAACAGGCAAACCAAACAATTATTGCACATTTTTTGAAAAATAAATCATCCCTTTAAACCTTTTTCGTGGCACTATTTAAAAGGGTGACAAAGCAGGGTACTTCACTTGTTTTGCTTTTGTTTTTTAGGTCCAATGGTGTATTGTCAAATATTAAGGGTCCTGTTCTCTGGATGGACAGCAGAGTGTGCTGTTTCTCTTCCAGGGGAATGACATTGCCTTCCCAGAGGGGTTCTGGGGTTTGTTCGTAACTGACAAGAAAGCCTCTGCTTTTCTGAGCCAGATGTGATTCGATCTTGATCAGAGCTGGCTGGAAAATGGAAGGGAAAGGAATTTGCTTTTCTGTGGAAAATCTTTCTGCCAGAGGCTCTAGGCATGGTACCAGGCAAGGGTTGCCTCCCACAAATACACTTTGGATCAGAGCTGGCATGTTCCACTTCCCTGTTGTCTCTTCTTAACATTGTTGCTTCTCAGCTTTCCTAATTCTCCTCTGCCTGCCTAGCCACTATTAATTGTATTGTAGCAGCAACCAGAGATCCCATGGTGTGAGATGCTTACAGTCAACATAGAGATCTCTATTTTACTGAATGTAATGAGAGACCCTAAGTGACTTGGCCAAGGTCACACAGGACGTCTGTGGCAGAGCAAAGGATTGAATTCAGGTCTCCTGAGTCTGAACCACAAGGCTATTTCTCTCAAGCACCTATATGCTGCCTAGTTTGCTGCTTCTTTCTGTCCCTCTGTGTTGTAGGACCCTCTTCTCCCACATAATAGTGAAGTCAGTACAAATTTCCTGTCTCCTGAGGAGGGAGAGGCAGGTCCCAGGTGTATATATTTTTTCATCCTCATCTCTGTTCCTGTGTGTCTGTCTTTAAATCTGTTTGTCTTTCTGTCCCTCTACTTTCCTTTCCCTGCCCTTCCTCTTTCCTCCTCTCTTGAGCTTTCCTCCAGAAGCCTGCATCCTACTGGGAGGCAATAGACCCAGCCACTGGCCTGCCACAGGAAGGAAGTAGTCTAGCTGTGAAAGGTCTGCCACTGATTTGCGGGGTGATCTTTCCCATGTTTCTCTGCATTGCCTCTGTTTCCCCTTCTGTGCAATATTTTGAAAGAAAAGAATTCATACCTTTACTGTATTAGTCCATGCAACAGGTATAATGTTTCACCAAGTGACATGTGGATGATGATGTCCCAAAAGGCAGATGGAAGAGGTGAAGTCTCAACCCTTTCTGGCATTGGCAGTATCTGTAACACTCCTCCCAGAGAGAACTGAACTGCATATGAGGGGGCAAATTACACTCATCTTCAGGAAGGATACGTGAGTTCCACCCTTGGGTTGTTTTGGCCAACCCAGCCATCTTGGTCCCTTGGTTAAGAACTGAGCCTTCAGGATGTGCATGCCTGAAGAGCCTAGTCAGGTACACCATCCTCATATGAAAGACCATCATCCTTTGCTTTATAGATAGAGAAACAGGTCTAGAGAGGGAAAGGGATGCCCCTAAGACCACCCAGTGAGTAGGTGGCAGAACTAGGAATAAAGTGCAAAGATCCTAGCCCCCTGCTGTACCCACTCAAAGACACAGCTCATTCAGGGACATCAGTTTTACTGAAGAATATAAGCTTGTCATTTGCCTGTTTCAGATATTTCCAAGGAGCCAACTCTCCTTGGCTGATGTTGGTTCTGCAGAAAACATCCCAGTAACAGGATAGCTCATTTAAAGGAATTGAATCCCAGGTGATACAGTGACCGGATTACTCCTCAAGCTGCTCATGCACCACATAGGAGAGTGGAGAGCGTACCAGAATGTGAGGACAGTGGGCTTCTAGCCCTGCTGTGTGATCTTGGGTGAGGGTAGCAATTTCCTGGTGCCTCAGTAAAGAAGATTTTGCAGAGGCATCAACTGGGGTCACTACTAATCAGGCTAGCTGTACCGCTTGAAAATGTTTCCAGGGCCACATCACAGGCAGGATCTTGACTATGTTCTCAGGGATTGCACTGTTACTGTGATAGCAAGGCTGAGAGGACTTAATGAAGTAAAACCTGAGGTTCCTAGCTCCTCTGTAGGAGGGGCTCTTTCCAGGACACCTGCCTTGTCTCCCCCCACTCCTTGAGTTCCCCTAGATCAGCAGGAGGCTATGAGCTGAGGAATAGATGGAGGAATCTTCTATCCTCCAACACATCTGCTTAGCAGTCCAGCACTCCGCAGTCCCTCTGGCTTCTCTGCTTCCCTGGGGTTTATGGTTTTGGTAGCAGCTTATCACATAGCATCCATCTCTGTTTTCAATGCACAAAGCCAGCCAAGCTGTACATGTTTCTTGTTTGTTTGTTGTTTCAATTCCATGTTCTGCCTGCGGTGGTGGCAGGCAGCTGGAGCAGATGATTCCCCAGCAACCACAGGGTGGACCCTACTAACCAGCCCAGCCATGCTGTGGTGGCAAGAGGGAGCAGCCATAACAAAAGGGATGTTTATTTACCCTGGGCCATAGTCAGAGTCCAGGGGGAAGTGCCAAGCCACAGTGTCTGGCAAATAAACCCCTATGGTATGGAGTGCACGAGAAGTGGGATCTGTGGTTTCTACATGGAGAGGAGTTGATGCATTAGTGATGCTGCATCTCAGAGGAGAGACTGCTCCTGGCACTGGCAGAGAGGCATCCCTTGGTTAAAGAAGGTGACAGGCTGTTTTTGTTTGGGATTCCACGGGCTGGTCCAGAGCGTGGTCTTACTTACACCAGCGTGAAGCTGTAGTCTCCAGTGGAGCTCTCCTGACATAGCAAGGATTAAATGACACCCAGCAGATTCTTAAGCAGGGGGTCTCCTTGTTGTGCTAGTATCCAGACCCACTGGTGGCTTCATATGGCCAAAGTCCAGCACTGAATGGACCCATGTGTCTGAGGGTTGGCTTAGGCCAGGTTGGAGGCTGATGGTGCTCTGTGATTGCCGTCAGGCTTGTATACATTGCCTCTAAATTCTGTGGTGCTGAACGCAGGCCAATAAGCAGTCCTGAGACAGAAGCCTAAGGACTAAAGCCCAGATGCTGGACATGGGCATGTGACCTGTGAAATGAGTCCCTGGTGCAGCAACCCTGTGCCCATATGAGAAGCCTTGTGCAGTTCCAGCATGCTTTTGCCAAGGGTTAGGGGATGCTCCAGCAGCATCCGTGCAGCTTCCCAAACTCATTCTGAGGCAGAGAAGTCTTAGTAGCTCCAGAGGAGGAAACTCAGAGTGAATGCATTTCCCTAAGGCCACACACTGAGACAGTGGCAACACTGGGAATGGGACTCAGCTCTCAGGCCTGTACATTAACCCTCCTGCCTCCCGGTTTGACCCACAGTTTGACCCAGAGACCAAATTCCCTTCAGCTCTTTCCCAGAGAGGGGCAGGCTCTTCAGGTCAGGGCTGATGCCACAGGTCAATTGATGGAACAATGTGAGGAGTCCTGGGATTCACTGACTGTGGAGGCTGAATTACTCTCCTCCTCCGGGTCAAGACCTCTGTGTCCCCACAGGTCAGGGCTGCTTCTGTGGAGTGGTGCAGGGTGAGGGGTGGGATAAAGTGCTTATGGCTTGCCATGGCTCCATCAGCACAGCCTAACATGCTAACGGGACAGGTTAAACAGGACATCCATCCAGACGTTCCCCCAGGGCACGTCTACACATGCACTTTAAAGTGCATTAGCCTATTTTAATGTGCATTAAAGCATCACAAAAAAACCATGGGCATTTATAAACACACTCCAAGAGGTGGGGGTTGGTGGAGGGGGTGCTTTAATTAGCATGGCTCTCAGTTCACCGCTAATTAAAGTGCCCAGAGTGTCCCCATGCTGAAAAATGGCAGTGGGGCACTTTGACCTAAAGCTCATTGAATGAGCTTTAAAGTACCCTGCTGCCACTTTCCAGCATGGAGACACTGATGCACGTGACACACTGGAGTCTGCTAGAGCGCAGTAATTACCATGCTGCAGCAAACTTGACTAATTATAGCGCACTGGAGCAGCCTCGCTACACATGTATAGGAGCCCCCAGTGGCTTGTCTGGGTTTGTACAACTGGGAGAGGCCCAGAAACAGGTGCAGAGATGAAAGGATTGGTTTGGTTATGATTTGGGAGCAAAACAAAATGTTTGCCTGACTTCACAGCCTCCAAACGCTCTGCTGTGCATTGTTGCTTGCTGACTGTGACAATTCTGCCTTAGAGTGGCTTAAAGAAGAGTGTCTAGTCCTTTCAAACCTACATTTATTTTGAGATCCACTAGTGTGCTAGTGTGACTAGGAGCTGGTGCTTCAGAAAAGTGCAGTGAATGATTTTCCATATTTGGGCTAGCCCCTAAAGTTTGTGAGGGCAGAAGATCCAAAATACACAGTCTATATTGAAGTAAGGATGCCTCTAAACAGGGCTAGAGAGATCCTTCCACTCTTTCCATGGGCACAGGGGTGTGACTAAGGGAACAGGCTGCCACTGACGGCTGTGAATGCCTGAAGGAACACCTCCTCTCTTGTCTCGTGCCACCTGGCAGTGTGTGGCTGGAGTGCATGAGTACATGGGATAATAGTCAAGTCAGGGCAGCTGAGGATTCCTGGGCTTTAATACTATGGGTATAGCTCCTGGTTATACCCTCCCCAGCCTATGGGGACAGTCTGTGACTGAGCAGGACTTGGAGATGTGCCCTCTTTCTTAAGACCTCATTGCCCGGGTCTCTTCAGTGACCTTTGCCTGGTGGTTCTCTCCCCATATGTTTGAGGTCTCACTCCATGTGTTTGAGGTCATCTGCAATTGTGTGATCCTTGGTGAATTTACACTGAAGAAACATGGCAAAAACAACAAGCAGCAGCCATACAGAGGTAGGGAATGGTTTATGGTTTTGTTAAATTGGTGAAAGACTCTTTTGTAAACCATTAGACAGCTCTGAACTGGACAAAAACCAGTTCAAAGCCTCACTGCTTGCAAAGTTAAAGATGCTTCTTCACAGGGACAGCAGTGAATGGAAATGCCCTGTGAACCACAGATGGGAACCCCTGCCCTACTGCATTGCTCCTGATGTGCTGCTAAGACGCCCAGAGAATGCTGCTGTGGCATGCTCATCCCCTGGGATAAAGTAGGTCTCACCTCTCTTCTCCCTGCATTACACTCACAGACACCAACACACTAGGGCTGCAAGGGACCTTGGAAGATCATCAAGTCCAGCCCCCTGCCCCAGGGGCAGGAAGTCATCTAGGGTCAAAGGACCCCAGCAAGATAAGCATCCAAACATTTCTTAAAAGAGTCCAGAGTAGGTGCTTGCACCACCTCTGGAGGGAGTCTATTCCAGGCCTTGGGGGCTTGGACAGTAAAGTTTTTCCTTATGTGAAATGATCTTGGTGGAGTTTGTGACCGTTGGACCTTGCCATCCCTTGGGGCTCTCTGGTGAACTGGCGTTCCCCCAGATTCTGATGCATACCCCTGATATACTTATAGGGGGCTAGTAGGTCACTCTGCATTACACTCTGCATATCAGGAACAGCAGTGCCCTCTCCCCACTCCCCCAGCTCCTCAGCGTAAACCCCCTAATTGAGATGCTCATGATTATGTCAGGACTGAATTTGGTCCTTGGCAAGGGAGAATGAGGTCCAGTGTGGAACCCAGTTGCCCCTTTGCACCCAGGTACAACTAGATATACCCCAGCATGGACCTACAGGGTCAGACATAACCCAGCTAAGGGTGATATTGCTACAGAGACTATTATGCTGATTGTTATTTGCTTTTCAGTAATGTATAGGAGCCTGGTTCATCATCTATATGCTGCTCCAGTGGCCACCTGCCCTGTGTATCATTTTCTGCACTCCAGTGTCTGGTGCTGGATGTACAGCCAGCACAGTTCCAAAGTGGGCTGCAGTGAGGTAGCATTGAGTGAATCATTCCAAGAATGGTCCCTGGCTCATATAGTACCACAAAGAGTGTTGCAATGCTTCAGTGACAGCCAGTAGGTGCCTTTTTATAACACCCAAATGATTTCATGGCTTGGAAGAGCACAGCAGACAAGCCAGCAGGCCTTCTAGTGTTTTGGAACAGCCAACCATTTCCTTCTCCTTCTCCTCCCCCGATGCTGGCTGGATGCCACTGTATTCAGAGGCCGAGACAAGTCACGCCATACTTTAATGACATTGATTAATTTCTGAATACCAGCTTCAGTATGGCAGAGGAGGAACGCAAACCAGAAACACAAATGAATTGTTGCATTGTCCTCTCATTTCTTCTCCTGTCAGGTTGCCACCCCTGCTAAACTGCCCCATGCTCATCAGCTTTCCAGTGTCTTTTCATTCAGTCAGATGCAACTGTCATATGGGTTTCCGCTTAACATGCTATTTGCAGTGGTTTCTGGGGGCCCTTGGGGTATAAGGGATGGGGGGAAGCAGAATGGGGGTGAGTTCAAGTCATGAGAGTGTCTGGTGGGTGAAGTGAGAGGCTGTGATGCAGTGAACAGCCAGCCTAATAGTGCTCTCCCTTTCTATGGAAGCTTGCTTACAAGGGTCTCAGAGCACATCTCAGCCATCTAGGCTCAAGGTCCCTCTGGCAAAATGAAGCACAAAGAGGGGAAGTGACATGCCGTATGTCATACAGGAAGTCAGTGGCAGAGCTAGGAACACTACATTCAGGCTCTTTGCTTGAAACACTTCTCATGGCTGATGTTGGCTTTGGAGCAGATCTTTGTTTAGTTACAGGCCCAAAGCTATACTAGTAGACCATGCCCGTTGTGGGAGGAAACAGATTTTGGTGTCAGGCTCTGGTATCCTCACACTAACCCCCTCTGCAGGATGAGAGGTTGGATTCACACAGGATCCTGCCTGGTAACCAGATTCTGCTCAGGATTTAATAATCTGATGAAATATTGACTAGTTGTGCCGTTGCTACTGCTCTGTCGAGTGTTGCTATTGGTTCTACATGACAGTAACTCGTCACCAGATTGACTGTAGAGCTGTGAGTGTATGGTCATGCTGCCTCATACAGCAGGAACCTTATTCTGAATGGGCTGCTCTGTGGTGGACCAAGGTACTTGTTGCCCAGTTAAATGCAGCCACTAAGCCATATTGCCATGAATGGGGCTACTTGACCATCACCTTCTGCCTCACACTCCCCTTCAGACCTGCTTCCCTTGGAAAGAGACAAAAACCTCTAATCCCAGCTTAAGTACTGACTTGAAGCATAACCTTGGCCAATTCACTTCATCAGGCTTCAGCTTCAACAGGAGGTATCATGATACTGCCTGGTCTCCCAGTGTGTGAGTATGGAAGGATGGGCCAATGGTCAGAGCACTAGCTCTGGACATGGGCTCCTAGCTATGCTGCAGATGCTTTGCAAGACCCTGAGCAAGTCACTTCATCTCACTGTGCCTCAGTTCCTCATCTGCAAAATGTGGATAATTTCAGTGCCCTGCTTCATAGGGGTACCGTGAGCACAGGGAACTCAGACACTACAGTGAGAGGAGGCCAGATGAGGACTGGGAGAGAGGGAAATTAGGATTCCTGGAGGAAAGAGTCATAAGAAGTTGAAAAGCTTGTGACATGGCTCTCATTGCCCTGGTAGCTTTCCCCCCAGCCAGGGGATGTGAGTACAGTAATAGCTATAAAAAAACTCTGGGATAAAGCTCTCTTGCTACCAAATGCACTGGGGGGACTTTCATGACTAGCTTGTGCTGGGCACAGGCCCAAACAAGGGTTAGTGAATAGGCTGCACAGCCTCAGAAGTAGCTTCAGCAGACAGTGTTCCTCAGAAACACAGTCCCTTCCCTGCTGCTGCCTGGCTCCAGGAGCTAAGGGGTGGGTAACTTGCTGCCATCATATACCACCAGCAAACTGCTCTTGCCTAGCTAGTAGCCGGCAGCACTGGTCAAGGGGTAGTGGAAGTGAGGCTGAGACTTCACCCATTTACTCTGGAGGATGTGCTTCCAGAGCCAAGATCTAGGTCTCCCTATGGGAGGTTCTTATTCCTTCTTACTCTCTTGGACTAGCAGGCTGAGTCACAATTCAGTGTTCAGTATCTATAGAAAACCGATTTAAGGTCCCTCTGCTACATGGCATATTCATTGCTGGAAAGACAAAGGGCTGTGTCAGCTCCGCAGAGATTAGAACCTCCACTTCCCGGAAGTTCAAGGACTTTGAACCTTGACCACCAAGTCAGCCCGTCCAACAAACACCCACAGCTCTCAAGCTGAGTGAGTCCATGTTGAAAGAGAAGAGCCAGGAGTGCAGGCCAACAGTTTATTGAACAAATCTGTTCCTTGCTTTGTGTGAATCGACTCCTAAGTGGAAAATCACGGAAGGCAGGGGGTGTCCATCCAGCAGTCACTGGGGGAAATTACAGAGGAGACCTCCTGCAAGTGGCTTGCTGAACTAGATAGAAGACTGCTATTTAGGCTGCAAGAGAGGCTTGGCACAAATCCAGCACCTGATGGGGTAGTTGACGTTCTAAGCAGGGGCTCAGAAAGGATGAGTTGCATTGGTACCTAGGCTGCAGAGGAGGAGGCTTTGTGTGAGGAGCTGGGGATAGATTACAGTGGATATGAGCAGGTCAACTCTAAGCAGACACAGATGCCAGATCCTAATGTTGTAGATTACAGGAAGTGCAGGTTTACAACTCGCCTCAGTTATGCTGAGAACCCTTTGGGGAAGGGGCCAAGTCTCTGGTATTTGCTGCCTGTCAGAACAAGGACTTTGCATTGGCTCTGTGATGCTTTTGGGCACTGTGTCAGGAATGCTGCTGCTAATTAAAATGCCAGAGTCTTGTGGTGGCCTTTGTGCTATTAACATCACAATTCCATTAGCTCCATATAATTCATTTCATCCTGAGCATCTCCAATTGTTGGCCTTGCCTCCAAGGTGCCTTCCAGCTTCTCCCCACTTGTGTGACTTGCAGGAGTGGTGTAAGGGATAGCCACTTAGCAGTTGTGGGGCCATTCAAAGATGTACTGATAAAACCCACCTGCCACCACACATCACCACGAGTTACATGATGTGATTGCTACTATTACAGGGGCTTGGACTTGACCCATATTGTCCTTTCTATCTCTATGTCCCTGTGTAATACACTTTACAGTTTAAGAAGTATTGGGAGGGTGGTTTGGAGGAAACATGCTACCCAACTCAGTCAGAAGTCTGCCTCTGACACTTCTACCTCAGGGAAGGAACCTGTAGAGATCACATAATCTCAGGTCTGTGCCTAACAGAAAAGGCAGTGCTTCCAACAACCTCTGGCACAGCAGCTGTTCACTGACTCAGAGAGGAAGAGGCCCACCTGCTGAATCACCAACACCTTCCCTCCAGCACCTGGGCTTCCCTGTGGGGTAAATGTTAGTTTAGCGATTACTGATTAGGGAACTAGCCTGGAATTTGGGAGGCTTAGGTTTAACTCTCTGTTTTCCCACAGGCTTCCTTCAAGACACTTTAGGGTATATCTCTGCCATGCCCCCAGCTGGAAGCTGGCCTTCCCCAACCTGGAAATACAGTGTAAGTGTCCCCTGTTGTTGATCTCAAGCACACCAGAGACAGAGGTTTCAAGAGTGGCCACAGCAGGTGCGTTCAGCATGGCTTCACTGCTGCATCTTTGGTGTGGACAGGGTGTGCTCTGGCACATCCCGGCCTGACAGTGTCAGGGGCGTGGCATAAGCCACTCTTTTCCTCAGCTCTCCATGCATTAAATGTGGATGATGATCCTACCCTATTCCTTGGGGCCAGCACCAACATAAGTACATTAAATAACTACAGTACATTGTAACTCTATCTGCAGGGACATTTTTGCTTATTGTGGTGGGAACACATGTTGGTGTTTCTCAGTCACCCCTCTCCCAATGTTGATTGCCACCAGCTTGCAGTCACATAAGATGCTAGAAGCAGATACTTGTTCTGCCATCCATCTCCCTCCCCACTTTTGGCCCCAGAGTCCTGCACTGCTTACATGTCACAACCCTGCTCTGTGATAGCTATCAAATTATTAATGCATGTGTGAAAGCCAATGGTCTTTGCATAGACTGTATGCAGCTGGGACAGAAGGGGAGAACCAGGGACTGGGGGAAAAGAAGAAAGACAAGAAAACAGAAAGAAAACAGAGGCCCAAAATGGAGGGCTCACACAGTGTCATTGCACAACGCTGCTCTAGTGCACTGAGGAACAGGGGCAAGTAGGCTCCTGTGTAAGATGGGGTGACTACAGGGTCAGCAGAGCCAGGCCTTTGCTTCGTCCTCTGTGGTAAAGTGGACAGGTTTTGGGAAGCAAAATTGGGTGATGACATTCTTGATACACCAGAGGTCTCCGGAACCAGGAGTCAACAGCACTTCCAGTTTGTGGAGCTGATTAGCTCTGTTTAGAGGATGCCATGTGAAAGCAGCTGTACTGCTTCCAGCTCAGGAGGTTGTCTCTGTCCATCTCCCAGACCAAAAGCAGCGTGACAACTTTCCCATGCTTCCAGGCAGTGCTATGATGGGTTTTCTCAGTAGACACAGCAGGATGCAGCCTGGTGCTGTGAAAATGTTCAGGGAAGTGAGGGTGATCAGTTCATTTGAGACCATTTTTTCCAATGTGGGACAAAAGTTCTGTTTCAGGGACTGAAACTTGGAAATACTGGGAGGCAGCCTGAAATTTGGGGCTGTCCTGGATTCCTCAGTAACCACTTGGAAAGACAATTTTTTTTGCAAAAGGTTTGGAGACAGCAAACAACTTCAAGGGAAGAGAGAATTATTAGAAAATAGAGCAAGTTTGAATGTAGCTTTATAACTGGGACAAGAGACAAGGAATCTGGAAACTCAGGGACTAGTCCCAAGAGCCTCTGATACTGGTTCATTGTGTGACCTTGAATCGTCACTTCACCTTCCCCATGCCTCAGTTCCCCATTTGTGAAATGGGGATAATGATGCTCACTTACTATTGTAAAGCGCTTTGAGACTCATAGAAAAAAAGCATTGTTGGAAATGATCATAAGAGCTGTCAGTGAAGGATTCAGCTATAACCTTGTGCTCAGTATAGACTCGAAGCTCCACCTAGGTCTCTGTGTATGGGCCTTTCTTTTTGCTGTACAGGAACTGAGACAACCCAGTCCTTCCATCTGGGGAGATGAGAGCTGGATCAGACTGAAACAAGTGCAGATGCTTCTCCTCAGTAGGCCTCTCCAAGCCTCCATCTCTCACCTCAGAAACTCCTCAGAGGGTTGGGGAGAAGGGTCTCCAAGTTGCAGTCTTGAATATGAGGCTCACCAGGCTTCCTCTTATAGGCCCCAGGTGTCACCTAGCACAGTGGTTCTCAACCTTTTTTGTACCAGGACCCATTTATAAATAGCAACAGCCAGGCGTGACCCAGCGTCCCTCACTCCTGACCCACTGCCCCCTGCCCCCAGTGTGTGAGGCAGAAGGTGGGTGTGGGGCATGCAAAGGAGAAGCCAGTTTCCCACATTTTCTCCTTTAAAGGAGAATCCATTTTTAAAGTTTGTTTGTGACCCTTTCATATAGTCTTACGACCCACCATTGGGTCGTGACCCATGGGTTGAGAAACGCTGAACTAGCAGAGTGGAAGTGACAGCTTTACTGGGAGTTTGGGACCTAGATGGACTCAAACTTCCTTGCATGGTCTATGGTAATACTGTGCTTAAGAAGGATGCTGAATCAAATCCCCATGAGTGTAGGCATTACTGGGGGCTGGTCTGAATCCAGACTGCTGCTGTGTGGATTAGGCTCATTCCTAATACAGGGGTATAATCGAGAATTGCTGTGTACATAGTTCTGTGTAACCAGGCGCAGGATACAGATACACATCTATGTGCAGAGCCTACTACATGTGTCTGTGCATACTGGCCTCCAAATATGAAGAGACAGGGATGCACAGAGTGAGTGTGCAGGGGTTAAAGCACGCTGAAGTAGGAGGGGGAGATCTCAATGTGCCAGGCCAAGAGAAGTGGGAGCTGTGGAAGGCAAGGTGTTTCACATGGCCTGGGAGAGCAGCTGGGTCTGGCTCCTCTGTTTTCACCTCACACCAAGTCCTGGATTTCTGCTCATGCATACAGATGTAGGGCACAGCTGTGTGTAGACGGGGTTAGGAATGGATAGGTCAGGAATGGATAGATGCAAGTGCTTTGGACCTGGGTAGATTCACACACAAATTAATTCCAAATGGGAACCAGCACATCCCTCACTGAAATCATCCCAATTTTCCTTTCATTCATAGTTGCTCCTTGACAGCATGGAGTCACTGTGCTCATGCCTCCACCTCTCCCTCATCAAAAGCACCAGCTCCGCACACAGGGCCTCTGGACTCCAGCACCACTGGCCATACTGCCCTGGGGTGGCTTTGGCGTTTCCCGCACAGCGGCCTCAGGCTGGTGTCTGAGTCAGCGTCAGCTCTGAAATCCTGCCCTGAGAATGCTCAGACGCCTCTGAGCTCATCAAGCAGAGCTGACGCCTTGTCAGCACATAAGGACGCCAGATCCCTGCAACTAAAATGTTCCGCTTGCAGCCGAGGGTTAGAAAACAAACCAGCTCTTCCAAAACAAATGGGACTCATCGACCCGAGCAATGGGAAATGCTGCCAACAGGCTGTTGGGAGTAAAAGGCCAAGCAAACATTTGCTTAATTCCCTGTGCCCTGCTCCTTTCTCTCCAGGATACTATATGCTCCAAGCAAAGTACTGGTACCCCAAACCTTCTCCATTCCTTCCCTGATGGCTGTGTCTCTGCAGGGACTATCCTTTAGCCAGGATGTCTGGGACACTGGGAGAGCCTCTTGCTGCCACACCTGGGACTGAACACTCTGGAGTGGTTTTCCCTCGCACCTGGTGCACTGGTCACACCACTAGATGCAAACAGGGTGCCGAATGCTTCCATTCAGATTTCTTAGTGTATTGCGCCACCTTTGTACTAGTATAAATAACTGTACTGGGTTCAGGGTCATGGGGTCTAGCCCAGGAACTATCCTCTCCCCTCTTTTGTTCTACCCCTCAAGCTCAGTTGCAAATTTCCACATCACCAAAGACCAGTCAGTAGAGGTGGGAGAGCAGAGGGGGCATAATGGGTCTCTTCAGCCACATGAGGAGCTCCAGTCTCCCTTTTTTTAAAGTGTCCTATCTTCATAGGCTTGTGGAGAACCGATGAAGTTAAAATCACCCCCAAATCCTGCTGTACCCTTTACTGTTCTGCAAAGGAGGCAAAGTCCTTGGCATGATCCCAGCTGCATGGAGACTCTCAGAGCCTGCTCAAGCAGCAAAGAGAGTGGCGGTATCCCCAGTGGACTCCAGCTGCTCCAGGCCCCGTTCTCACTTTGGACTCTGCTGGCAGCAGCCCTGGGGGTTTTGCCAACTCCACTATGCATGGGCAGTGAGAAGTCTCTTTACTCCAGCCAGGGATGTCTATTTCTCTAGGCAGTGGGACATCATGGTGATGAGCAAACATATATAGCAAGGGGAAGAAAGGACAGAGACAGGCAGATAGATTAGACAGATAGACAGCAAGAAACAAAGAAAGAACCAGGCACCTCAGGAAGGTCTTGAATGAATGGACTTTCTGTTTGACTCTATTGTCACTGGCTGCTGAGATTGTACCTCCCAATGCCTGTGGCTGGATGCTCTGTGCCCCCTGGGCACTGCTGTTTATCCTGGTAGAAGGGACCTGGGACATGCAAATACTCTGACCCCCTCCCCTTAAGACAGCCTGGCAATAGAGAATGCTCTGCCCAAGTTACAAGATGCCCTAGCATGCTGTGGAGGGAGGTGCATTGAGAAAGGGGGACCCTGACAAGCACGTGTGATACAGAGGACAATGAAGCCAGGACCTTTGTGGGGGAAGGTGTTAGTTACAGCAGTGAGATCCATGCTTCCACACTCCTGCTGTGCTTTGTGGAGCAGGAACTTAGACAGTACATGACCCTAGGATGCCCTGCGGGCCCCTTGTCCCCCTTGTCAAGTAATAACCCTTAATTGCAGGGCATGGCCCTATAAGCAAACTGAGCATCTGAAGCATGGACAGACACATACCCAGAGTAATTACATCAGTCTGTGAAAATCCCATGATTAGAAAGGGACAGATAGGGTGCTATTTTGGGGTAGGTCACACAATTACTATGCCTTACCATAAGTGTCAGGGGAGCAATTACTTACCTGTCTGCCTTCAGCAAACAACTACCCCATGAATGGACAGTGAACAGATACAACCTAAAATGGTGTTTTGTCACCTGATTCTATCATGGGTAATTCTACACTGGGTTGGAAGAAGTTGCCCCTGGTTTACATGGTCTATCTACTGTTTTTCCACCAACGTAATGCAGATCACCACAGTACATGTTTGGACTGTCTGTGCCCTTCCCCTGGGCTCTTCTGATGAATGTAGTCAAGCAGGACTGTGGATGCAGTCCTTTGGATTGCCTCCTCTGCCTGTCTCTGTGGAGTTCCCTTTTATCTTGGGCTGGAAATCACCCTCCCAGCCCTGCCTGCCTGCAAGAAGCTGCCTCACCTTCACTGCTGCCTCTCCTGTCACACAACTTAGAGACCCTGACTTGTAGAGCACCTTACCTGTACTTTTGCTGGTCCTAGCACACTAGGCTTCAGCACATGTAGACTGCTGCTACTTGCCTAAGGGCATAAGGAACCCTGAAGACAATAGCTCAGATCTCTGCCAACATTTGGGTGAAATCCTTCCATTTTTTATATGTGTAGGAAGTGAAGCATACAGAGATGACATGCCTTCCTCATGTCCATACTGCAAGTCAGTGGCAGAGCCTAGATTAGTCCAAGGCCCTGTCCCTGAGACCACCCTGTCTGCCCTCCCCTTGTCTATGATTAAACGCTGAAAAGAGTTTGAACTGTAGCTGCTCAACAAACTTACACTGTGCCGTATTGTCGGCTTCAATCCCATCCTCATATCTTGATCTCTAGAGCCACTAAAAAGGAAAACCTCCTCAACAGAAACTTAAGCAGCTGGTACAAGGCTCAGTAGTGTCTGGCAAATGTAGAATCCAGTCAAAAATGTTTATGGAACATGAAAAAAAAATCAAAGGGTTCAGAAAAGAAAGAAGAAGACAGCATCCCAGACAGACAGCAACCCTGACAGTCGCTCCCCTCGGAAACAGGAAGAGGGAAACATAAGGAGCCATTTATTTTAAGTAAACTATAAATATCAGACTACAACAAACGCATGTAAGAAATGAAAAGTTGGTCTGAATCCAAAGATTTCCAAAAGGTCTTGAACAAACATGTGTGATTGGATCTGGCAATTTTGTGTGTGCGTGTGTGAGTATGCGTGCGTGTGTGTGTGTTAAAGTTAATCAAGGGTGCACAGAGTAAGATACAGCATAATCCTGGAAAATTAAAACCAGATCAAATGAAAAATCAAGACAGAAATCTGGAGGAGCCCTGAGGATTGCGATAAGATCAATCAACATGTGGGAGTGAAAGCAAAGAACTTTCTACCATGCTTGTCACAACAGGCTAAAAGGAGCAGTCGCTGCTGCTCATGAAGATTTTTTTTTTTTTTTGCTGTTGTTAGAGACTGAGTGAGGATCGTTTTTAAATTCATTCTTTTGTTTTTAATTGTAAAAATGACTGTGCAGGGGATTGGTTCACTTGGGGAGTAGCTAATGAGTTCCAGAACTCTCCCCTTCAAGGTCATCAGCTCCAATCTGGTTTAGATGGGTAATGACCCAAAATTATTATCCTGACTACAGATATGGCCAAACTGGATATGGAGGGTCGACTGTCTAGCCAAGTGTCACATCTCTGACAATGACCAATGTTATTGGCTAAATTTTTCCTGGCCCCTGTGAAATGAGGTCTTAGTGGAGACATGTCTAGGTCACAGATATTTCCACGAAAATCAACTTCCTTTTTACTCTCTCAGCAGAAAAACCAGGAGCTGGCTGAGCCACTAAGAGTCAGCCATTACCTTACCCCTACAGACAGTACTTCCAAGTCAGGGTCTCTAAGTTGTGTTGGCAAAAACATAGCCTATCAGAGACTGCCCCATTACTGCTTGTGCTATGTAAGGATGCTGGTAAAAACAGTTCAATCTATGCCACTGAAAATATAAGTCACTGCTTTGACATATTCTGATCAGCATTTGTGCATCTATTTAAGAGATTTTGGGATCCAACCCCTCAGTAATGCTTACTGGTGGATCTGGACTGGGACATACTCTCTTTGGTCTTTAAACATACCAATGTATACTAGCAATAAGGCACCAGAGAGACATTGGCTGTTTCTTTCCTTAGGCAGTCTGCACTAATGGACAATACACCTCCAATGAAGCAAAGCTAACCAGGCTCAAAGGAATATATAAGCCACACTTGTCTGTGGGTGTATCAAATTCTAGGTGCCTAGCCCATGAATAGCTGCCCTGCCTTAAAAACCAGGTAGATTAGAGGAGCTCTTGCCAGAATAAATACTGTAGTTAGATCCTCAGCTACTGCAAATTGGCTTATCAGTACTGATGTCAGTGTGGCTAAATCAGTTTATGTCATCTGGTCAGGAGACTTGATTATTTTGTAAGGCAGAGACCAACTGAAGGAGTGAAAGCTTCAGCTAGAGATGGTCACCAAAAGTAATTTTCTCAGGGTTTCAGGGGAATGGTGTTCAGCCACATCTGTGATGGCTTAGCTCACCTTTTCAGGTATAGGGAATGAGAGCTCAAAGATCATGTGACCAGGAACCAGGCCTGCTGGGAGATAAAAGGGCAGCCTCATGTAAAGGGGGGCAATATGGGCTTGTGGGAGCAGGTTGGGAGGGAGAAAATCTCCTCTGAAAGCAGCCAGGAAATGTTGGTCATGAGGTTAGAATTGCATGTGTGGGGAAGTGCTTTACAAAGACTGCAGGGTACTTTGAGCTTATGTGTAGACTGTTTCCTTGTTTAGACTTCTGGGTTGGAGAGCCCAAAATACCTTGTGAAAGGGCAGACATGTCCCTGCTAATAAGGGAGGCAATAAGAGAAGGGTCTGATTGAAGGCAATGAGAGAGGGGAGCTGAGCCCAAGCGAAGGGTTTCAAAGAGTTGTGGAGCAGAGCAGACCCTGACTATGCCTGCCCTAAGGTTAAGTTGGAAGGTTGGAGTCCTTGGCTCTGCTCTGGTAGAGTGGACTTCCAAGACTGGGCCAGAAGGCAAAGTCATACCAGTGGCTGAAAGCGCTGGTTACTGAGGGCAAAATGAGTCAATGCACAAGTTTGAGGCTGGGGTGGTTAGGTTCTGGCTACAGGAAAGACAGCTGAGGAAACAAGCACATGAAGGGTAAACTTGTAGTGGGGAACATGTCCCTGCAAAAGAGCAGTGGCCAGTAAGCATGATATATGTTGATTAGGAGGTACAGTCTGGTCTTGGTCATCTTTCCTCTATCATGGAGTGCCTAGGGTAATTGCATATGCAGCATGCTGAATGGAGTGGCTGTGGAGGCACACCAGCTGGCTTTTTTCTGACCTGTCTCCAAGTTAGACAAAAAAGTGAAGAAATACTAGGGTTCTTGCTGGCCCACTCAGACACTTAGCTAACTGATAGCTGTTGGCTGAGGAGGGTTCCTGCGCTTCACTGGAGACTAGTAGAATTGGTCTTCATAACTTCACCTCTTTCCTACC
>NW_017729002.1:21819904-21829391 GCF_001723915.1 Gavialis gangeticus
CGCTGGGGGAGTCCCTGTTAAAAAAAGACCCGCAAGGACCACCACGGAATACTGGTGGCAAGCTGGCAGAGGGTAGGTTTAGGTTGGATATCAGGAGGCACACCAGCTGGCTTTTTTCTGACCTGTCTCCAAGTTAGACAAAAAAGTGAAGAAATACTAGGGTTCTTGCTGGCCCACTCAGACACTTAGCTAACTGATAGCTGTTGGCTGAGGAGGGTTCCTGCGCTTCACTGGAGACTAGTAGAATTGGTCTTCATAACTTCACCTCTTTCCTACCCATCTTCATTCTGTGTGGGAGTGATCAAAAACATGAATTCTGATCTCCTTTTTACCCTAGTGCAACCCTGTTCATTTCCCCCATTCTGTCAATGGGAGAGCAGAATAAGATTGTACTCTGTATTGGAATAATAAATAAAAATAGCCATTTCAGTTGCAAATTGCAAAATAATGTTCTTCTTGCTGTACTTCCAGTGTCTTTTAAAATTATCCTTCTTTAGCTATCATGTCAGGCAGGGCCTGTATTGGACTCCTCATAGCTCACTTACGTAGCTTGTCTGGACTTAGCTCGGTCATGAATGCAGTTCAGGAGTGCCAGGTGTTCTAGGACTGGGCACATAGCTAGTTCTTTGTCTTGTAGCTTATCTGTAAGTTGGATATTGAACCTCTTGCACAGATCACACTTAAATGAGCACTGATGTTGCTCTGAGTTTGGCTTCAGTCAGGACTGAATATGTAACAAGTAAGGGCTAAAAGCTTGGGAGAGATCCTGTGCTCCTCCTTTGTGCAAAGGAACTTTTTGCTGGACTGGAGTAGGGTAATCTTTTGGACGGAGGTTGGGCCAGTTTCTATCCTTTCAGCAATGGATCCTAGACTAGAATGGTCTAGTGGCTAGAGAGCTAGCCTGTTGCTAGGTTGATGTGCATTTGAATCTCTGCTCTGCCATAGATTCCCTTTGTCAAGTCACCACTTGCTTGCCTCCATTCTCCATTTGTGAGACCTAGCAGTACTGTGAAGATAAATACATTAGATAGAGAAGTTTCTCAGATACTAGAAGAGCAGGTCCATATGGTAACGTTAAAGCAGAGTGCTCCAGGGTTGCAATAGAAGATAGAGGACATCTCTGCAGGGGCAGGGTTTCTTACCTCTGAGCTCCCTGCAAAGCTCACCTGATTGGAGTTTGCTGTGTGCCGTTTCTCTGGGTAATGTAATGCCATGTAATCAGGGCATCAATGTAGCTCCTCCAATCCTTCCATCCACCCACATAAGTGTGCATTAGCTTCAAAGAGCTTCCCAGAAAACATCTGCTCAGCAATTGTCCTTTATGTCCTCCTCTTGCCATCTTAACAGTGTTGAACAAGAACATAGACAAGGTACATGATTAGCAATACTGCAGCGCACTGAAAAGGGCAGCCAGGGCAAAGGTGTGTAGAGTGTTATAGATTCCAAGGTATTCAGACTATTCTAGCATTTGACCCCACTAATACATAGCCATGAATTTTGACCCATAAGTGAAGTTCTCATCTTGATGTGAACATCAGCTCCCTCCACACTTCCCCCCTCATTCCCCTTCCCCTTTGCCAAAACCCATAGTAGACAGACCTTGTAGTCTGCCCCTCAGACCAGTTTTACTGATTTTGCCATTGAGAATGGGAGCAAGTTCCAACGTTTGGGGTGACCTCACAGGGGTTCTCTATCTTCAGCTCCTTGCTTCCTCAGAGGGAGAGAAGGATGGTCTTGTACTGGGCTCTGGGAGTGCTGGGATAGTTTCTCAGCTCTGCCGTGACCTTCCTGTGCAAGCTTGGGCAAGTCACTGGCTTCCTTGTTACTCAGTTCTGGTAAAATCAGAGCAATACAACTGTACCTCACAGTGGCTTTGAGAGGTGAACAGTACTAATGACCTGGAAGGCCTTAGGTACATTGGTGATTGAGGCAGTGGGTTCTCCTGGAGAGGTATCTCTCCTGAGTGCTTAGTCAGTAACGATACAGCATGAGCGGAGTGGTGGCTTGCTGGCTGGGAAGTTCTTAACCATTTGGGGGTTACATGCTAAAACAAACCTAGAACCAGCAACCAAGCTGTGATGCTCAGTTGTCTGTCAAGTCCAGGCCTCATCAATGCCCACTAACTCATGCTGTAGCAGTCTGAGTGCCTGTCTACATGCGTAACATGCACCAATTTAAACTGGTGCAAGACACTTATATTAGTTTTTAAAATTGGCTCTATTAACTTAGTTTGCCCCTGCAAATGTCTGCTTTGTTTGTGTGGGAAAGCTGCCCTGGTTTAACATAAATCGGTGAGTAAATCAGGCTTAAAGTCCCTGATTGAAATTAGGTGCAGGCCCACAGAGAGCTTGCTGAAGGAATCCAGGCTTGACATGACAAAGGCAATTGATGTATTTCTCTCCAAATGGAAATTGCTTTATATGAACTTCAACACTTGTACAGAATGTCTGACGAGGACACTTGCATTGCTTTTTATCCTGCTCAGCAGATTTAAGTGTTCCATAGTTTCAACAGCCTTCATGCAAACATCACTTGCCTTCTTTAAGGGAAGGCAGCCCATATGTCTTTAGCAAAGTTCTCTCTTTTCCCATGTGTTTTGAAGGATGAAAGGACAAGATCACATCCCTCCATTCTCTTGCCCCATATCCCTGCCTGCATATTTTGGATGTTGACTGGTATGAAGCTAGGGAAGAAGATCCTTCAGGAGGCTGCCAGTCCCTACAGGGTAGAACTCCGCACTGGGGCAATCTAGATTGGTCAACATAGAGTAAACTCTGAAGAGTGTGAATATTGTAATGTATTTCACGTATGACCACATGGCTGAAGCTCTGGTCTTGCCAATCTCTGAGCCCTGGCCTCAGCTAGATTTGCTTTTGGAAGACTGCCTCAGAAAACAGCTTCTAGCTATTCTGATGTACAAGTTGGCACAGAGGCACTATCTTATATAAGCTAACAACTCATTTAGAGAGTCATGCCAATGCAGCCTGTAGGAGCCAAAAAAATGTGCAGCTGGTTGAACTCTGTTCAGTGTCTGTGTATGGTTCTTGTCCTGTTGCGTCAATGGATGTACAATGAATGACCCCTTCTCATCTGAGACATGGACTATAGTTCGTATCTTCAAAGGTATTTAGATGCCAAATTGCCATGGATTTAAATTTGGGCTTGTGTTGCCTAGACAGTCAATATGGGACTCAATGTAAGATCTTGACCATGATCATGTCTAGTAATAGATCCTCAGCTCAGGGGTAAAGAAACATGGATCTTCAGCATACCTGTGTGATCCTCTATGTTCCTCTCAGAGGTTTTGCCCCTCCCCTGCTTCCTCTCTCCTTTTTGTGTAGGGATATAGTTGGATGTAGCTGCATAGACCAATGTGCTGTGCAGGCTGGCGTCATGCATGTCTGTGAGGATTTGACATACCAGAGTAGAGCAAAGCTCCATCAAGCCCTGTATTCTGTCTGAGGGGATATTAGTGCATGAGATGGTTTCATCAGTTCATGTGTCTGATGCTTCAAGAGAAGGCGTTGTTTGCAAAATGCCAGATGCACCTTTGTGGCTATAGCAATATATAATGATCATTGTAATGGATTACCGTATATCACTCCTTCTGTTTTATCTGGTGTGCCACTAGCATCTCTTGTGTTATTGCTCAAGTCCTCTGCCATACTCTTCAGTCTGTACCCCTTAGCTGCAGTCATGCATTGTCTCCATCAGTCATAAATATTAGCTTACTAGTCAGAACAACTTTAATCAGTTCTTCCCATCATCATAAACTCACTACTGTCTTCATTATGAGTCTTACAGTCTTCATCATCACCTAACTGCCATCATCATCACCACTGTCCATATCATCATTACTTAGAGATAAAGTAGATTCTTCATCACTTGAAGTCTTGGGTTTCAGATTGGTAGTCTCTCTCTTTAAGAGATGCTCAATAGATCAAACAGAAACAATGAGCATGATGGAGAAAAAACTCCTGGGTTTGATACTCTACCCTGTGCTAGCTACACAAGAGATTCAGCCAGAATAGATGATCACCATCATCCCTGCTGGCCTTCAAGCTGTATTAATCTGAGGTCTTGTACTATATGCCTATTTCTGTCATTGGCAGTGCAAGCTATTGGGTAACTCCAGACTACAGAGAAATTCATTCTGATTTTCTCTGAGGTAACAAAGAGCAGAATCAGTCCAAGTTTGTGCACATTTTCCTGGGAAGAATAATTATGAATAACAGCATTGAGCAGCAAGTTGCTGGTCACCACTTCCCAGCTGCTTCCGTTCAACCAAGGGAAGAATAGTTT
This sequence comes from Gavialis gangeticus, assembly GCF_001723915.1. NCBI lineage: Eukaryota > Metazoa > Chordata > Crocodylia > Gavialidae > Gavialis > Gavialis gangeticus. The sequence goes on from NW_017729002.1 coordinate 21,824,207, forward strand.
TGTTCACATGTCATATCCTGAGGAGCTAAGGAGAAATCTGCAAGCAGTTATAATGCAGTCTCTATACATGGTTTATAGGGCTGTTCATGGAGGGGGATACTCATGCTCATGTTGTGCTTGGGACAAACCAAGGCAGGACACCTTGAATTAGACAGAACTTTATTCTCCCCCTTTACTTTCCCTGGTTTTACTTCAGCAATAGTTCAATGAGACTGGGACAGTGAGAGGAGATTTAGGCTTTTAGAATGAGAAATGCTGGTCCCTGAAAAGGGAGGCAATGGACGGAGCTGTTCCTTAGGGTCTATGCATCTGTTTTAAATCCTTCTGGCTGCTCTAATCTATGCCACCTGTACATGGCTCCAAAACTGCAGCCATGGACTGATGTAGAGCAAAGATGTCCCACCCCCATTCCCTTCCTGGGGGTGCTGGCAACATGGAAGGGAATAGCATAGAAGTCCTTATGCTGGCTCTGGATACTATCCGAGTGGGTGATTTCCCTGAGCTATTTAAGCATGTTTTACAGCCAGATGAAGCCTGGTTTGTAAGCATGAAATAGCCACACCACACTGGAGAGTCCACGCGTATAGCTATAATTCTCCTTGACTGCATCATATTAAGTAGTAGTAAATGCTCAACATGGCCCTTGGAGGTATTTTGCCAAAGCACATCTATTACAGGCAATTCTGCTGCTTCTCATTAAGCCTTGTCTACATGTAGAAATTGATGAGCAGAGCTAGAGCTGAATAACTCCCCATGTGTACATTCTGTTCTGGAATAAAAGTGACTTTATTAGTGGAGACAACCAGGAGATGTGTGAATTGCAGAGTCAGAACCTAAGATGTTCTTCTGTTTTTAAGTTTTAAAACAGACCAGGGAGTCTACCTCTGGTTTTGTATGTGGGTGTTCATTTTTAAGGTTTTATTTTGAAGACTATGTAGAAAGAAATCTGTCATGTTGTAACTTATAGAATCTTTAAGTTACAACATGACATATTCACCCACTTAACCACCAGCAGGGATTACATTGCCTTAATATTACCTGATGGCACTGTCTGTGGCACAGCAGTGGTGTTGGCTATAAAATGCAGCCAACCAAAATGCTGAGACAGCAGCTGTCATATGTTTAAGATAGACCCAGAAAATGTATTGTGGTAGGTCATGGGGAAGGTCAAACAAAGCATTTGTTTCCATGCAGGATGGTCAGATGTGAGTGTCTCTGTTTAGCAATCACATCCAGATGCTGAAGTTAAACATCTGGGCTTCACCTCCATGTTGTTTTGTCTACGCCCCTAAACTGCAGCATTGCCTTTGGAGCCATCCTCGGAGACGTTATCACCTCATTCATCAGACACTGTTTTGCCTTGGCTCATGCATGCTCCCAGATCCTCTTGAACTGTGTTTATAGTGTATGAAGCAGAAGGGAAGGCAAAAATCCACCAGGAACTGTTACTGATGGGCAGGACTGATACCTGCCCTGTGCCTCTCTACAAATACTCACTGCTGGTGGCCACGTTCCATCACTCATGGAACAAGTTTTGAGGAGCTCAGCTCTGCATATGGTTTTCATTTTACTTTTTTTATATTAGATGAATATGCAAAGCATTCACAAAGTGCGTACTGCCACAACATTAGTTCCAGCTCCACAGTCAGTCCAGTCCCCCTGACCCCTGCTACAAAGCATGACGGATTCCTCTCTTGCTGAACACCCCCAGCACCTTCCATGCTCAATGAACCTCCATGAACCAGTCGTCATAGTTCCCATGGAAGATAAGAATTATGCACATTCTACACCTGAGGAAACCCGAGGCCCAGAGAAGTTCGGTAAGCTTTTATGCACAAAATTAGCGAGAGAGCTGGCACAAAAGTCAGCTTTTCTGCCTACCACCGACGAGTCTTTATTTATAAAAACCAACAGATTCACAGCCTTCAGAAGTCTTGGTTCTTGTCACCCAGGGTGATAAAACCCAGTTGAATAGCTTGATTTACTAACTCCTGAGCCTGACAAACAGTAGCAATGGTAGGTCAGTTTGAGCTAAGTTTTGCTCCCATCAGTAGTGTAGCCCAGCTAGGTCCATGGGCACCCCACCTCAGACTTGACTCAGGTAGGTGGGGGGAATGGGACTGATTCAAAGCTACTTGCACTCCTGCTTTAGGGGAGAGGCAGCACAGCCTCATTTGTGTCCATTGTTGTCATAATGCCTGTGGGGCTGAAGGGGACTGCTAGAGAACAGAACTGCCCAACCTCTCACTTCCATTCCACCATCCCATTCTTGACAACCTTGCCTATCTATGGCGTCCCTTGCTGAAGAAGTGCACAGGCCCTCTGCCTTGGTGGCAGATACCTGTGGGGGAGGGCTGATTGACCTGCTCTCAATGCTGTCTCTCTCAACCTGCAAATAATACCACAGACCAGTTATGACACCCAAGGATACCTTGGGCATAAGACCAAGAGTTTCACCTGTTCTGCTTCTGGACTTTGTCTTCATATATATTAATAACAATGCAGCAAATTACACTCCAAGCACATGCTTGTTTGTGCATCTGTTTATCAGCCAGGTACTAGCTATGCTAGCAAGGCCTCTTTAATCTTGGGCACTGATGCAAAATTGTTTTTTTCTAGGTGTATTTACTAGTGGTTTTGCCAGTTTAATTTTCAGTGGGGGATGTGTGTGGGGGGGGGAGAGGAGGGGGTTCTTCCCACTCCCTTGAGAGATTCCTCCACAGCCAAAATGTCTTCCCACTCAGGAAGCCTCTCCCAATAGTCAGTCTTAGATGCCTTTAGGACACTTTAGGTCAGTGGGGAGTCAACTTTTTGACAGGTATGCTACAAATCAGCCCTGCACCCTCCCTGAGCACCACTGTGATCCCCTTCCTATCTGATCTGCTGTTGTGCTTTCTGCTCCTACCCCTGTATATTGCACTTATAAGCCGGTTTTTAAACCTAGTGCTTTAACAATTGACACAACACTCAATTGATTAATATCAGAAAGGCTTGCTTTAATAACTACCAACAAGATACAAAACTAAATGACAGAAAAAAACTTTCTTAATATTCAATACATGAGCTATTACATAAAGGCCCAGTACATATTTAGCTGTAGCAGTGTTTTCTCACCAATACAGGTAGGGAAGCTGGTCCAGCGTTGCAGCCTTCATGAAGTGTGGGATCTTCACTCGTAGGCTGGGTGTAGGGCAGCTTCTTGATCTTTTCTGGACTGCACACCTTGCTGGCAGTTCTGTCTTGCTTTTTATACTGTTTTAATTGTATAGCTTCAAAGCATTTTTGCTTGATGGTTGGTTGATTAAAGTTGAAACATAACAGGGAGGAAAAGGGTGACCATCACATTACAATTCCTAACTACCTGGCTCTGAATGTGGATTTGTCCAGGCGTGAGGACTTGTGTTTCTTGCAATTTCTGAAGTTATAAATCAATTAAATGTGATAGGTGTTGAGTGGCCACCTAGAGGCACTGGTTACTGGACCTGTCTTTGGGTATTTGTTTATCAATGGGGCAAATTTGTAATAGCTTGTACCAGTGATGGTCTATTTACAAAACTCCAGACAGACATTGAATGATTGGGACATTTATAACACCTTAGGCATTGGATGCCTGTTTTGAGAAATAGGAGTATGTTATGTGCAGGACATCTTTTCTGTATTCAGTGCACCTTTTACAGGTTTTGCTTGAAATGTATATTTAGGCTTTTGTTTTCTTTAGTTGCTAGTTCAACTGATATGTATATGTAGTTTCCTTTCGTTCTCTAGTTACACTGGTTCAGCCTCTTTCTTGCTCTCTTAGATTGGAGATCCACATGTGATGAGTCTGTCAGGTCTCTGCCAACAATTTTCCTTTTAGAGGAACCTTTACTTTTATTATTTTATGGCATGGGTCTGGTATCGGGTGCTGCGGACTCTACTGTCTCTATACCTTAATGCAGGGGTTTTCAACTGGAGGTAGGTGTAGCCATGGGGGTACTTTGGGGGCCGTTCTGGTTTTGCTGGTGGCACTTCCAGACACCCCCACACCCTCCACTCATCGACCAGCTGCCAGGACCCCCCTCCCCTGCTTGGGAACTCCCTGCTTCTCAACTGGCTGCTGGGGGTACCCCAACCAAAAAAAAGGTTGAAACCCCTGCCTTAATGGGTTGCAGCTATCGTAGAGACTTATTTTTTTTCTTGTGGCAGTCTTGTCACCACAACCCAGTCTTGCCCCAGCCACTGTCTTGCATTTTTGTGCGAGAGGCATTGTCCAAGCTTTTACAGCCAGCAATGCTCCCTAAGCGGCCCTTCTGTTTTTTGCCTCCTACCCTATCTGCCACCATGCTGCCTGTGTCCTTCCCAATCTGCTATGTGCTATACACACAAAGGCTTGCCTGTACCACTTGTGGCACCTGTGCTGCAGGTTAAGTGCTCCTGACTTAAGTCAAGGAGTCAAGTTCTAAGGTCTGATTGCCAGTCCACCAGAAATTGCCTTTCCAGTGACCTAGATGGCACCTCTGAGTTCTGCTGGGGGACAAGCATCCCAGCGGGCTGTGTACAGCAAAAGAACAGCTGTTACCTGTCCCTAATCCTCACTCCACATGGGGATGCAGCAGGAAGTGGATAGGGAAGGATTAGAGCCTAGGCTGCACTCCTTATCTGTGGCAAGTAGGCTTCCAGTGGGCCTGTGCCAGTGGTACCCAGCAACAGGGAAAGATAAATAAGTGTGGCAGGCTGGCTGCCAGGCTCACTAGCAGCCCAGATTGTTAGCTTGAGCCCAAAGGGCTTGGGTTCCCATTGGTGGAGGCAGTTTCTCTTCTCCACTAATCAGGGAATGGCAGGAAGAAGGCAGCCAAGTCCCAACCCAGGGGGCAAGGTGAGAAAGAGAGGACCTGAAAGGCAACTAACCCCTCAAGCTCCCTGACTGGTCGATTCTCAATTTGCGGGGGGGTGGGGGAGGTGCAGAGCCTCCAAAAGGAATACAAAGCCAGTGTACCCAGCACACAGTTCAGGCCCTGCTAGCTGAGTACCCTGAGCAGAGTCAAGGGTGCTCTATAGGGTGATAGGGTTCCCCACCAGGTTGTCCTTTCTTCATTGGGCACCACTGTGTGCCATAGTTGCATTCTGTTCTTTTCCCTCCTCTATGTCATTGGGATCCCTGGGGTAACCCTGCACCTCTATTATTGTATTGGGAGACTGTGTTATA
>NW_017729002.1:21834391-21834654 GCF_001723915.1 Gavialis gangeticus
CCCCCCCCCCCCCCCGAGACTGGCCAAGGCTACTGGTGGCATCTGCAAGCAGTCACTGCTCACCTCCCCCACCCCCCATCCCCTCACCGCCAACACCTCTGTGGCAGCCTACAGGCAGTTCTTGCTCTGCCCATCCTCGCTGCCGCTATCACCGTGGCCGCCTATGGGCAGTCCCCACTTGCTGCTGCCATGCTCCCGCCACCAACACTGCCACCTGTGGGTGGTTGCATGCCCCCACCAACCTTGGGAGGCACAAGTTGTTC
>NW_017729002.1:21839654-21842621 GCF_001723915.1 Gavialis gangeticus
CACAAGTTGTTCATGCTGGTATTGGTATTTATTATGTGAAGTGTTGTATGCAAATATGTTGTATGTGATGTAACCCCTTATGTGAATATTTCACTATTGACCCATCACTGCCAGTCATTTTGTTACTGGTTGGTCAATTAACACCTGTTTTATCCTTGAATGCCCCCTCTCCCTCAGGCCTGTAGGGCGCTGAAGGAGGGGCAGGGCTGCAGTGTAACCCAAAGACCACAGGGAATCAGGCCTATGTGTGGGTCTAGGGTTAATTAGAGTGTGTTTGTGTGAGTTCATAACTGTAAATATGTATATATGTTTGTATGTATATGTGTATATATGTTGATGATTGTAAGTTGTAAATTCTTTATTAATATTAAACCTGTACATAGTTAAGATTCACTGAGTGTCCTGGCTCTCTGCTTTGTAGGAAGAGGAGGGGAGCTGCATACAGCTAGGCAACCACACCTCCCATAGCATACCTGCACCCACTAACCATCCCTTCATTTGGATAGGGGGTACCTTTCTGTGTACCACCTGGTTACATAAGGCAGCACCATAGTGCATTCTTTAGTCAAAGATAGAGGCAGAAAGAGAGGCTTTGTTCATTAAAACCTACCCATTGCACCAGGGACAGTTCCAGGGAGTGCCCATATGCCAAAGCTGTCCTGATAAAGATTGTTGTCTAGCTCATGTTTACATTCATTCTGAACTGCTGGTGGGAAACCAGAATTTCAGCCCCAGTTGTCACCTGACCTCTGTGGGCCATGATATGCCATGTTGGTTTGGAAGTCAATGAGGTCTAAACATGTTCATTTTGGAGACTGTATTCCCTGTAGATCCTGCAATGGAATTTAATTACTTCACAGTGGATTGCAGCAGTACCTCCTCAGCGCATGTTGTCCTGTGTAGCCCCAACATCCTTCTGCTCAAGCCCTCACTGTCCTGCTCTTTGGACTTCTTAGCTCAGCTGTTTCTTTCTTTTTTCTTGCTGACCATTGTGTGGCACTGTTTTTCATCTATGCCCTGGCTGCATGTCAGTGCCCCTTTTTTATTTCCAACTGGGTTGTTGGTAAGCATGTGTGGATGGACTTTCATGAGTCTTCTGGAGCCTGTCTCCCTGCCTTCTGTGATCTGCCCAAGCTCGTCACAGCTGTATAATACTCATTGCCCACCCAGCTCTTGTATCCATTTCTTTGGGATATTTGGCTTTCCCGGTGCCACTCTTTTTGGTAGCCGTCTTGAAGAAATTTAATGTCCCTTCATGCAGCAAGATTGATCAGATGAACATGCTTGCTCTTCTGATTTATTTCGCTTCAGAATCTGTGTCTCTATGTACTAAAATTTGTTCTGGTTCACTGCTGAGCTCTATTCATCCCAGATATTCTTCTCTTGTCTTTCCTTGCCTGTACCTACCACAGTAGTAATAAGCACTTTGTGTACTACTTTCTTACTCCTTTCCTGCATACCCTAATCTTTGGGAGTATGGTAAAAATGGATCCAGTTCATAGGAAGATGCAGCTAAAAATTCTGGCTCTGATCAGTCCAGGCCTTTGGATCAGAATTACCCCAAATTTGGGGCTTGACTTCACAAAGCCCAAACCAGATCAGCAAAGTTTTGCCAAACCAAAATTACCAAGGTCGTCCTGTCTTACACCAGCTCTTGGATTGGCCCCAGTCCTGCTGTTGCCTTTTCTCTTCCACATTTTTGCCACCACACCTGAAATACTATGAAAAACAAGGGCTCTTTTTTCTGTATTCTCAACCTGACTAGAAGCAGGAAGTGCTAGGTTCCACAGGGAAAGTGAATATTTCCAAACACTCAAGCTAACTTGGCAGACGTGGAAAATTTTGAAACTTCAGGTGACATTCTAACAAGTACCTGAACATCTATGGAGAGGAGTCTTGCATCTCAAGGGTCCCAAACCATGTTGTTAATTATGCTCATTAAAATAATGCAGTAAGGTTGGGCAAGGGAGCACAAACCATGGGTCCTGATTAACGGAGGATGTTAGAACTGAGGCTAGGGGGCTGCTGGAATGGACATGGCTACACTGTTAGACCAGCAGCTACAGGCTCCAGCTATGTGGTGAAGGCCCAGGAGCCTGTCAGTGATGTCAAGAGGCTGTTGGGTCCTGTCAGCTAAATGCCTGAGTGAAAGAAGCCCGGGGTGAAGGCAGGGAACGTCCCCTTACTGCCAAATTAGAGCTTTTATTTCTTTTCTCAGTATGGCATTTGGTGGTGCCTTTTGGGATAAGCCAGAAGTTTAACCCTTTATCTGGAGTATATCTTCCCCCCATAGCTGCTGGAACCCTAGACCTTCCCTGGGTCCACCCTTTGTCTTCTTTCCCTCTCTGTGTAGCTGGAGCCCACAGCTGCTTAACCTGAATGCCTTCACCCCCTGGGTCCTAGACACAACCTGAAGCCTCAGGCATGTCTCTGGCTGCTCGGTGACCAAGTTGCCCAGAGCAACAAAGGAGCTCGTTACAGCTATGTAGCAACATTGTCATAGGTTTGCCTATATAAACCTCTTTGATACTTGGTATTAGCGGTCTTATCTAGTGCAGGAAATGAGATTCTGTAATAGAGACTGGGGCTGTGTGAAGCTTCAGTCACCAGTTCAATTTGGAGGAAATTCGATCCGATGCAGTGGCCGGATCTCTGAATCCAAATTGAATCGGGAGACCAATAAAAAGGTCTGAATTGATTTGAAGCCTCGAAATTGATTCAGAAAAGCTTTGGAGGAGATTCAGCAATTTGGGCAGTCCCCGCTTGCTGCTGCAGGGAGCTGGACCTGGATTCTGTGCCAATAAGTAGGGGGCAGGGGGAGGGGACGGTGGCGGCACCCCTACCAGGCCCTATCCCCTGCTTGCTTGCCCAGACCTCCTGAGCACCCCCCAACACCTGCCTACTCTCCCAGCCCTGTCAATGGCTGCCCCACCTGGCCCCAGTGTCCCGGCACTTAAAAAAAAAAAA
>NW_017729002.1:21842661-21876116 GCF_001723915.1 Gavialis gangeticus
AAAAAAAAAAAAAAAAAAAAAAAAAAGTCCTGCACTCACCAGTTGCTGCAGTGGCTGTTGGGGTCTCTGGGGCTCATGGAAGAGCTCCCTTATGTGGTGCGGGGCAGTGGGGGGCAGCAGGGATGCCCCCCCCCCGCCTGGCAGGAGCCAGTGAATGCAGGGCTTTAAAAAAAAAAAAGTGCTAGGGCACTGTGGCTGGGCAGGGCAGCCACTGATGGGACTGAGAGAGTGGGTGGTGGATGGGCCCTACTCATTTCTGAGATTCAGCTGATTTGACGGTGGCCGAACCTCCGAATCCGATTCAGGACAGTGATTTGAATCACTGAATCGAATCACTGTCCCCCGAATCAGCTGAATCTGAAGCAAATATTAGCCACTTGGCACAGGCCTAATAGAGACTCCTCCTCAAAACTCCAGCACTGATGCCCTCTTGCATAAGAGGGGAGGGATTGAAAATCCCAATCTCAATTTGCATTTTCCAAGTGGCTTTTTTCTTCATGATGGGCTGAATCACAACCTGGTGGCTTAAGCTTGTCACTAGCCTCCATTGAGCTTTCATTACATAGCACCCTTCATAAATGAATCTCAAAGGTGAGTGGTAGATTATTCTCCCTGCCATAATATAAACACCAGTTTGTATTTGGCTAATATAACTGTACTTAGCTCTTCTGTGGAGCTTTCCATCCATTGATCTCAAATCATATTCTAAAGAGGCACTATTTTTACTTTACAGATGGGGAAACAGGCACCATGCAAAGCTGTGACTTGCCTAAAGCTGGTGAAAGACTTGGGAAATCAGAATCCAGAACTTCTACCACCATTCCCTTTGCCCGGGACCATGTGTCTGCTGTGTACCCAGGTCAGCACGGCAGAATGGAAACAGCCTCCCTTCGTCCTAAGAAAAGAAACAAACTAGCAGGAGGAGGAGAAATCAGAACCCCAGGAAAGGAAATGTGGTTATGTGCTCAACCTCTGCTTGGCTCTTTGCATCAGACACACGTAGATGAAAGGATTTCTTGTGTTTTGCTTTATCCTTGTGCTGGGAAACATCGTGAATGTGCTGGCACTGGTGCCTCTGGAGTACCTTCTTAATGAAAATCTGATTCAAGACAGTAAAAGAAAAATTTCGTTCCTTCCAGGGTTTTCAGAGGCATGGAGGCTTAATTCTATGGCTGAGGCAATACACAGCCAGGGGTCATTGACAATATGTCTGGGTTCCTTTGGCCGGAGCTAGCTGTGCTGTTCTTTTCAACCTGGAGCCAGAAGGCAGGGTTTGGAGCCCAGGAGGCAAATGCTAGTTACAGTGCTTTCCCCATGACTAACTTGTGTGTGTACTCACTCAGGTCTGTTCAGGAAATGGCTGTTGGCCTTGGTTAAGCAATGCTGACCTCCACGTGGCCCACTCACTACAGGCTCGGCAGAGAGCTCTGTCCATTCTTTTTGTTTTCTTTTTAAGGTTTGAATCTTGTTTGTCTTGTGACTTCAGTTCCAGCTCTGGCTAGAGGTAAGTTACATCTACAGCATTCAACTGGTGGATGGCTGCCTAACTCTGCAAGCGACTGGAATTAAAATAAGGAAGCCTTGATTCAAGCAAACCAAAATCTGCTCTGTGTTTTCTTTCCTCCACGTGTGAGAGAGCAGATCTCTGCCAGTCTGGGCTGTGGAACAACCCAGATCTCTCAACTGGACAGGGAATGAGGTGCAAAGGGATGGGCATGCAAGAGCATTGCTTCATTATTTGTGGTTTCAAGCTGTTCAGCTCCAACAAAGAGGTCCAGGAGCACATGTCCTTGGCTGGCTTTGCATTTTAGACCTCATAATAACAGTAATGCTATCAGACACTTGTAACTAAGTAATAGGTAACTAAGTAATAGGTGGACAAGGAGAAGGGAGCCAAGAAATCAGAAACAGCTGCTCATCCTACACAGAGGTGAAGGCCTAGTTTAATGACACGCTGCATGGGGAGAGAGGAGGAATTCATGTGGGTCACAGGATTCTTTGGAACTAACTGGTATGGCAGGATTTCTGTACTCTTCACGAGTCAGTGTCCAATATCTAGAAGGTTTGTCCTCTTGCCACTGTCCTCAGAAAGCTGCCAACTATAATCAGAGGGCATAGTTGGGCATTAGCAGTGCCAGCTTCAGCTACAGCTTGACTATAGTCTTGTTCCATTATTGTGAATAGGTGCTTTGTGCTTTTGGTGTTTTTCAGCATCCTCACCCATTTCATCCCAGGGTCAAATGTGGAGGGTCCTGATAGAACTCCCTGGAAGGATCATCTCTCTATCTTCATTTGTGGAGACTCTCACTCCTGCATTTAACACCAGGGGGCTTGTTATGGCACTAACAGATCTTGGCAAACTAGACAAAATAAATTCATTGCTGAAATTCAGTAAATGCCATCTAGGCATGAAGGACATCATGCACCCTATTTTGAGGCTTACCTGGGATGTGAATGACACATCCTTTCTGCACTAGGGTGGATCTCCATTCCCCCGTTGTTCTCATTGCAGCTTATTTTTCCACACTTTTGTAATGAGCCATGGCTTGCTTCTTCAGGATCTTCAAGATGGCTCTTCCTACTCATCCATGCATGTATGATCTCATGGCAGGAAAATGGGAGACCTGTGGTAAAAAACCCAAAAGATTTTATTCACTAATGGAATGCATTAAGGGTATGTGTCTATTACTGAAAACAACAAAAAAGATTTCAAGTGCAGCTGTTATTATTTCAGACCAACACCTTGTTTATATGACTAGGCAGTATACCTTCTGTTCAACTCTCACAGTTGAAAAGAACTGAAAGCCAAGCAAACAGATTTGTTCACAGTATAATATTAACTCTGAATGGCAGTGAAAACATATGGTTGTTGGGTTAAGGCTATTGACTTAACTGGCTGATCCGATCTTGTGAGATGATGATGCTAAAGGCTGTTGCCTGTGTTCAGGTATATAGTCTAGGTAACTGTGTGAGGCTCAGCTGGAATTGTGGGAGATCAGGTACAAGGTCAAAATTATGGGACCTTCCACTTGATTTTAGGAGACAGCAGGTATGTGCTCACCTGATTATTTCTCCCAGTCCTTACCATGTGATGCCAGTGTTTCTCTTCCCTTGTTCCTATGGATTAGTAGAGCTGGTAGGGCTATCCTGCGTTGTTACCTTATTTTACTCAAATAGCTATGGAACATAGTTTTACTGATCTTTGTACATGTTATTTTATAGGCCATAAATGCCATAAGCATCATTGAGGAAGGTAGCTTCAGTTGAAATAATGTAAATAGCTAGATCTTCTGTGATGATCCATGCAGTACTGCTACAAATAAATTGTGTCTTCCTCTGGAGTCTCAGTTCTACCCCCAGAGTCCATGTTAGCTAGGGAGCTGGCACGAAGTTCCAATTCGTCTTCCCACTGCTAGCTATTCCTCAAAAGGGGGATGGCAAGAAAGTACAGGATGTTGTTGCTGAAGGGATACAGCAGGTTGAGAGTCTGATCTTAAGAATAAGTGTAAAAGACAACTACGGCTGAGCTTATTCTGAGCCTGTACTGCCTGTATGAATCTACAAGAGCCTGCACTACCAGAAGCTGTGGGATGGTTCTATACCCCAGCCTGAGAAACTGGAAGCAACAATCAAGAATGGGAGCCCCCCACCAGAACTTTCCTTTGAGAAAGAATTTTAGCAGTCAATAATTACAGCAATGAGTGCTAACAGATAAAGCCTCCTTCAACCTGACAGATTCACAGGCATATGCATAGATGAGCTTCCTTGATGAACTTTGCATATATGATTGGTCACAGCTCTCAGTTGTTGCATTTGTCTAGATTTCATTGGGGTTTTTTTGGTATAGCATAATACTTCACACCATCATGGATTAGATTAGTGGTTAGTTTTGGTTCTGTGGAGACAATGGAAGCAAGAAGCAGTCCTAACCAGTAGCACTGAAATCATGATTTTGGACATGCCAAAATTTAGGGTGTTTGGAACCAAATTTTGGCTAGGTTCATTGTAGAGATAGACAGTAACTATGATATGTGGATCCAAGCAGCCAGACTTCAGGATGGGAGCATCTGAATTTGTGGGGTGTGGCTTGGATCTAATGGAACTTTTGATGCAGTATGTAAGTGCTAACAGTTTTGTTAGTCCTCAGCATAATATCATGGCTTCCTACAGGGAGGCAGATGTGACCGTCCTGTTCAGTATTTATTTAAGTTATTCTGTGTTCATCATAGTCATTTACAAGTTAATGGCTGCTGATCCTGTTTCATTATCCTGACACTAGATCAAGGCAGAGATAGTTAGAAGCAGCATATAAGAAAGTGCATTCTAATATTTGACCAACATCTTACTTCATGAACTTCATTATCTTGGGGAGAAGTGGGCCAGCAGTGTCCTGCAGGGGTTGGTGCTCAGTCCAGTACTTTTCAACATCTTTATTAATGATTTGGATGTGGGGATGAAGAGCTCACCGGCCAAAGTCACAAACAACACCAAGTTATGGGGCAGCATGGTCATGCTTGAAGATAGGTTACAGATACAAGCGGACCTAGGCAGACTAGCAATTTGGGCAGATCGTAATCTGATGAAGTTCAACATCAAGAAACATAAAGTGCTCCACCTCGGGATGAGCAACCCCCAAAATACCTGCAGGCTTGGTGGCACCAAACTGACTAGCATCACAAATGAAAGGGACCTGGGGGTAATAACAGACCACAGTATGAATATGAGCCGGCAGTGTGATGCTGTAGCCAGGAGGACAAATAATACTGTGGCATGCATCGATCGATGCATCTCCAGCAAAACCAAGGAGTTGATTCTTCCATTCTACTCTCCATTTTTCCCTCCTGCTCGGGGCAGAGGGTTGGACCTGATGATCTCCAAGGTCCCTTCCAACTCTACTTCTATGAATCTACTCAGCACTGGTGAGACCACAGCTGGAGTACTGCATCCAGTTCTGGGCACTGCACTTTAACAAGGACGTGGACAAACCTGAGAGAGTCCAGAGAAGAGCCACCTACATGATCAGAGTCTTAAAAAGCAAGTCATATGAGGAAAGGCTGAGGGAATTAGCCTTTCCTTTTCAGCCTGAGGAAAAGGATGCTGAGAGGGGACCTGGTAGCAGCTTACTGCTACACTAGGGGAGTACATCAAGTGCTCAGTGAGGAACTGTTTACTAGGGCACCCAAGGGGAAAACCAGGAGTAATGGCCACAAGCTCCTGGAAGATTGATTCAGGCTCAACATTAGGAAAAACTTCTTCACAGTCAGGGTGTCCAGACTGGAATAAGCTCCCTCCAGAGGTGGTGCAAGCATCTACCCTGGAAATCCTCAAGAGGAGACTGGACGGTCACCTCGCTGGGGTCACTTGACCCCCAGTTATCTTTCCTGCTTGGTGCAGGGGGCTGGACCTGATGATCTTCCAAGGTCCCTTCCAGCCCCTTCCAATCTATGAATCTATGAAATTTCCATGTATGAGAGAGTAACTCTGGTAGGCCAATATTTAGCTTGTGGAAGAGAATGGCCTGGATAGACTGGGCCAAAAATAAAAATTGTCAGCCGGTGGGACACTTCAATATTTTGAAATTTTATCATCCTAAAATGTGTGGAAGGATCAAATTGAACTCTTTTGAGGAATGACAAGATTCAAAATATTTTGAGTTAGGCTGAAAGAGTTCACTTCTGCCATTCAGAAAACAGAAGTGAAAAATGTAATTTCCACTCAGATCTTCAGTGTGTGTTTGTCAGAAAATCGCAGTGTCTTTATTGGACTGTAGTTCTGGTGTCCAGATTCCCATTCTCCTGCCTGGGCTAGGCTTCCAGAACTTACCACAACAAACATTCACAGGGGAAGCCAAGATGCATCATAGGCGATGTAATGTCAAATCAAACCCAAATTTATTTCAGTTTAGTGCAACAAAATAGCAATTTTGTCCATAAAAATCAAAACATTATTGCGGAAAATTTAATTTAGCAAAAAATTACATTTCCCATTTTAAAAAAAATGCTGGAAAATTTGGGGTCAGGTCTCATTAGGATAAAACTGGGTTTGACTGGAGTAAGAGAATTTGCTTCTTCTGTAGTACTATGAGACAGCAAGACCTCTGGCAGTAAGAGGACAGAACAGGGTGGCTCAATTTGTCTCTGTCCAAGAAGAGGACCTTCCTTCCTGAGGCAGCAGCTTCTTGGCAGAGCAGAGTGAGGAAGCCTGGAACTCAAGTCTTGTGGTCACCCAGTTACTTTTACCCAGGAAAGAAAAGGAATAAGAACTATATTTTTACTGGATCACTGAAGAACCCATGAGTAAAAGAATGAAATCTCCATACAAACTACTGAAGAACAGGATTCTTTCCATACCTGCTACCTGGAATAATGAGAGCAAGAAAAATATTCCACAAATTTAACATGCAGCAATCCTGCATACATGGTCCAGAGAAGGAGCCCATTTCACAGGTTTATTTGGCTTGCAATGGTGGAACCGTAACCTCATTGTGCTGGTGATAACTGTGAAAACCCGTCAGAACCGAATCCCTTTTCCTGGCTGCTAATCTCACACTTCACCTGCCTTTATTGAAACCCTCAACTTCATGCCTTTCAGTTGTGTTGCAGTTCCGGATCTGAAGCACTTCTCCCATACATAGGTGAATAAGCAGATAACTTCTTTCAGAGCTAACATTGCTACTGGCAGAACATGTTTCCTGGATAGGAAATCAGGAAAGAGGAAAGGTCCCAGAACAGATAAGAAGTAACACATTCTTCTCTTCTGTGTCCACTCTAACTCTGCTCCTTTTTATCTGCCCCTGGCTCTTTTCACCTTCTAGTGTCCAAGCCATGGTACAGCTCTTGGGGGAAGAACAGTTACTGAGAGTCCATTTCCTTGTTGGTGAAAGAGGGGGCCTTTGTGAAGTAATCTATAGAGAAGGTCTGCAGTATTCTCCCCCCCAGACACTATCAAACAGATGACCAGAGGCAGGAAGTTTTAACTGAAATTTTCAGCTAGTTCCAGGTAGTAATTAGGATCTGGTGTAGGGCAAGGGGTCGATGTCATGTACTGGTTTCTGGAGCTACCGGTTTCTTCCAGTAGAATTTGCTGGAGATCAGCCGAAAAGGATTCTAGTGGAGTCTGTCAGAACACCCTCCAGGGCACAAAGATCCCATTAACTGGCCTTCCTCTGATGCAATTTTCCCTTGTACTCAGTTCTTTAGGATTTATAGAGCAGGAAGCAGATATTTGAAATTGTATGTTTTGGGTGAAGTAAAAATTGTAGTGGTAAAGACTGTGTGCCTGAGGGAACATTGCAAAACAGAGCAGGCAGTTTCCTAAGGAATGGTTGTGTTTGAGGGAGATGGGGAGGGGACAGTGTTTGGAAATCACTGGGCCCATCTCCGTCTCTCTGATAAGAATTCGTATTGAAGTGACTCTGGCATGTAGAACCTTAATTAAAACAGAAACATCTCTTCCTGTCCATGCCAGCTGGGACTGCAGCAGTGTCAGCTTCCTCACAGCAATGCCAGCTGCGACTGGGCTGGATGTGAGCTGCCACACGGCCGTAACCTGTAGTGCCGATGGGAGCCCCAGCAGAGCACGTTTCCTCACAGCAGCAGCCTTTTCTTGCCAGCCAGGACCCTCATAGCAGGCTCCTATTGCCAGTAACAACTCCAGCAGCAGGAGCTTCCTTATTCTGATACTCAATTAATGCCAGGTTCCTGAAGCTGGGGCTACTACCTGCCATTTCATTTCAATGCCAGCGACAGCTGCAGCAGAAGGAGCTTCCTTAAAGTGTGCTGTCAGTACTGGAGGAGAGGCAGGAGTAGCTCCCTTGTAGCAGTGCTCTGCCAGTCCTCAGGGCTGACTCAGTGACAGGAACTTTCCTTCCGCAGTGCCAACCATCAGGAACATGGCTGCGCTATAAGGGGGTTGTTTTTAAATTGGAGGTGAGAAATCCTGAGCAGAGGGAAGCACTCCATGCTTTGTATTGCCCACTTGGGGCCCATTACTAGTGCTGGCCTTGATTGGTCTTTAGTTGCCTCATCAGAAAGAAAGCAGGAATGTGCAGGAGCCAATCGGTTTTGCCTGACAGAAAGCAGATGGAAAGATGTCTGGAGAGTGTAGATTCTGCACCTGGGCTTGGTCTGGCTTTCCTTAAGGGAGAAGAAATGTCTTGTCCCTTTAAGTTGGTGAGAACTCATTTTCTCCTTTGGACTCCCTCCCCCTCCCTCTGTGTTTGGGGTTGTAATTAGGACCAATTTGTGCAGCAGATTAACTCATCCCTTAGGTTTGAAAGAAGTTTCCATTTTCTGTGAAAACATGTTAATTAATAACACTAGAGATGTTGCGATTTCGTCCATCTGTGGAGGAGCAATGCCTGACAGCAGTTAACAGAAACCAGCTGGCTGCTCTTGTCTCCTGAGTGCAGCCATCTCTCTTCCCTCCCCCCCGCCCTCCACACGGTAGACCCCCATTCCCACCTCAGGCCAATTCTGAGTTACAGCAGCAGATTGCGAATTCTCTTCCTGACAGCTTTGGCTGGTGATAAGAAGGCTCCTCCAGCTCTCTTTCACCTTGGCTCCAGTGCTGTTGGCTCATGTGGCCATGTGGATCCATGGGGTGACTGCTGCACAGCATGGCAAGGCAGATGCCACAGTAGTGCTGGGGGCTGGGCTGGCTCTGTAGAGGTCCTCTTGGGGCATCTGCTAGAAGGTTTGCTGGAAAAGACAGGAGCACGCTACAAAGGAGCATGGGTGGAAATGATGTTGTACAATGAGGGTCAGTGTCTTCTAAGTGTCCTTGACTTGATTTTGGAAAGTGAAAACCAATTTGGCCCAGGTAATGCAGTGATCTTGGACAGGAAGCCAGGGATCATGGAGGGTTCAGATCCTGCCTTTTGGGTCTCATGGGGTGAGTCTACACACACACTACACTGCACTGCACTGCACTGCACAGTTGTTACTCCAGAGTCATTTAGTACTTGCTTAAGTACTTGCTTAAACGCAGGCTGTGTGCACATCACAGTCTGTGTTTAACCAGTGTTATTGCACAGTCCTGACACTGCAAAGGTTTTTCCTGATGCTACCGTGCAGTTTGTACCCACTTATGCTACGGCAATGTAGCTTATCCGTATGGCAATGTAGCATCTTGTGTAGATGTGCCCATGGAGTGTGAATGACAATAAAAGGTGTTTGGAGTGGAATGCCCACAATGGCCACTTATGCACATCACAGCCTGTGTTTGTGCAAAAAATGAGAGGGAGGGGCATAGTGGAGGGTCATGCAGGTCATGACTGAAGTGCATGGGCAGACCTGTGAGGGGTCCAAGGACTGGAATAGCTAAGTGTGGAACCCAGCCTGGGGGGGCGGTGGCACCATTGCCTGGGGAAGCGTGTAAAGCTCCAGTCTGTTCTACTTTTGCTATTTTCTGGCAATGCTGCAAGAAGGGAGGAGAAGGAAGAGAAAAAGGCAAGGGGCAAAACCTTAGCTTGAAACAAGTTCTGGCCCACCCCGTCTCAGAATCCTGAAAGTAGTGACGTACAAGCAAGTGACTGTCTCCCTCAAGTCTTTCCTCTGGCTCCAGCATTCTCCCTGTGGGGAAGGTGTCTTGATCAAAACAGTGTGTTTACAGCCTCATCCTTGCTTTTTTCTTCTTGAGTAAGAGAAGGGATTTAGATCAGTGTTTATCCTGGTACATGAAGCCAGGCCTCCTGTCTTTCATCTGGTGTTTGAGGCTTGTTGGCATGAAGCCTTGTCAAGAGATGCTCAGCCAACCAGGCATGCCCAGCGTTTCAACTTAATTGGGTTAATTAGTGTACAACACTGCAGCCATTTTTCAAAAGGACAAAATATTTGGGATGACAAATGAGACAATTTTCTTTTTTTTGCCTGTTCCCTCTTTGCCAAAAGAGCTTGGGGCAGAGAAGAATGAGGAATTACGGGGGTCCAACTTCCGCGCTGTTCATCTCCTTGGCTAGGGACAGACATTACACATAAACCAGTGTAAGTGATCAGAAACTGGTTTAAACATGTAACAGAACAGATGTTCAGTGCACATAAACCAGTTTAATTGATCAGAAACTGGTTTAAACATGTAACAGAACAGATGTTCAGTGCACATAAACCAGTTTAATTGATCAGAAACTGGTTTAAACATGTAACAGAACAGATGTTCAGTGCACATAAACCAGTTTAATTGATCAGAAACTGGTTTAAACATGTAACAGAACAGATGTTCAGTGCACATAAACCAGTTTGAAAATGGCTGAAACCAGTTTGAGATAAACCTGGCTGAATGTAGTATCAGATTTAACTGATTTGGCTCAAACCTGTTTATGCAATGTCTATACCAGACTCCTTGCTGATTTAAGATGAATCAGAGTCCCCCAGCATCCCAGTGTGCTCTCTGGCTGGGTGGGGCTCTCTGCTCCACAGCAGAACTGGCCCCTCCCCTCTGCTGCCTCACTGGAGCTCTGCAGTCATCTGCCTGGCTTCGGCTCCCCCTCTCCCCTTCCTTCCCCACTCTGTGCTAAGCAGGCATTCCCCCATTACTCACAGAGACCTCAGCATTAACTAGCAGACCACATGCTGGGTACACTCCTGCTGTGGGAGAGGACAGAGGCAGACAGGCTTTTTGGATCTTATTAACAGGCAGTTTAATATCCTTCCTTGGCAAGGCTGTTTAAGAGCTGTTTGCTCCTCTCCTCCCCCTCACCACTCCCTGCTAAGCAGGAATTGCCTCCCTCCCCTCTACTTTGCTGAGGAGGTGTCTGTGTATTAGCTAGCAGACCACATGCTGGGTCCATGCTAAATCAACAGGTAGAATCAACAATTTTAATGGGATTATAAACACCGAGATGACGGTGATAAACACTGTTATCTCAGCACCCCCAATCCTGCTTGCCTGTCAGTTTACTGCAGGCAGTATACAGAAGCAGGGAGGGAGAGTGAAAAACTCTGTATCATCAACAGATGCATGCACTGCACCCCCCGCTTGCCTCAGAGTGCTAGAACAGGGCTGCAGGCTGGCAACACTCCTGTCCCATGAGTAGTGAGCAGGAAAAAGCCTGGGACTGCAGGCAGGCTGGGGGTTTACACCCCTCCCTAATCAGAGCCCTGCTGGAGCCTGACCACGCCCCCCTCAGCTCAGGTCTGCAAGGGCAGGGAGGGCTGCTTTAGTGCCCTCTGGCTTCCAGCCTAAGCCACTGCAGACATGTGCCTGAATTTCCTTAGTACAGGAGGATTGTATAGTTGGAAATTGGTTCAGCCTAGCCAAATTAGACAATCCTGCAAAGACTGAATCAATTCAGGCTCAAGCTTTTTGAATGTCTATCCCTAGCCCTTGGGTTTTAATTGCCCTCTCAGTGCTGGGCCTGTTTTTTCTAATGCTGTCTTGGATGGCTCCTTTCTGCTTCCTAGATGTTCTCCCTGCAAGCCATTAGCATCAGGCAACAACTGCAGCAAACTGAGGCAGCCGAGGCCCTGCAGCATGACAAAACCACAATAAATGGTCTTGTTGCCACTAGAAAATCAGTGGGGAACTGTACTTTCAAAATCCAGTTGGGTTCCATTTGTGTTGTGCAGCGGCTTAGGTTACACAAAGCTGGTTGTTTGGAAATCAGACACTGCAGGTTGTAGATTTCTGCCAGGTGCTTTAGCTTAGAGTGATTCCAGAGCAACACAGTATCTAGTGACATGTCCTTTCTTAAGCACCTGCATCTGACTGTATTCTATCTTCTCTTCACACTTCCAAATAACCAGGGAGTGGTTCCATCTCTTTCCTTGCAACTGCTCTTTCTGGGACGCTCTTAGTTTCTTCTCTTCACTTGCTGCATACTTCTAATGGTGGGGCAGGAAGGACAGAGTGTCATGTCTATAAGTTATTGGGAGCCTTTGATTATTAAACTAGGGACAAAATTATTAAAATAAGGACTAAATCCAGAGTAATATTGTTAATTTAGCAGAAGAATTCTAAGCAGAGCTTGATCTGGGCAAGACTTGAGAATTTCAGCTTTCATTAAAGCACTACATTTTTAACTCTTGTGCTTGCAGAGAAAAGCTCAAAAACATGATCCAAGCATGACTAAAAGGCTCTGAAACCAGAAGACAAAGAAAAAAAGTATTTTTTTTCAATTTTACATTAACATTTTTTTTCTGAAGCCTGACACATTTTTTTTGAACTCTTGAGGCATGGGTAGATGAACACACTCCCCAGTGAAATTTACACCCACTGTGTCTGCAGACAGATGTGCAGCTCTTCTGAGATACCTGTTTGCAGTAAACATTATTGCAGTGCCTCATCACTAGGCAGCAGGAGAATAGATAATAGCCTGTTTACCTTGAGTAAACAGCTATGCTGGGATGAATGTGTGACGGGCTAGCTGCCAGTGACTTAGCTCAGGGGTTTTGAAAGGGCAAAAGATGATTGGAGGACTTGGGATTCCTTTTCCTCACCAGTCAGGCCCCTGAGACTCACCCTCCATGTCCCCTGATTGGCCCCTTGGGTCACCAAAAGGGGGATAAAAGGGGCAGTGTGGCTGACCCAAGGAAGACCAGTGAGGGACCACAAGGAAGGAGTCTCAAAGAGCTGGCAAGAGCTGAGCCAGTGGGGTGGGCACAGTTGCCCCAGAAGAGCCTGAAGGAGTGGGACCTGCAGGCAGCAGTTGCACCCTCAGCACCACGGCGTGCGGCTGGCAGGAGAGGCTCCCCGCTGGGCTCCAGGATCCCCTACAAGAGGCTGCGGCCAGCAGGAGAGGTTCCCCTGCTCCAGCAAGGATCCGAGCAGTGAACTGAGAGGTTCCCAGCTCTGCTTCCAGCTCCTCCGATCAGAGGCCAGGTAGCTTGATGTGAGGCCGGGGCTCAGGGAAAGTCAAGACCCCTAGCAGCTTAGAGCAGTGCCAACACTGGTGGCTGTGTGGTAGCATTTCTGCCTGCCATGTGGGAGATCCAAATTCAAGTCCCAGCTTGGGTGACTTGGGATGAGTGAGCCAAGAGGGAGAAATTCCTCTTGTAGTGGAAAGGGGCTATTGTGTTTTCCCTCTTTCTCCCCCTCCAGGTACCTAGGCCCTATTTTCCTTGCCATTTGACGTTTTGTATTTTGTGCCTTTTATATTTCACTAACCAGTATTGTTTGTTCTGCTGTTTGTGTTTTGTATGTTGGTTAACCCTGTCTTTTGTCAACTGGATGAAAATGTCTATGATTGCGTCTAACCTTTGTTGAATCCTGCTCCTTGGGGCATTGTAGTGTCCCCTATACCCCCTGGTTTATACTGGTTATGTTCCCAGTATTGTTCCCTCATTAAAAGATATATGGTTAAGTCCCCATTGATGGTCTGGCTCTGCTCTATAGGGGGAGGAGAGTCCCTACACCTCCCACAGCACTTGTGTATATGCTTTGATACCTTCAATTGGAGAAGGGGTACCTCTTGGAGTACCGCCCAGGTTACATATGCAAACCAAAGCTTAATGGGTGTAACTTACACTAGCAGAAGCCTATTCCTTATTCTTTCAAGGGTAATTCACCACCAGATCTGTCCATGTTATCCAGTTAGGAGTTTGTGTACCCATATGTAATGCCAGTTAGAATACAGTTTAGCTGCATAGTTGTTATGTTCTGTCTACCCATGCCGTGGTTGAATTATTCCTTTTTCTTACTTTTGGATGAGCAAGTGCTTGGCTTGGACTAACTGGTCCTTTCCCTGAAGCCAGGCATTGCCTAGATCTCTGTATTACCCCATGTTGATTGCTCTAATCTTAGCAGGTGAAACATCTAACTCTAAACCCATAGGCAAGTGTTCTTGTGATAGGGATTTGTAGTTAGAGGAGGCATTATTTAACTTGCTAACTAAAGCAGACTTAATCTATGAATCATAGGAAGGTAGGGCTGGAAGGGACTTCAGGAAGTCATCTACTCAAGCCCCCTGCCAAGGCAGGATGATCTGTATCCCATCCATTCCATAAAGATGCACCTGGCTCTCCAGCTAGCAAATCCTACCTGAATGTACCCTGACACCAGGATTCCGCATTACTACAATCCAATTTTACTCATGCTGGTGGGCCTTAGATGTGTAGTTTACCCAATTTCAGCTGAAATCAAAGGAGCTTCTTACATGAGTAAGTGCTCAGCAAGGGGTGACCTTTACTCCTATACCAGAGGGCAGTACAAGACCTATGCATCTTCCACCCACTTGACTGGGACATTACTACCTTGTACTGGCCCTCTGGCCAGGCAGACACTTCACCCTGCTGGGAATAAGGTTTGCACAACCAGAGCCTGCATGCACATTGGAGGGAGAGGGAGAGCTTTTTCACCCAACAAATTGCGACTTCTAAGTCCATCTTCCTAGCTCAGTCCAGCTTTGAAGGAGAGCTCCCAAATATGCATTTCATTAAGATTTAATAAAGCAGTTGCATGCTAGTGAAGCACACAATGATTATTAGGCCCTTTATTGAGGATTAATAGCTATGTAATCACATATCTAGTTCCTAAAGGCATCTATTACATAGTTTCTAAACCTCTGTGAATATGTTTCTGATTGGCCTTCAAGAACATGCTGCTGCTTTATTAAACTCTTATTAAATGCATATTGGGTGAAGTCCATTCAGAAGTGGTTGACTGTGAGCTAGTCATTCATAGGCAATTTAATGTGCTTTCAACTTATTTGCCCTGCTAATTATTGTTTTATGTCATTTTGCTCATGCTTTGTCTGCAGTTTGGATTGTGTATTGGATTGTATCTTGTATTTTTAACCCGATTAAAGGGCTCTAAAAATGCACACTACTGTCCAGGAACAGAATAGAAGTGATCGTGATAATGGCTTCTCATCAAGGCACAGGACTGGCCCTCAGAGGTGAAGCTGGGCAGGAAATGGTTTTCCAGTCTTCGAAAACTAGGAGGAAACCCGGACTTCTAAGGAAAAAGGAAATTGAGAGACTCACTCCAGAGTATCCAGTAGCTGTTAGTCTGGGCACGCCCCTCAGACAGGAGACTGAGGTTCAGGTCCCTGGTTTAAATTCAGTAGAGTAGGGACTGGAACCCAAGTGTCCCAGATCTCAGTGGAGTGCCCTTACTTAACAGGCTCTTGGTACCACAGAGTGGGACCTGGGGTTTGCCTACAGTTCCAGTCTGGTTCTAAGAAACCTTTTTAAAAAAAACCAATTCTCTCTCTGCTGGAGAACTGGGTTTGGGTCCAGCTGTGACACAGGCATCATGGCCTTGAGAAACTGCATGAACTGCCCCTGTGTCTAGGTTCCTAATCTGCAAAACTGGGTAATAACACTTCCTTTGCCTTGTCTAAATAGACTGGAAACTCTGTCGGTCAAGGACTATCTCCTTGCTATGTGTACATAGTGGGTGCTTCAACACAAGGTGCTTTGCTACACAGTAGCATAGTTCACTGTACAGTAAGCACGCACGTCTACACATGCACATGCTTACTGTGCAGTAAACTTCACTATCCATGAGTAAATTTGCTACCTGCAAATGCAAGGTAGCTAGCTCCCCATCAGCAGATCAGGGCAGGTGGATGGGACCTGCCCTTCCCCTGCAGCTCTTTCCAAGTCCCCTTCTGACTGGGGACATGGGGCCAAGAGCTCTCTGCTGCTGGGGCAGGGGGACATTATTCTCCCCCCAGCAGCAGGCAGCCCCCTGGGGGCAAGGTGGAATGTCCCAGGCTGTCTCCCAGTCCCATGCTGCCTGCTAGCCCCTGGGCTAGCATCCTCCCCCTGGTGGTAGCAGGGGCCCATTGCAGGGGTTTAGAAACCAGGAGCTGTTTGCTGCCATTAGCAAGAAATCTGCTCCTGCTTCCCTGCATGTGTGGATGCCTTGCGAGTAAACTGCTCCTGGATCTAATGCACATGTAGACACACCCACAGCATCCAGCACAATGGAGCCCTCCTCTCACTTGGTCAGCTCTTAGCTTTCACTTGGTTTTTGACTATGGAAAAATAACAGAGAGATTCTTCTGTTGCAAATAACTTAAAAATATCACAGCAGGTCAGAATGGTTTTGACACTCTGGATTCCTATTTGAAATCTCAGGGTTTATCCTATGAATCACGTGCAGGTATTTGCCTATGAAACAGTGTTAATGTTGTACAGCACCCTTAGAAGGATTTTTTGGCACCCCAGGGTGCCTCTCCACCCTGGTTAAGAATTACCGCTCTACAATAATACAATAAAGTAGATAATAAAGGGCTATTTGAATAAAGTGGCATTGAAAGGATGAGTTACGTAATGTTATTGTGGTGTTTTGAGCAAGAAAAAAAGGACTAGTGAGAGCAGATCCAGGGCATTTCAATAGAATTGTTTCCTCTCAGAGTAGGCAGGCGTTTAAAATGCTTTGCAGAATTTAGTTGATTTGGCTTCATTTTCACCCTCTCCTGTTTCTTTTGACAATTTTCAGTGTTCAGATTTGACAGTTTCAGAACAACTTTTCAATTGTTTCAAAATGGGATGTCATTTTGAAGTTTTTAATGCTGCATCAAATAGTAAAACATAAACAAAAACACAAATACAGAATATTTCAATCAGTCCCAAATGAATCTTTTAAAAAAATTTTAACTTTGGCAGAGAATTTTGAAATGTTCAGGTTTCATTGGGAACGAATCCAACTTTTTTTAAATTTTAAAATTCTTCCCATAACAGGTTTACCATCCTCCACTCAGATCTAGGTTTAGTAATATAAACTAGACTTCATAATAAAAATTAGTCCTGTTTCTAAACATAGGCCCAAGCAGCTTCAGAAATGTGAGCCATTTGGATTTGCTTCAGAATGTTGTACTTCATCTCTCATAGTGGATCAAACCAAGACTTCAGATCCACAAGCCTGAAACTTCAGGGAAGTTCAGATCTGCATCTGTACATTTATGGTGTGGGTCTGTCTCTAATTACCAATTGTTATAGTCACCCCATGATCCATCTACTGTACTTTCTTCAGCACTATCATATTATTATTATTATTATTAGACTAAATAAAGATGGATGCATTAATGTATATAGAGGAAGAACCTTGCCCAAACTTTCACCTCAAACTTGAACTGTACCCAAATCAAACTTTTGAATGTTTGAAAAAGTTTGAGTTCACTTTTTTTCCTATTAGTTTTAGGTTTTGCAGCCTTTGTACTTTCTGGATTCCTGCTGCAAGTCAAGGTGCCAAAATCCCTTATGAAGGGTTGTTCTTGCAGCATTTTCCAGACTGTCCTGCAGTAGGAAATACCGGAAATTGTGGGAGAAACCTGCTCTCCCGAGATTTTCAAAGCCGTTTTACAGACCCAGGAGGCTTGGAGAAGCCTCAGGTCAGCATCTGAACTTTCAGAGGTTTGGACACTTCTCCAAAGTCAACAGAAACTCTGAATCTTTGAGGTCTCCTGTATTAGCTGTTCTGTACTCTTTGAATCCTTTGGCTCTGACTTCATTTTATATTTTTATTTTCCAACCTGCATAGCATGTATATATGTACATGGATACACACAAATATATGTATGTATAAAAAGGACCATGAAAAGTATAAAGATATGCTCACTGTGTGTATATGTATCCTTTCATTAAAGGGCTGTAAGAGCAACTCCTGCAGTAAAAGCTTCACTCAGATAGCATGATACATTAGATGGGAGCCTGATCCAACTGCTGTTAAAGTAAATGGAAAGAATTCCATTGAAGTCCTTGGCTCACTTGCTTTTCTCTCACTGTGGGCCTAGTTTAGCTGCCAGTAAGTGTTATAAATAACATAGGCTGTGATTTTCAAAAGACTTTAAGAGTGAGGTTCTCATCTCCACTGAATTGCAGTGGGAGCAGATTTCTGAACTTGCATAGGACTTTGAAATTCCAAATTGCAGTTTCTTGTATAACCTTAAGATAAAAAAACACATTGGCCAGCTTTCAGATATACATGAAGTTTCGTATGGAAAAAAAGTTTGTCTGTGTTTGTATCTGTTTAGTTTAAAGTTAATTGGTTAAGATTTATTGAAGAGTGAATATTTTTCACTTTTTTGAAAACTCTTCATATGATATGTATCAATACATTTATCAATGGGTTAACAGAGGAGGTTAAGAGATCATTTGATGACAGCCTTATAGGTATTTTTATGGGAACAGAAATTTGGCAACACAGCTTCCGTGTAGCTGACAAAGCATGGCAAGATCCAATGGATGGTACCTGGAAGCAAACAAACTCAAGCAAGAAATAAGGGGCAAATGTTTAACCATGTGGATGACTGACCATTGGAACAACTCACCAAGTGTTGTGGTAGATTGTCCATCACTACCAGTGTTTAAGTCAAGCCCAGCTCTTTTTGTGAAAGATAAGCTGTAGGTCAAACTGGAGTTAAGTTAGAGAAGTACTCTGGCCTGTGGTACACGGGGGTCAAACTCAGTGATCACCACAGTTTCTTTTGGTCTTCTAATTTATCGATGGTTGAAGCCAATGCTATATTAATTTACTCCAGTTGAAGATTTCCCAGATTTTCTTACACCAACTTTTACTCTGGATCCCATATTAAGACTCAGTCCATTTCCCTACCTAAGTTTTTAACCGCTGCTTAGTTATATTTAAGTCACTCTTTATAGTTATGGGTTGATCTACCTCTCACTAGAAAGAATCCCATTTACTTCTGTAGGCATTAAAAAAACCTGAGCCTGAACTGATTCAATCTTTTCAGGTTAGTCTGACCTGCAAAGCTTGAACTGATTTGGAGGTGGACAAACATTCTCTTTTCATTCCAAAAATGCAGGCACATGCATACACTGGCTCAGGCTAGAGGCCGGGGGCACTAGAGCAGCCCTCCCTTCCCTTCCACAGAGCTGAGCTGAACGGGCTGTGGCCAGGCCCCAGCAGGACACTTATTATTTCTCCCCTCTCCCTGAGATGCCCAGAAGGGAACGGTTATCACCCCTAATTCAGTGTTTATCCACCCATTAAAAAACAAAGCCTCTCTCCATTAACTAATGGAGCTCTTCTTAAACAGCTTTTCCAAGGAAGAACATTAAGCCAGCTGTTGATTAGCTCCAAAAAGCCTGTCTGCCTTTGTCCTTATCTCCTACAGCAGGGACTGTTGCCAGCATGTGGTCTGCTAGCTAATGCTGAGCTGTCTGTGTAAGGCAGAGCGGCGGGGAAAATAATCCCTGCTTAGCACAGAGAAGCCGGGCAGATGCTCTGTATCTGCAAGTCTCTGCCGGAGCTGCAGCCAGGGAGCAGAGGAGAGGGGCCAGCTCTGCTGTGGAGCAGAGCACCCCACCCAGCCCAGAGAGCATGCTGGGAGGCAGGGGGAGTCTGGTTTATCTTAAACCAGCAAGGGGTCTGGGACAGACATTGCACAAAACGGTTTGACTCAAATCACTTAAGTCTGATACTACATTCAACCAAGTTTATCATAAACCAGTTTCAGTCATTTTCAAACTGGTTTATGTGCACTGAGCATCTGTTCTGTTACAGATGTAAACCAGTTTTTGATTGCTTAAATCGGTTTATGTATAATGTCTGTCCCTAGCCTAGGAGAATAGGTTCAGGTCCTATTTTTTTCACCATGTTTCTTATTAGCTACATGACAAAGGACATGGAAAAAAAAATCAAATAAGAGGTCAGGTAGCACAGGGGTTCAAATATTGACTTTTCACCTGTAGTGTCTAGTCATATGAGTAAGGAGTTCCTTGCATGTTGCCAATATTGCCAATATTGGGACATACATTAACAGAGCGTGTGATGTTTGTGACAGCCAGACTGAAGAAATGGAATATTGGCATCTCTGTAGAAACATGTTGCTGTAATTTGTATAGAATCTGATTAAACTCACGCTGATCTCTGCATGTGCAGATTTAGGATTTTGAAAATGTGTGTGTAGATGGTGTGGTACAACATTGCATATAACACAACACATTTTTCTTCAGGTAAGAAGAAATCAGAAGTTTTACTAATATGCTAGGGGCCTAGGGCTATATTATTCAGTTTAAAATCAAAGCAAAATGAATATATCTTTCTTGGAATGTGTACTAATTTGCTAGTTAAGCTTAAAGAGCAACAAACTATGCAAAATAAGTCAAAAGATTGTTTTATTAGTCCTATACTCATTATAGTTAAATGTACATCTCTTATGCAGATTTGTAAAACAAAATCTAGCTTTCTTCAGCATCTTGACAGTGCATCTAGCACTTCACTGTTAGTTATTTCCACACTTGAATTAGGTCTACACCATGTCCTCCTGTGGGCACAGTTAATGCCTATGAGTTTCCTCAGAGTTGGTCCATTAGTTGTAAGGGCCATGAAGCCAGAGTTCCATGTGGACAGAATCCCAGTAATGCCAACTGGGGAGAACATCGCAAGACTCGGGATTTCTAAGTCAAAATAATTCTGACTCACGATCTTCCAAATGAATCCTCAAATCTCTGGATTATCCCACCTAGTAAGTCTGTGGAAGGGAAGGGGCAGAGGGAGAGTAAAGGGGTTGGGGGTGGGAAGATTGAGGCCGCCATGGTAAGAGAGTGGGGCAGGAGGAGGGACTGGGGTGAATGGGGCTCCGGGGCCAGTGTGGGTTGTCCAGAGGTGCGGAGGGAGGGGGTGTGGCTTTCCACAGCTGCGTGCACCCCCAAGGGAGGAATGAGGGGGCATGTGCCCCTAGCAGGCCAGAGGCAGGCTGCCTGCTGTGGGCTCAGGGCTCTGCACCCTGCTGTCTTTGCTCTGGCAGCTCAGTTGTGTGATGCCAATTTGCTTCCTGCCACCAGGAGGGCAGGGGATGTGCTGCACAGCCAACATCCCCCCGCGCCCCCATCCCCTGCCCACCCAGTTGGCGGTAATGGCATTGCACGGCTGAGCTCCTGGAGCAAAGGCAGCAGGGCACAGAGTACTGAGCCTGCAGTGGGCAAGCTGCCTCTGCCCCACTGGGGGTACGTACTGCCTATATTTCCCCTGGGGATGCATACAGCTGCAGGAAGACACGTCCCTCCACCTCCATGCCTTCGGACGACCTGCCCCAGCTCTGGGGCCTCATTCACCTCAGCACCTGCTCCTGCCCCACTCCTGCCCCACTCCCTCCCTCACAGTGGCGGCCTTGATCTCCCCCCACTTCTCTCTCCCCCTGGCTCTTCCCCTCCACTTACCAGCTGGGTGCTATCTTTGTGTCTGTCGCCGTGTGTCTGTGTCTCTGTGTGTCAGCTCCTCACTCCCAAGCCACAGCCCCCAACCCAGCCTTTCTGCTGCCTCTCACTTCTGACCCACAGTACCCAGCATGCTGCCAGGGTATGCGGGGACCCCTGCTCCCCAGGCTTCAAACCCCCTCTCCCACACACACCCATAGCCTCCTACACCTTCACAAAGAACCCCCCCCCCACACACACACATACACACACTTCAGATATAGCATCTCATGATTTACATATTAATCTCTTGATTTTTTAAGAGTTTGTCTCATGATTTTTAGCACGGTAGGGTTGGCAATACTGGGATCCTGCTAGACCTTTAGTGTCAATATATGCCTAGGTGGTCAGAGATAATACACTACAAGATGAGTAGGGTAGAGCATGATGCTCTTCATGCTCTGGGAGGAGCAGGAGGGGAATGAGCTACCATGATGGCAATGGCCTGTGAGGAGTTGGTGGTTATGGTAATGTATTGATTCTGGCTAATAAGTTACAGGCTATTGTAGTCTCTTGACATAGAAGGTTACTGAGTAGAAGGACAAGTGTTTGGCCTTGTCTACACAAGAAGAGGTCTGCAGGTGAAGCACCAGGAGCAAACCATGCCAATACATTGTCTGCAAGACATGGAAGGTGATAGAATTGTGCTACTTGTGGCTGGGTAAGCCTCAGCTAGAGGCCTGTGTCCAGTTTTATAAGAAGGATGTAGAAACTGAAGCCATCTGGAGGTAGTTTGATGTCCTGATCCAAAGCCTATAGAGGTCAACAGATTCCTGTTGACTTCACTGGGCTTTTGGACAAAGCCCAGAGTTGGAAGTTGCCCACTGTCTTCATTGGAAGGAGAGGGCAGGTAGGACAAGGGAGTTTGTAGACTGGAGTGGGGGGAGGGTTCTTTTAAACTGGACTGTTCTGACCCACTTTTTTGTGTGAGATGCTCTGTTCTAACAAAGGTCAGCTGGAAATTGAATGGCAGAACTTGACCACACACTATTCAAAGTGTGGCCTCCTAACCTGTTACAAGGCTGAAATAACTTCCTCCAACTGCTTCAGAATTGATACTTCTATTTATTTATTTTGTCTTTGTTGCTTTTACTTTTCTCAGACACAAAGCCCAAAGGCTTTTGAGCTATATCCACTCTTATCCCTGGATTCTTTTACTGAATTGCCTACTGTAGCCCATTCTTTTCTCTTGTTGTTGTTACAATAGCAACTAGAAATCCTACTGAGGTCAGGATGTTATTGATGACCTGAACCCAACACCCACTTAAGTCAGCAGGAGTGTTGTTGCTGACTCCAGTGCGTGCTGGACTGGCTCTTCTGCTCGGCAATGCATAGATACCAGGTGAGAGAGGCTATGTCTATGTTGCTCAATTACGGCAGTGGGTCAGTAGCATACAGAGACTTACCATCCTGCCTCCCAAAGCAAATGCCATGCCTTAGTACTGGGCATGCCAAGAACCATAGTTGTGCAAGTGCACAGTAGTACCACATCCAGTTTGTGCTAGTGTGTGTGGAGAGGGTGTGGCATGTGCCAGTAGGCAAAGTTAGGTTCCATGACTGGAGTGATTTAGACATACTCAAAGCCTGCATCCAGAGGAGCAGATGTGCCGTATCTGGCACTGTAGGCTTGGGCGGGGGGGATGCTGATCCCAGGAGATCCCTGGGTCAACCCCTCCCATGCCAAAAAAAAAAACAGGGCAGTGCCCATGCCTGCCTAAAACTGGAGCCTGGCTATCCGGAGCCGCACTTCGGCTGCTGGCCAGGGTCCCTGATGCCAGAGTGCCACAGCTGAAGCTCCCCAAAACCCCCAGAACTTCAGGTAAGGCTGCTGAAGCCAGCACAGTTCCCCTGTGCCCAGCTGCCTCCAGCCTCCCCTACCCCATCTAGGGTTACCTGCCACATGCTAGAGCATGCGTGGCACTGGCACTCCCCAGGGACAAGCAGCAGCAGCACAGGGTGCTACTTGTCCCTGGGGAAACAAATGTCTACGCTCATCTGGACACAGCCAAGGAATCCCTGCCCTAGAGAGTTACAGTCCAAGTAAGCCACAGGGATGAGAGGGGAAGAAACCACAGAACATGAAAATTGATTTCTCCGCCTGCTGCCTGGGTTGGGCTGGCACACATTTTTATTTAATAAAAATACAAATAAAATGTTCAGTCCTTTGAAAACTTGCTCATTTAACAACAATAAAAAATCATTCTAGTTACTTCAACTTTTTCACATTTCTCTATCTTTTATTTTTGTCTCCCTTCTCCTGGAAAAGTGGAGGGAAAAAAATCTCACTTTTTTGGGTGGTGGGAGAAGGAAAAATAAGAAAAGAACAATTATTTAAATAAGTCAGTTTTTGGTTTTGAAAGTTATCATTAAAAAAGGGAAAACAATCAATTTGTGTTTCTGCAAAAACTCATTTATCCAATAGCCATTTTTCATGGGACTGGAGTGGGGCTTGGGCAGTCAGTGAAGAATTCCCATTTATTGATTGTCTACTTACCCTGCAGGGCTCAGCACTGAATGGTAAACCCTTGTGTCCCCTGGTGCTAGCTTAGTACTTTGCTGGTATGCTCCCACCCCCTTTGCAACTGCACCAGCTGTGCGTCAGATGCAAATTGCACCTCTCAGCTCGAAGTCCCTTCTTCCTTCCCATTGCTGCTCCATTTAAAAGAATGGTAATGAGTCGTGTCACTGGTTCCCTCTAATGATCGATCTGCTTCATGCACTGAAACAGATGTCATTTGTAGTTTACCCTCCTTGATTTCCAGCTCCCAGCCAGTTTCTTCTGCACCTGTGGAGCACACTGCTACATCGGTTGGCAGGATTTGATTTAAAAAAAAAATATTTTCAACAGATAGTCTCAATGTTTCTTCTTCAGCATTTATTTTGATGTTTATTGATTTTAATTTCTCAGGATTGCATGAAATTAGGGGTGTAGAGGACACACAATTTATTAATGACAAACATTACTGTAGCACTGCTGCCAGCTGAGTGGCAGAGCTGCCAGGACTCAGCTCACCCATGACCAATTATGTCCTAAATTTTGGGAGTGGGATCATGGACCAATTATGTCCTAAATTTTTCCACATGATCTCAAAACTCAGCCATCACTTTGCGGAATAATCTATGCATCAGAGATATGGAGACTGGATATCTATGGACTTGAATAAGGTCATAGTAAATTCACATGCTGGTGCAGGAATGCTGGGTGGAGGATAAGTGGATGTATGGACAAATGCATGGTCAGAGAACTGAACGATACTTAGGCAAATGGAAAAATGGATGGATGGCAAAAAGACTAGTTATACTGATGGATGCTTAGGCATGGATGGATGGATAACAGCAGAGGTAACACATGAGTGGGTGGAGGGATGAATAGACTGGTAGGTGAGATGCATGGGCATAGTGGACCCTGGTTCATAGATTCTCCATTTTATTCAGGGCCCATATTTGACTGGATGGTGTGTATGGCAAGTTATTCCTCCTCCTTTGCATCTCCTGCTGGCCTCAGTGCCCAGGCAGCAGTTGGCTGGGGTGGACACACTGAAAGATGCAAATTCTGAACCTCATGCAAGTGTGGGGGTTTTTTCCCTCCTGACATTTCACTTGGCTGTTGATCAGCTGGCACAGACCAGCAACTCTGCAAGAAAGATGCTGAGAAAATCATCTATGCCTCTAAAAGGAAGCAGGCAAGTACAGCAGAGACAGGCAGACTGATACAGCCCAACACTATGTTGCGGAGGCGGTTAGCCTTTCGTATAGGATTTATTTTGTATAGTCTTTCATGCAAACTGTATCCCCTACCCAATCCCTCATGGACTTAAATCATACCACTGTGTAATGACACGTTGTGCTTCTCTGGCGCCTTCTTTCTGAGAAACTCCAAGTGCTTTATAAATAATGGATGTCGAATCCTATCCCTGCTGGTGGGATGGACAAGTACCAGCATCCTTTGTTCTGTGTACATGGGTGCTGCTCTACAGGATGAAGCAACTTTCCCAAGGCCCTGAATGCAGTCTGTGGGCTAGGTGGGAGCAGATCCTACACATCTGTACTTCTCCCAGGGCCTTCCTTTAGTCACAAGCCCAGCTTTCCTTCACCTACTCATTAGTTATGGAGGTAAAAGATGGCAGAAGGAGAGAAGTTGAATGCCACAAGCAAGGGGAATTGTTTTTCAAACTTGCTGAGGCATAATGAAGAAATATAGGCCTAGCTACTTCTGAGTTCTGTACTTGGGTGAGAAAACTGGTTTGTATGAATAAGCAGTGCAGAATATGGGAAGTCTTCTCTCAGTGCTGAAAATGTAACAAGAATCCATACCACAAGCTTTTGGGCCCAACGCAGGACTTCCTGGTGGAGCCAAGGTTCAGTCAAGGTTACATGGAAGGTCAAATTAACTGATCATAATGGCTCTTGGGATTAAAATCTGTGGGTAAATCCTAGCACCACTGAAGTCAATGCAAGTTTCACTATTGATTCCCACAGGGTTCAGGCTTCCCCTCACACATTGATGAACATCTTGAATAAGATGAAGCTTGGTTTTTCAATCGCTTGCTTCATTCTTTGGATGGAGATGGATTCTTGCAACACAAACTGATACTGATGTGAAAGCAATTTTGGGGGATAACTCTCGAAATTTCTCCTGCTAATGGATCCAAATAATAGGAAGTTTCTTATATTCCCTCTTCCCCATTCAAATCTGGAGCTGTCATCAGGCCCTCCTCAACTTTGTCCAGAAATCAGTTGTGGCCCGTAAGATGCAACATTTCTTCTTAAATGCCAACCTAACCTGTCCCAGGAACAAGCCCAACCTTCACTTCTGGGTCTATAAAATGTTCTTGAGTTTGGCTGATTTGTTCCAACTGGACTCTGGGGCCTGAAAGGCAGCTTGTTCCCTCTAAGAGCAATGCAGCTGAATGTGTATTCTGTGTCAAAGACCGTGGCCAAGACATTTTAGAAGTGATTAGTAATTTTGGGCGCTAATTTGACACCTCATCCTAAAAATGAATACAGGATTTTCAAGTGTCGTTCCCCACACCCAAAACCCTGCAAGGTGTCTCAAATGAAACACCCATAATCACTAGTTCACTACTCATTTTTGAAGACCATTGTGCCAAAACCTTCTGTGACCAATAAAGCATTCTGCTTGAATGGCACAGGAACCCAAAGTAAGCTGCTGTTAGGAAGTTTGACTGGAATTCTGAACTGACTGAAAGTCTGCCAAAACCTTACTCTGTGACTGTAGGCAAGTGCATATAGTTCCAGTCCTTCAACTTCCACATTATAGAATGGGGATAACACAACCCTGCCACAAAAGGATACTGTGAAGAGAAACACTTAGTATCTGAATGCCTTCCAAGTGTCTAAGGTGACTGGAGGCTATGTAGGTATCCAGCCTTCTCATTTTGTACATAGAGAACTTAAGCACAGAGAAATTTGGCTATTAATTTTCAGGGGGACTGCCTTACTGAAGGTCTCAGTACAAGCTCATGGTGGTGTTGGGGAAAGGAGCCTGTTTTCTAGGGTGACCACCTGTCCCTACTTGGCTGGGACAGACCCAGAATGAGAACCTCAAGTCCTAGTCCCAGGTTGCGTGACCCTAGGACAGCACTTGTACCTGATTTCCAGCATCGTGCAGGGGTCAGGAAATGGTAGGTTTGCCCTTGCAGGCTGACAGGTGTCCAGCCTGCAGTGGGCTGCTTGGGGCTGCCGGGAGTGAGACGAAGGGGGCACCACATGCACGTGCGTGCCTGTACATATGCACGTGGCCAGGAATACAGCTGGGCAGTGTGGAGAGCAGATCCCTGCAGGTCAGTCTATGCAGGGAGGGAGGCATGGTGCGGTGGGGATGGGGGGCAGATTGAGGCATGTACAGTGAGGGAGGCAGAGGGGCAGGGACTGGGCATGCTGTCCACCCAGGGTAGTGCATATATAGGCAACGCACAGGAGGATGCACGGGGGTGCATGTGCACCCTCTGAGAGCGCTAGTGCCCCCCTGAGAGTGAGCACTCTTGATTTAGGAGATGGGGGGGGGCAGGCAGAGCACTGATGCCCATCCCTGCCAAGAAGTGTCTGTCATCAGCGTGTCTGGCCATGGAGGGACCCCCCTGCCGCTGACACTGCTGCAGCTGCCTGCAGATGGTCCCAGCTTGGCTTGTCCTCATTGCCAACATCAGTGCAGCCACCTGCAGGTGGTCTTGGCTCACCGCTGCCGCCACCACCTGCGGGCAATCACCGTGCCCCCCCAGCCTCAGGAGGCACGTGTCACCTATGGTTGCATGGGGTCAGGGCATGGAGCAGGAGGGAGCCACAGGTGACTTGTCCAAGGATGGGGGGAAGGGTGGTGGATCCCTGCTGCTATGTGCAATCCCCAGAGGAGGTATGGGGGGCATGTGACCCCCAAATTTGGGTATAGGGCAGGGGTGGATGTGAGCTGCCCGCTGCAGGCCTGGGGCTCCCCACCCTGCTGCCCTCCCTGTGGGAGCCCTGCACCACCATGGCAATGCATCGCTACCATCCCAGCAGCAGGGGAGGTGGGGGTGGCATGAAGTTGGGCCCCCTGCTGCTGCCGGGTGAGCAGGGGGCATGCGGCCAGCGCAAGGCTCCTGGGGGAAAGGCAGCAGGGCAGGGAGACTGCAGCCCACAGCGGGCAGTCTGCATCTGCCCTCCACCCTGCTTGGCTCTGCTTCAGCCATGCCACGGGCAGAGGTGGGGAAGGGGGAGAGGGCAAGAGGGAGGCAAGCATGTGTCCTGCCTTTACATTTTTAAAAGGTGGTCTCCATGCTGTTCTCTGGTCCAAGTACTGAGGCTAAATTTTCAAAGGCCTTAGGGCACCTGAAGATCTTCCTGGCTGAGTGCTCCAACCAGCAGAGTATTCTATAAAAGAGGAAGACATTGCAACGGCCTCATGTTATGCTTTAACAGGGAAAAGAAGTTGCTGCTGCATTTTGTGAAGAGCCCAATCCTCCTAGTGTGGGAGGTTTACTCAGAGAACTAGGGTTGGCAAGCCAGTCAATTGACCAGTCAAATATTTTCAATTTGCTGGTCAATAGACTGCATATTTTTAAACTGGTCAAAGATTATAGCAATTTTACAAAAAAACCCAACTCTGCATTATTGTAGTTTTCTTGTCAGAAATATGATTTTTTGTTGTCTTTAACACATTCCTTAATGGAAAATTTGTGCTTTTTCTGTGTATTATGTGGATCTATTGGGAATTTTTTACAATTTTTGACTGATATTTGACAGGTCAGTTGGCTAAACTGTATTTGATAAGTCACACGCTCAATCCTACTGAGAACACCTGCTAGTTTGAACCCCTCTGGAGAGATGGAGGGCAGGGGGGCGATTAGGAGAGAAGTGCCTAGTTTGTAGGTCCTGAGTGGGCTTAGAGGTGAGAGGTAAAAGCTGTTTGGTCCAGCTATGACTTCAGTGGGCCTGTACCAGTTTTAAATTGGCTGGTCTTCTGATCCTTGCACCATAAAACCTTGGCACCACCTCTTCCCATCTCCACCCCAAGATAATAGATAGGGAATGGGCAAAAGAAAAACAGGTCCTAAATACCACTCGAAGCAAGACAGGTTTGGGTGTTGATTTGGATACAAAGGTAAGATAAATGTTGGTTATTACTTCATGCTAAATGGAAGGTGGAATGCCAGAGATTGGCAGAGGGATTTCTGAAAGGGCTGGTAGGTTTTTCCACTGGATGATTAAAGGATCATTCTTAAGAGTCTACCTTAAAAGTTTTATAGGATGGTAGAAAAGTGCAGCAGCGAGAGGTGTGTGGTTCCTGACCTGTGTTCCAAACTAAACAAGGAGGCATTAAAGCAGGGCTCTGCCTTTGTGTATCTCTGCTGCATCAGCAATCCAGGCTAGATCGCCAGCTGGTGTAAATCAGCTTGTGCCAAAGTGAATTATGGCAGTTCATAGCAGCTGAGCATCCAACCCTCCATCTCAGCTTCAATCAGCTCTTCTCCTCCTCCCCTGTGCCTCTTCATTCCCCTCTGCTGTTGTTGACCTTCTGGCTGAATGTTGCAATTTTGTCACTGTCCTTCTCTTCTGTTTATTTAGAAATGGGCCAGCGCTGCCAAGCTTGGATCCAGGACTGGATTCCAGCTCTGAACTTTCCCGAAAATCCACGTTGTTTGGATTCAGGGTGAACTGGGCCCATCCCTAGCTGTCATACATCACTGTTTTCTGTGCTCCCATAATGCTCTGGGAAAGAATTTGCATGTAAACTACTATGCACAGTTCACAAACCTTTTAAAAAAATGCGTGGTTGGTTGGCTGTTTAAAATAAACAAGCACATGTTAATTTTTGCCACAGAGATGGATTCTATTGCCCAGTGGTTACGACACTCTCCTGAGATGTGGGAGACCAGGCTTAAGTCTCTGCTCCAATATTTAATATATTTATACAAAGTGGGCTAGCTCCCAGAGGAGAAACTGAGAGAAACTAACTCTGGACAAGCCCATAGCCTGGCCTGTTGGTCACCTGGGAAAATAGCGGAGCTAGGACTTCTACCTGGGTTTCCCACAACACAAGCGAGTCATATACCTAGGCCGTGCGCTCTTGTGATCGTGGTCCTTTTTCAGGAAAATCTTCTGAAAATTCTTGTTTTCACCCGTATGCAGCTTGGAAAACCTTTGGAAACCTCAAAGAGTTTCATGAGATGGGAGAACCATTTCCAACTTACAAGTGACTCCAATGCCATTTTTTTCAGCCCAGAGCTGCTGCAGCAAAGGACCACAAGTTGTTCCTAGACCATTCCTATCCAGGATGTATCTCAGTGAAAACAGAAACCTAATAAGTAAGATAAGGAGATGATTTATAATGGAGTTTATGAACTTTGGGAATGAGGTTTACAGCCAGATTTTCCAGACCACACAGGGAGAGGTTACACTCTCCAAAACCTTGGAGATTTTTTTAAAAATATTTTTATATTTGAAAAAAAAAAGTTTCCAAGAATTAAATAACACAAAAGTGTATGAAATATGATGTAGGGAATGTTCTCATTGCTCTCACATCTGAAGTTAATTTGGGAGACGCTCTGAATAGCTTTTTAAAGAGTGGATAAACATTGGCATCAAAAGTGTAAATAAAGTTACCAGACAAAGCGGGCGTTCAAAGGGAATTGTCTCTGGGATATTAGCCGTGAAGTTTTAATGGGTTGCATGGATGAACATTTGAAGAAAAAATTAGATCCTTACTGATTACCTCAGGGACGAGTTCTCCACATTGTCTTACTTGCATGTTCTTGGGTGAAAAGATGCTCTTGAATCCTTTGAAATGGTTTTGCAGGCAGACTGAGGGCAAGTGAGAGGTATCTTACTAGAGCACCAGAGAAACTCCTCCGCAGCTCCCCCAGCTCTGATCCAAATGGGGTAAAAGAGTAGTCTCAACCAGGGCTTTTCAACAGGGAGTGCTGCAGCTGCTCTTCTTCATGCTTTATTGTCACTTTCTTGTACTCGCCCACCTTTGTCTGTTTGATGCATCCAACTGTTGTCTCCTTTCTTAGTCTTGGCCTGTAATCTCTTTGGGGCAATGTCTTCATTAATGTGTACCATGCCTAAAGCAGTGGTCTATTGCATTTCTACTCTACTACAACATAAATAAATAAGAACAGCTCTGTTTCAGTGCTTTGTCATAAGGAGTGATGACAAGAAATCATGTGTTTCTTGGAGATTGCCTAGGTGGTTTTCTGCAGAGTAAATGACAGGGCAGTAGGGGTGTGTGATGCAGGCCTGATTCAATTCAGATTCGGCCTGAATCAGGGACAGTGATTCGATTCATTGATTTGGATCACTATCCCTGATTTCAATTTGTCTGAATCCGAATCTGAAGATTTGATGCTGATTCAGAGAATCAGCAATTGAGACATTAAATCAGCTTTAAAAATTTTTTCTACATATCTTGAGGTAGCAGGCACGGTTTGTGATCATTGCAATGCTGGGGCACATGGAGCGTCCACAGGAGTGCTTGGCGGCGAATCTGAAAGTGGACCAGAAGTAATTCTGGCCCACTTCTGTATCTTCCAGGGAGTGCGCTGGGAGCCCCCCCGTGCTTCTGTGGGACACTCCATGCACCCTGCATCGCAGCATTCACAAGCCCCTGCTACCTAGAGGTATGTAGAAAAAACATTTAAAACTGTCTCTATGTTTGAATCTCCAAATCTCTCCAAATCGATTCGGAGGATTCTGATTCAGTTCGGAGAAATTAAAGGGTCCTCTGATTCGATTCAGATTCAGAGGTTTGGCCACCGAATTGGGCTGAATCTCTGACGAATCGAATCAGGGCCTGAAGCTTCGCACAGTCCTACCGGCAGGGTGGTACTTCAGAGACAAACTTGTGAAATGTATATGGCTTAGTAGGTAACTGCCTGCTTCTTCAGATGCTATGAACTGTTATAACATTTGACAAAGTAGGTTGTCACCTACAAAAGAGTATGCATTTCTGAACAAGTTAGTCTCAAAGGTGACACTCTGCCCTGACTTCAGATTAGTAGAGCTAACTACCTCAGTAGTAAATATTTAACCTTGGCTAAATTTCAGCCAGGTAACTTCATAGTGGGTGCATCAGCATTAGACACTTACTGTGCATTAGCCTAATAACACTGCACAGTAGCATGACACAGCAAAAACCATGCTAATAGCCTACTGTGCAGTGTAATTAGGCTAATGCACAGTAAGCATCACTAAATAACCATGTGGAGGCATTACTGCGCAGTAACTCAAGGTACTGCGCATTTATTTAGTACTTTTTAAAGGAAGTACTAAACTAAATGCACAGTATCTAAGGCACATTAATGAACGTGCAGACGCACCTTCTTATAACTTTCTTTAATTGGGAAGGTATTCTTTATTTCCTGTCCTAAACCATCAGCATAGTATTTGTGGTGTGAGGCATTAGCAAAATGTGTCACATCCTCTTCAATGGGCGCATCCACACATGCAGGCACGTGCGCTTGCAGCAGCTCAAATAGGAGTGGCACAAATCTGAGCCAGGGATTTTTGCCTCAGCACATGTGCCTGGACATGCACTTTGGTGTGGGGCAAGTTGTGCCACCTGGGGCAAAATAACCCTGCCCAGGTCCTCCCAGATCGACAGCCAGTGGGAGCTAGAGCATGGGGCCAGCACCTGTGCTGCCCCCAGCAGTATAAAAAGCTGTCTTGGCAAGCAGCTTAGGGCTACTTGCTCTCAGGAGTTTCTGGGGGAGGAGACTCTGGGAGGAAGATGGCCACACCCCTTCCTGTCCCAGG
Organism: Gavialis gangeticus; assembly: GCF_001723915.1. Taxonomy (NCBI): domain Eukaryota; kingdom Metazoa; phylum Chordata; order Crocodylia; family Gavialidae; genus Gavialis; species Gavialis gangeticus. The sequence goes on from NW_017729002.1 coordinate 21,875,019, forward strand.
CTGCTGTTGCTGCTGCTGCTGCAAGCTTGGTCTCAGGAATTTCTGGGGGGAAGAGGGCCAGGGCCCTTCCTGTCTCTGGCTACTGCCAGCTGCTGGCTTATTTTCAGAGCTTTTGGGGATAAGTTGGCCACACCCTTTCCTGCTTTGGGCTCTTGCTGCTGCTGTTGCTTTCCCCCCTTCCCACAGGGGGTCCTCTGCTGCCTCTTGGGGGGCCCACCGCACTGACCCACATGCCAGCAACACACCCCAGCAATGCACCCCAGCTTCTGCACTCCTGTTCTGGCCTGCTGCCCAGCTCGCCGCCCAGCCACGGTTGGGGAACAGCATGGGGAGACAGCCTGCACTGCTTGTGGGCCCCTCCCTCACCATCACTGCCAAAGCCTAAAGGTGCCTTGCCTGCCCCAGCTGCCTTGGCAGTCCACCCCCCACCTTCACCTCCACTTTCACCTGAAGCACAACTGGCGTCCTGTGTCCCTCCTTTGCACGGAGTACAAGGTGGCAGAGAAGGCCGTCTTGCTGCACCTTCAGTCCATGCTGGCAGATGTGATCCATCCCAACCAGATGTACAAGGTACCCAGACGTTCTGTCTTCAGCAACATGTATCTGGTTTGGGACCTCCTGGAGCTGGTGTGCTGGCGGGGGCTATCTTTAGCCTTCCTGTCCCTGGACCAGGAGAAGGCATTTGACAAGCTGGATCACAGATACCTCACAGTCACGCTGCGGGCCTTTGGGTTTGGGCCCCACATCGTGTGGGCTTTCCAGGTGCTGTATGTCTCTCCAGAGGGTTTGGTCTAGCTCTACTAGACTGTGATGTAGCCCATCCCGTTCAGCCAATGGGTACATTAAGACTGCCCACTGTCAGGCCAGCTGTATACCTTGGCCCTGAAGCCCCTCCTCATCCTTCTCCAAAGGTAGGTGGCAGGGTTGGTACTCCAGGAGCTGGCGGTGTAGCTGATTCTGTTGGTCTATGCCAATGATGTGCTCCTCGCAGTCCAAGACCTGGGTGACGTGGCATGGGTGGAGGCCTGCCAGGCATTGTACTCAGCAGCCTCCTCTGCTCGGGTCAATTGGGTCAAGAGCTTTGGCCTGACAGTGGGT
>NW_017729002.1:21876530-21879643 GCF_001723915.1 Gavialis gangeticus
CCCCTCCCCCCCCCCCCCAACACTCCAAGGCATCTGCTGGAGTGCGGGCTCACTGCTCTACCTGTCCCCCATGGACCCCTCCCTGCCAGAGAGTTGACACCACCTGGAGGCAAGGGTGGTAGAGCAGCTCCAGGAGTGGATGGGACTGCTGTGGTATCTCCCTGCGCAGGAGGGCATTTGTGTTGAACCAGCTGGTTCTGTCCATGCTCTGGCACCACTTCTACACCCTCCCAGTGCCTCCCAAGGTCCTGGCCAGGCTCCAGAGATGGGCACTGGAGTTTTGCTGGCCAGGATGATACTGGGTCACTGTGGAGGTCCTAAGCCTCCCCTTGCAGGTTCCACCTTCAGGCCTTGCAGCAACTGCTATATGATATCGGTAGCCATGTGACATGGGGCCACCTGGGGCACGCCTTCTTCTGCCACTTCTGGGGGATCCAGTATGACTGGCAGCTCCTTGGCTTGCAGGGCTTCTTCCTGCAGGACCTGCGAGGGCTGCCAGAGTTCTACGAGGACCTCTTCTGGGCTTGGAGACTGATCTCCATGTCCAGGTCCCCTGCAATGCTCGCCCAGGCTAATGACCTGCTCTTTGAGCCCCTCCTCTAGAACACCCAGCTGGAGGTGCTGATAATAGAGGCGCCCTGGTTGCAACAGAGGCTAGCTTTGGGTGGCGTCACATGTATCAGAGATCTCCTGGACTATGGTAGGCAGGCATGGGTGGACCCTGACGTGCTGGCCTGATGCATGGGTTTACCCACAACGTGTGACCTGCCACCTAGTCCAGGAGGTGAAATCTGCCTTACCTCCCAATGCCCTTGCCTTTGTTGACCAGGTCTTGCACAATGGTGGTCCCCACCCTCTTGTCACTCCCCCGCCAGAGTTTGTCTTGGGGCTGGTGCCTCACTTGGCCTCACAGCACTCCCCGCTCCACCACCTGAGCTGGCTGGAGGACACCAAGCCGGTCTGCTTATCCACCATCCCTCACCGCCACCTCTACATGCTCATGCACTGCACGATCCACCATGCCACCCTCATGTCCTGCCCAGACACCAAGTGGTGGGATATGCTTAGTGAAGGCACAGCTGGGACACCCCAGTGGCTGAGCCTGTACTCCATTCTCATCCCACGAGCCACTGGGGACCTCAGCTAATGTCTCCTCCATGGAGCCATCGCCATGGGTGTGTATGTGGCAAGCTTTACCAACACCCTGGTCTCCTGCCCCACATGAGGGCAGAGGGAGACCCTAGCACACATGACACTCGAGTGTGCCAGGCTGCAGCTCCTCCACCTCTGGAACCTCCTCTGGATGAACTTTACCCCTCACCTTTTTATTTTTGGATACCCCATCTGCTGCTCCACCAAGTCCTGGGACCTCCTGGTCAACCTTCTCCTCGCCCTAGCCAAGTGACCCCTGTACATGACCAGGAAGGAGTCTCTGGCCGGGAAGGTGCCCATGGACTGTGGGGCCACTTTCCTCTCACTGGTTTGCACATGCCTCCAAGCAGAACACCACTGGGTAGCATCCACCAGCTCCTTGGATGCCTTTGAGGATCGGTGGGTGCAGCCCCAGGGTTCTGCTTGGTGTCCCCTTCAGGAGCACTCATTCTCACGTATTGACCCCTTGGCCCACATGATACTCCTGTCCTGTTTTTTGCCTATGTTGTCTGCAGAATTTTATTGTTTCATTCATCCATTAGCCCTCACACTGTAGGGACTACTAGGTAGCTGGGTGGGCCTCAGGGCCCATTGTAATTGAATGGGAAAATAGTCAGGAGCTTCTGGGCCAGCTGGTATCTGGGGACACTACCCCTTGTGCCAGTTGGACTGATGAAGCAGTCCTAACTGAGAATTCCCTGCAGCCTCTACCCACCGTAGCAGTCTGGGGGGCTGCTGCCTGGCCATGACCTGCTGCCACCTGCAATAGCATGTGGCCCCAAGGCTGCGCACCTGCCAGACCTGGATAGGGACTGTACAGCTGTAGCAAAGGCATCTGCACCTCTGGCCCAGCTGCCAGTTGGCTGTGGCTGCACATTTGGCCTTTGTGTGACACTACTGCCATGTGTGCCACCACTCTGCCATCTGGGCAGTTATTGCCCAGAAGATGTTCCCAGTGTGGTGGCCTGTTTTGAACTGTCAAAGCATGTCCTCCTGGCCCCAAGTGGCCAGGATGTCAGCTACCTCCGACTGGGTCCAGGGTGCCAGCCCTGAGCAGGGGTTTTGAAGGGGTAAAAGATGATTGGAGGACTTGGGATTCCCTTTCCACACCAATCAGGCCCCAGAGACTCACCCCCCCCCCGGTGTCCCGATTGGCCCCTTGGGTCACCTGGAGGGGGATAAAAGGGGCAGCGTGGGCTGACTCGGGAGAGACCAGCAAGGGAGGAGCTTTGCAGAGCTGAGCCAGTGGGGCAGGAGCAGTGCCCCAGAAGAGCCTGAAGGCGCAGGACCTGCAGGCAGCAGTGGGACCCTCAGAAACATGACATGCGGCCGGCAGGAGAGGCTCCCCACTGGGCTCCAGGATCCCCAAGGAGAGGCTGCAGCCAGCAGGAGAGGCTCCTCAGCTCCAGGAAGGATCTGAGCAGCGACCTGAGGGGTTTCCAGCTCTGCCTCCAGCTCCTCCAATCAGAGGCCAGGCAGCTCGACCTGAGGCTGGGGCTCTGGGAATGTCAAGACCCCTCGCAGGGCAGAGTTGTGGTGCCTGTGTGGCAGTGTTCTTGCCTGCTGCATAGGAGATCTGGGTTCAAGACCCAACTGAGGTGACTTGGGGTGAGAGAGATAACAAGGAGCAAATCTTCTTGCAGTGGAAAGGGACCATTGCGTTCTCCCCCTTCAGGTACCAAGGCCCTATATTTCCTAGTTATTTGACATTTTGCATTTTGTGCCTTTTTATATTTCACCAACCCGTATTGTTTGTTCTGCTGTTTATGCTTTATCTTTTGTTAACTCTGTTTTTTGTCAGTGATCGTAAGCGTGTAACCTTTGTTGAATCCTGCCCCCTTGGGGCATTGTAGTGTCCACTGTACCCTCTGATTTATGCCTGTTATGTTCCCAGTATTAAAAGGTATATGGTTAAGTCCCCATTGGTGGTCTGGCTCTGCTCTATAGGGGGAGGAGAGTCC
>NW_017729002.1:21879857-21884398 GCF_001723915.1 Gavialis gangeticus
TCCCTACACCTCCCACAGCGCTTGTGCACCTGCTTTGATCCCTTCAGTTGGAGAAGGGGTACCTCTTGGAGTACCGCCTGGGTTACAAGTGTATGGAGCACAATGAGGTTTACAAAGGGCGGCCTATAACTCCATCCGTAATGTAATCATTGACCTTTCTGCTCTGATTGCCAAGCAAGGTGTCATGTCATGACTATTCTGGTGATGTCCATGTAGAAACTGTCTAGGGACCACAAGAGTCTCCATTATAGTATGAGGTGGTTACCAGATGTTTCTGAAGCTGTGCTTGTTTGTGCTGTTGCTTTTACATCAGGTAGCAGAGGGAGCCCAAGTGCACACCTCTTGTTTATAAGTGAGTCCTGTATAGACAGGGGTAGTTGTTCAGAGAGCTGATTAAATTCTTATTAGTAGAGAGGTGGATCCTGCTTTTACACTTTAAAAAATGCAGTTTGGTATTTAAAGCTAGATACTGAAAATATTGTTGCCTCCCTCTCCTGCCTAGATACTAACATTCAGGCAGTTGCTTGGAGGCTTCAGGTTCCTAAACAAATGCTTACACTCATTGGGTGGGTCCAAAGAGCATCCAGCATTGAGGACCAGGAAACTTCCCTGGTCAGATCTTTGCCAATAGCGGACAGCAGTGCTCTTTCTACAGTGGTGAAACAGAGGCTGCCATATGCCATTTCATGGGGGGATAGTTATGGGGGTAGCACAGCAAAGAGGTGGATGCTAAGCTCTTTTGAAAATTCAACTATGAGCATCGTAAACTGCTGAAAATATGGCTTGTGTTTTGGTGACTCACTAGGAGCTGAGCTTTTTGGAAAAATTGGACCCCACTTTATTAAGAAGGTAGCTCAGGAAATGAACCATGCATGACACATACTTAAAGGGCATAAGGGAAAGGCAGCTGGTTTCCTCTTTGCCCCACTCCCTGAGGCTCCACTCTGCCTATCTCAGTCAGGACCCTTCCCTTACTGTTGCTCCTTTTTTAGGTTCCATTACTGTGGCTAGGCTGACGGTTATGCACGTCCCCATTAATCTCTTATCAAGAGGGAGTTGAACTTCTGAAATGCAACAGGGTCTAGTACTTTACTAAGCTTATATAACCCTTCTGCGGGGCACCAGTCACCAGCAACATGGGTTGGGTTCAATTTTGGGGTCTAAATATATTTTACCTTATCTCAAGCCGCCTCCCAGACCACCTAGGAAACACTAAATGAATTACTAGGGTGTCCGGCATAAACAAAACCCTCTCCTCACAAGCAGTGTAAGCACAGAGGATCCATTTATTACTGAAACAAAGGCAAAGAAAACAAAGAAAAACACTAAATACAATTTTAAAAACTACCAACTACAAGGCATAGTTCATAAATTGCACCCTCTTGGGGAGGCTTCACCCATGCCCAGGCAGCCTGGGACTTGGGGTTCACCCAAAAGGCAGTTCCAGCGGCTTGCACCCTTATACTTGCCCTTCAGCAATGGGCTGGAGAGGGGGCTTCACTGGAGAGTCCTTGGAGCTGCTCCTTGGGTTCCCTGGGCTGTGGGAAACTGCTAGAGAGCCCGGGTCCTTCTGTGTTGCAAGGGGCCCCTGGTTGCTCCCTGCGATCCTCACTTCCATGTGGTAGCCTTGAGGGGTTAAGTGCGGCTCTCGTCCGTATGCCGCACCCCTACAGTCCTAGTCCCGATCCCAGCTCTGCTGGGCAGGAACTGCAAAAAGAAAACTTTGAAGGAGAGGTCAGGCCAACCTCACTGGGCCTGAACTTGGCAGCAAAAACTGGCCAGGCCTATACTGCGCTGAGTCCTGAACATATAGCTGGGGTTCAGCCATGCACATAGGTAGGCTGAAACACCATAGCTGTAGATCAGCATAAAAGAAGGCCCAGATCTATGGCTGTGGCCTGGACACCCTGTCTCAGCTACACCCCATACTGCGACAATACAATTACAAATCAGAGGGGGCCAGGCCCCTGCAGCTAGTAACTGCCAGGACCCATTCCTGGGCAGTTTGCTTCAGGGATTAATACCCCCATGACATTAACCCACTTAAAAAAAAAGAAAGAGGGAAGGAAAGAATATGGGCACTTACACACATGCAGCAAGCCTGCTCCCACACACTGGAAATCCAGCAAGTCAGAGCAGACTCTGTTAATTGAGTAAGCCGGAGCGTGTAAGTTGATGTGCTCTAGTAGCCTCGTGCACCACCTGCCTCAGCGGCACAGCATACCTCCACGCTGAGAAAACGATGGCGGTGTGCTTTGAACTAAAATACGTTCTATGTGCTTTAGTTCAAAGCGCACTGCCACCATTTGCTCAGCATGGAGGCGCACTGTGCCATTGATACACGTGATGTGCCGTCACTTTTAATTAGTGCAGCTCGCTAATTAAAATCACCCGGTGCCACATCAGGAGCATGTGTAAAAATGCCCTAGCAGTCTCAAACTCCAAAACAGACTTTCTCTCCCTTTTCCTGAGGCTTTCCTTTCAAATAGTGTTTGCTTTCCTCTCCAGTAAAGAGGGGGAGGGGGGCCGCCATGGGGAGCAGGTTTTCTGGCTCCCAATGTAGCTGTGCAGCTCTCGGCAGCCCCAGATGAATAATAGCCACAGGAGAAAAAGAGAGACCTTAGTGAGTGGTCCTTATATACTTGGTGTGATATCACCCAAGCTTTGTCCAGTCCACAAGGGACACATTTCAGTTTTTCTCCCAACCAATCTGCCCAAATAATCCCCTGTTTCCTCTGGCCAATGCGGCCAGAGTGTTTTACATATTTTCCCCAGGTAGAGGTCACAGCTTGCCATCTGCCATGGCTGGGACAACAGAGACCATCTCGCCCATATCAAAACCCACACACACAAAACAATATACAACCCAGTGTGTGTGGGGATGCAACACTTAAAACTAGAGGTGGTCAGAAAACCTTAGTAATGGATTTCTTTGGGAATTTCCAGTCCCAACAAAACCAAAATTCTTTATGCATTTGATAAGATTCTGCCAGACATTCCTTTTGGAAATTTCTCACCTTTTTTTCCCCTTCTCCAACAGTATTGAAATATCTCATTTTGAAGATTTTCAAATGAAAAGGTTTTGATTTTTTTTTTTAAATACCTTTTTTTGGTATTTTATATATAAATAGAAGTCAACATTTTAAATGAATCCGAGAAGACATTTTCAACAAGGCATGGCATCCTAACCTGTCACATGTAAAGCAGTGGGACAATGGTGGTCTGGTCAGTGTCCTGCTGCTGCTGCAAGGCTTGTAGAAATGTGCTTGAGAAATCTAAGGAAGAGGACCATGGCCCCTGCTACAGAGGAAGGCAAAATGTCCACAGTCTGTATCAATCTGCCCATGAAAGAAAAAAATACTTCCTGATCCAAAATATGGCGACTGGTCTGACCCAGAGCAGAGGAGAAAGACTCTCTTGATTTTACTCCAGCATCAGGAGTATGGGCACACCCCAGTCAAAGTGCCCAGCCTTACCTGCAGCCAACACTCAATGCATCTGAGGAAGGTGACCCATCCCTGCACTTTCTCTCTCTTTCCCCAATAGAGAGGGGAAAAAGTCCTTCCTAGCCCCATTGGGCAACCAGCAAAACCGAGAAGCATGGGAAATACTAAACACCCTGTATTCTGCTCTGCAATCTGGGGACAGCAAGCATACTTTCACACATCACAGCCTCTTACTGGAGAGCTGGAACTTCCCTTTCCATATCCCCTCCACAGTCTTATCGCAGCTCCTTTAACCGTTCTTCATAACTAATCCAGTTGTGGAGCTTTGCTTCATTCAGCTGCTGAGTACGTTCACCACCAATATCCATTTACTTTAGGCTACAAAGCTCTTCTCATTCTCTCCCAGCAATCTGTGGGCATTTCTGCACCTGCCATTAGGGGGCAGCAGTAAACTGTGAAGCTTATAGCTATGACATGTATTGCTCCCAGGAAGCTCCTCCCTGCACACCTCTGCATGTGTGCCTGGACCACAGCATGTTGATCTGTGTCGCAGTAGCCCTGACTGGTTGGAGGCAGCCCTAGCTGTGCTGTGGAGGGGATGGCTGGGGCATGAGGGTGCTTCAGCATAGGGCTAGCCAGCGGGCAGTCCTAGCACTGATGCAGCCTCATGCCCCAGCCAGCCAGTCAGTGTCTACTCGTGTGTGCACTGCTGTACACGAAAAAACTCCGCAGCAGGATAGTACTTGTATTTAAAAGTACTACCCTGCTGCAATTTTAGTTTCATGTGCTCTAATAAGGGCGCATATGTAGACGCTGAAGTGTTTACTGGACAGTTGAGTAATCAATTGTGCAGTTAACACCTTGTGTAGTCATGCTGTGTGTGTGTGTGTGTGTGTGTGTGTGTGTGTCTGTGTCTGTGTGTCTGTGTGTGTGTGTGTGTGTGTGTGTGTGTGTTGGGGTGGGGGTGGAGCTCTTGGGCTTCTAACTGTTGCTTTTAACAGGGCCCTCCAGGCATTGAAATACTCCTAGATCATCCCCAACTAATGCTTATGTAACCTCTTTTTGAAAACCTCCAGTGATGGAGATTCCACAACT
>NW_017729002.1:21884986-21886107 GCF_001723915.1 Gavialis gangeticus
CTCAGAAGCAGACTGCTCAGAAGCTGAACAGATGATTTGCTGGGGTTTGATATAAAAGCTTCCCCACTCCAGCATAAATTACGACTTTAGCAAAAGAAGAGATGCTGAAGTACCACCCTCATCCCCAACTAATGCTTATGTAACCTCTTTTTGAAAACCTCCAGTGATGGAGATTCCACAACTTCCCTAGACAGTCTAGTCCACTGCCTCACTGTTTTAACAATGAAGAAAGTTTTCCTGATATCCAATTTAAACCTGCTTTGCTGCAACTTTAAGCCACTGGTTGTGCCCTACTCTCTGCAGCAACAGAGAAAAGTTCTCCCTCTTTTTTATGGCAATTCTGGAAGACCGCTATCATGTCCTCTTAATTTCCCATTCTGTAAGCTGAGCATGCCTCTTTCTTTCGCCCTCTCCTCATATTACTTGTCTTCCTAGCTATTTATCATTTTTGTCACACACCTCCTCTCTAACTTTTCCACATCCTTTTAAAATGTGGAGCCCAAAACTACACACAATATTCTACATGTGGCCTAACCTGTGCTGAGTAAAGAGGCACTACCACCTTCTGTCTTGCCTCTAATGCCCCGACTGACACAACTCAAAAATCTATTTTGCCTTTTGTGCAGCAGCATCATACTATAGACTCAGACCGAGTCAGTGATCCTTCTCCATAGTGCTGCCATCCAACTATTTGTCATCCATCTTTCTATTTGTTTTTCTGATTTTTCTTCCCCAAGTGTAGCACCATGTATTTGTCAGCACTGACCTTCATCCTGTTGACTCTAGCCCAGCTTTCCAGTCTATCAAGGTCCTTCTGAATTGAAACCCTATCCTTCAGTGTGTTCACAACCCTTCCCAATGTTATGTCATCTGCAAAATTACTTATTTCTATTCCAGCATCCAAATAATGAATAAAGGCATTGAACAGCACTGGTACCAGTGGGACTTCATTCCAAACCTAATGACATTCTGACATGGATTGGTTGCCCTGAGGGGTCAGGCCAACACTTAAGATCTCAATATCACGCTGTTAGACAGGAGGGCGTGGTGTACAATTGCACATCCACACATAAAAATCAATTAAGCACACAAACACTCACTAGGTGCATACACTCCTACTA
>NW_017729002.1:21891107-21891502 GCF_001723915.1 Gavialis gangeticus
TACAATTGCACATGCACACATAAAAAAAATCAGTTAAGCACACATACACTCACTAGGAGCATACACCCCCACCAGGCATACACACTTACACTAGTGACTCAGATACACACACGTTCAAAATAACCAGTCGAGGTTCATGCACACCTATCACCAGTTTAAGCCCATACACACCAAATTTAGACAGAATCAGTTACCAACACCTGCACATCCAATACACATACATGGATTACTAATTTATATACCACACACACACAATGATAACTATATATGTATATATATATGTGTCTTCACTAATTCACACACATACCACCCACTTACACATACACACAGGCGAGTTCCTAAGTTGGGTGTTGTGATATGTATGTATGTATATGCTTGGTGTACTTGGGATACCT
>NW_017729002.1:21892009-21893382 GCF_001723915.1 Gavialis gangeticus
GCAGGGGGTCGGACTAGATGATCTACTCAGGTCTCTTCTGAACCTAGAAACTATGAAACTATGAAAATATGAGTTGTGTGCTTTGCTTTGTAGAACAAAAAAAAGTTTATTAAGTGGTCTGCCGAGACCTTCAGCAATTTTCAAGTGGTCCACCAAAAAAAAACAGTTTGAGAACCACTGGTCTAAAGTATTCAAGCTGGGAGCTGTAGGTGACAACCAGAGGGATTCTGTTGTCTTTATATCAGGGCTGGTAGTGTAGCAGATCAAAGCAGAGTCTGAGTCTGGATTTGCTGACTGGAGTGGCTATAGTTTTTGGATTGGATTGTAAATGTTGGGATCCTTGCATTACCTCTCTCTGCAAATGTAGCTATTATTGCACTTGCAAGGAAGGAGAGTAAAATCCTGTGAGACTTACCCTTACTATGAGTTCTTTTCTTAAACAAAACAATGAGATAGTGAGCACAAGTCTGGAAGAGTGGATATTCAGCATAGTCCACTGAGATCTCCCTAATAGGATCAAACCAATTGGTGATGGCAGAGAGAGAGCATATTGCTGAGTCTATCTCTTGGATAGCTCTCTGACAGCAGGCTGTATCCAATGATAGATATCCCATTCAGGCTTCATTGTACCTCAAAGTCAATGGGAGTCTTGCCATTTACTTCAATAGCAGTAGGACCAGGCCCTTGAACTTAGCCTTAATATAAGCAGGCAGGTTTTATCACTAGAAGAATCACCCCCAATGACATAAGAAGTATTTTCAAGCCCATGTATTCCATAAACCCAGGACAGTGGAATTTGTTGTGGAATCCACTAAGCTGTGATTCCAAGCTTAAGCTTTATTTAAATATGATAGCCCTGGGCCTCACAGTTGTAAAAACATAGCCTTATAATCATGAGCCAAAGGTGACCAAAGTGCTAGTGTCTCCATGACCTATTTCAGACCTCCTAAAATAATAGCTCTGATAGGTGTATACTGGCCACCTTCATCTAAATGGAGGTAACTCTGAAACCTACAAATAATTTAAATATCAACACTGGCTATTTCAGTAAAACTGTCTAACTGATATACTTAACACACAATCCAGAACTGCCTCCTGTGCCTTCCACATGCTGAAAGCCCCCTGTTGTCTTTTCCCCATGTCCAAGTAGTCTGGCATCTCCTTGATCAATTTTACAGTGTTGTGGTGTGTTACCAACACAGGGCTCCCTGGCCCACAACAAACGTAAACCTGTAGGCAGTATACACCAATCCAAATTCTCTTTGACAAATAACATCACAGTGGATGTATCTACACAAGATGTTTACTACAGAGCTGCCTAATTCACTCCACAATAAAGTCTAGGTGTCTATATGAGTGGCCCTATTACATCT
>NW_017729002.1:21898382-21902841 GCF_001723915.1 Gavialis gangeticus
TCTCTTTGACAAATAACATCACAGTGGATGTATCTACACAAGATGTTTACTACAGAGCTGCCTAATTCACTCCACAATAAAGTCTAGGTGTCTATATGAGTGGCCCTATTACATCTCAGTAAACTAATTAACTCCACCATAGGTTAGTACTTGTAAGCACGCATGTATAGATGCTGACAGGGCTGGCTGAAGCACAAGGATGCTTAAGTGTGGGCCCTGCACTAGAACATCCTTATGCCCTAGCCAGCCCTCTGCAGCATGTTCAGCTGGGTGGAGCGGCTCTGGGCTGGCTGTCTAACCCCCCTGGGTCTCCTGATACCTAGGACTACTCTGACTTGGCTCAATGTGCTGCAGTCCTTGGTGTACATATAAATGCAGTCTCTAAGAGTAATAAACTCCAGCGTGATATGTGCCAGAATTTATGGTATCACATTAATTTCACATGTAGATGTCCCAATGAGAACTCTACTGCTATTCACTTTCAGATTTTGTTAAACACAATTTCCTTTTTCCATTTTAACCAAAGCCACTGGAGTATCAATAAACTAACACACCAAGGGCCATTGATTTGCCTCCTTACATCGAGTTGAATGAGATAAGTTTTCTGTTACTGAAAATGCTTCTGACTGGGTTGAGTGGGGCTCTTTTCTTGGAGTTTCTGGAAACAGGGTCTTCTTATCTACTGCCTTGTGCCCAAAGTAGTAACATATCCTTGTGCATATTGTTAAATGTTATCTTTAAGGTCTATAGCATTTTCCATCCACTTTACATTCACGTTTCACAGGTGCAAATGATTCCCCAGGGATGCAAGATAGGATAGTGTCAGTCTCAGATCTGAACTTGGTCTCCTTGGGTATGTACACACCTATTAGGTTGACTTAAGATAAAGTGACTTAACTAAGTTGACTTAACTAAGTCAATTTAAGTTGAACCATGCTGGAGAGTACATACATACAGCTCCTTGACATGGTGGCAGCCATCTCGTGAGCTCAGTCAACTTAACTAATGTGACTCAAGATAATACACCTCTGAGATGTGTTATCTTGCACTGCAAGTCAATTATGCTCCATATACATGCGTATGTTCTGACAGCTGAGTCAACTTAAAAAAGTTAAGTTAGCTTAATTATCAGAAAGTTAGTATGTGTGTACACATCCCTTGTTGCTCAGTAGATTTTTCCCAGTGTGCTAAAGATGGACAAGCCATGCAATGGCAAATACTTATTAAGTCTTCATTAGCAGAGGGCAGGTAAGCTACCTATGTCCTTTCTCACTAATTTTTATTATTGCTAACTTGGAATCCCTTTCCCAGGGTACATTAAAATGATTCTAACATTAGAAGTCTCAGGAGTGGAGAGTGACCCACTGATTTCATAGCTGCTTGTCTGTCTTGCCAAACTTGAACAGTATTGGCTTCTAAAATAACAAGGGCTTTTAAGCAAGTGCCTGCAGAAATCCTTGAGGTTTTCTTTTTGGGGCATGTTTCGTACGAGACAATGATCATGTTCCTGTGGTAATGACCTACCCAATACTTGCATGTATACTTGCTGTTCACGTTTCAGTTAAATGATGGAAACCTTTTACCAGTTGGTTTGAAAGGCAGAGCTGTGACATGAAAGTGCACTGGTGTGGGCATGTCCCACAGCATACGGTACCTTTCCAAGTTTGTTCCTTGGAATTAGAGATTGGCATCAATTGGCAATAAGGAGGTTGACATCCTTGAATGGGTCTGTACCCAAGTCTTTGTGGTTTCAGCAGCATTTACAACAACCGGGCCCTGATCCTGATTAGAGCCCCTAAACACCCCCTCTAATATTGTTAGATATTAATAATGATGATAACAATTTTCCCCACCCACCAGATATGACTCAAGTGGTCACACTGTGCTCTAGCCCTCAGGGTTCTATTGTAGTAAGGGAGATGTAACTGAGGACCTGCCCTTTTGAGTGCCCCCTCTCCATCCATAAGGATTTGGTTACTTCCAAATAAAGACCGTGGCTAGGTCTCACTGCAAATAATTAGGATAATGAATGTAGAGTTTTTCTGTGTTTATGATGTTCACAGATTCCAATTTTTATTCAATTTTCTTGGTATTTGAACTGGTTCAAAGAGTAGTTTGAGCAAGTATATCTGAGCCCATGATGTGTTCATAAACAGTTCAGACTGTGCATTCCATCAGTTAGGAGGATTTGAAGTCAAGCTCTCTGATAGGTCCTTTAGTTCACATGGTCTTGTTTCTTTCCTCTTATTGGATGGTCGGTATAAATGACTTCAACTTCCAACTGGAAGCTAATTTCATTTCGTCTCAAAACTCAATTTGCTTCTTGATTAAACGAATCTTGGCTGGAGCAGGTTGAGACAAGAAAATCAGAATATTGAAAACATATTCAGGAAATCCTTAGTGCACAAGAAGTCCAAACTCATTCACTCTTAGAGGATGGCATTCCTAATTAAACTAAGAACCAAAGTAACATGCTGGTGCTTCCAAAGAAAGGTTTACATATGTGTCTACATATATGTGTGCACACATGAGTTGGGGCTTTCTGTACATTGGAGGTAGTCTGCACTGCCTCCCAGGGTCTGGATTACATAGTTAAGAATGTCACATGACAGTTGCCTTGGCAACCCAGCACATTAGGAAACATTGGCCTTGATGCCACTTGTGTAAACTATTACAAGTAAGGTCGGAGGTTAAATGCAGCACATGTGTGGCATCAATTAACAGGATTTCAAGGTCTCTAGTGGAGTTTCTGTTCAAACCTCTTGTGGCAGGGTTGGCTTTCTTAACCCCTTGAATGCTGTCTGATCAGTAAATCTTAAAGTGGGTTCTGCTTGGTCTTATGTGATTAGCATGCTAGAACTAGGATATGCTAATACGTGTTGGATTTGGTTTCAAAAGACGGCATGCCCCCTACTCTCTCAAGGAGGGATATCCATATTTGTCCAAGTAGAGCACAAGAGGCATATGTGATTCTGCACTAGCTGATGTCTTTCCCAATACAAGAGATCCTGCATTGTAACATGCCTCATGATGCCTACTGGTGGAAAGTTCCCATTTTGTTTTTCAGTGCAATATCTCCTGCAGCAACGTCAGACAGTACACATAATAAATTGAGTACATAAAATCACCAGTTCTGAGACTTTCTTTAAATATTTGTTAGTAAATTTAACATTGGTACAAGATGAATGAGCTGGTCTAGGATGAATTGTCCTGGAAACTAAACCTTTTGGCTCCATGACAATACAGGATAGGTAAGGCTAGAAAAAGTCTTTCTCCATACTACATGCTGCTGATGTGCTTTCGCCCAGTACCATAGCATAAAAACGGAATTTGATACCTACGTCCCACAGTCCTGGGTCCCACTGCTTAGACTGCTATTACGCTGGTAGTTCCTTGAATGTGGATCCTTTTCTAGTCTGAGCTCATCCCTGCCTCCTTAGATTAATTAAACTCAAGCCATCTACTGGCCATGAGATGGTGATGACTGTGACTGTGTCTCTACATAGTGGAGTAAGGAGGATAGTTTATTTTTAAGGCAAATCCAACTCAAAACTGGTGTTCAGTTCTAGACTGCCATAGTCTTGCTTGGTCACTCCTTGCCTCAGGTCTCTATCAATAAAATGGGGACAATAATTTCCATCATGGTGCTGATGGGAAACACTGGTAGATGTAGGTGTGGTGCTCTGATACAAAGAGGTGTGAAAGGTTCCATAATTCACTGCCAATCTGAGTCATCCTGTGCTTAAAAAACAATTTGTATCTGCTCCAGAACAATGTAGCTGAAGACAGTGTGTCCTGCGCAGTTTTACTGACAGTGCCTGGGAAGCAGGGGAGGAGAAATTATTCCAAAAGCAGCATTACAAGATGGACAGCTGTTTGTGCTGCTGGCTGTTCATCAGGTTTGTCATTCCTCTGGGAGGTTTGGTGCTCTTTGGCATGACAAAGCAACAGGCAAAGAGAAGTCTAATCACTTGGTTTATAATGTTGCCAGCAGAGGTTTTTGTGTAAGTTTCATGTTATGGGCTCTTCTGCTAAAAGCTGAGCTCTTTTAGTTATGTGGTTTCATGAGAAATACTGGGAGCAGGGCAGGGGTTTTGTTTTTGGTGGTTTTGTGGGAAAGGACATTTCTAGATCTTGTGGCTGTGGAGGAAAATTTGACAAAGTGATCCAAGTGTGACCTGAAGGCCCAGAAACTCTAAGGGAAAGAAGAAGAGTGGGTGGCTGGAATCTTACTCTTCTTGATTGCAGGATTCCTGGGGAGGCCAGCCTGTGTTATGGTCATTTTTCTTTTAATGTCTGAGGTAGGCAGTCCTGAGTGGAGATTAGGGTTGATACAAATAACAGCCCACATCCAATGGGGCAGTGTAGATAGCATTCACTCAAAAACTCTGGTCTAGAGGAATGTCAGTGCTGAGACCAGGAGAACATTTCAGACCTGTGAGGAAATGTATGTGTGTAT
>NW_017729002.1:21907841-21915270 GCF_001723915.1 Gavialis gangeticus
TGAAAGCTTTGGCCATAAGAAAACCACGAGTTATAATATTTAGCCACTATTATCCTGATCATAGTCTTATTTACACTGCTGTAATTCAAGAGCATCTCCATCAACTTGTTATCTGGTATAGCTGAGAAGAAAACTGGTTCAATGCAGTTAGATAAGGATGTAATGGCATATGTATATGATAGAAATACAAATAACAGCCCACATCCAATGGGGCAGTGTAGATAGCATTCACTCAAAAACTCTGGTCTAGAGGAATGTCAGTGCTGAGACCAGGAGAACATTTCAGACCTGTGAGGAAATGTATGTGTGTATACATGTAGGCTAAAATATCCTGCTTGGTTTGTGTAGTCATCACTGGCTGAGCTGTACAAAAATGCCTGTTTTTCACAGGAATCTTCTTTTTTCTTCTTTTGTCATAATACTTTTAGAAATGTTGACTTTTCAGAACCCTTCAAAAATAAATATTTTTACCCCAAACAGATTTTTGGCTCTTTCTTAGAAAAATGGAAAAAAATGGGGTGAATTGGACATTTTTTGCAAATAAAAAGGTTTAGAGGGGGAAAAAAAGCCTTTTTTCTATCTAAAGTTTTAGGTGGAGGATTTTAACTAGCTTGAATCTCTTGCATAATTGCTCCTGTGACTTCAAAACACTTGCACTCTGGCTGGGTTTGGCCCATACAGTCCCACACAGTTGTTCTACTGTTTGTTAGTAATTCTGTTTAAAATCTTGGCGCGTCCCCACAATATAAAACAAATGAGCTCCATTGACTGCTGCTGCTTTTGTTATCAAACCCTGGTTAATGTCATCACGTATTTTGGATCAGTGCCTGAGAGAGAGAAGTTGAAGTCAGGCACTTAGTGCAAAGCAAAGATCTCCTTTCTGCTCTGGGCTGACACCAATGCTCTGCTGTTCCTGCCATCATGGACCTCCCATAATGTTTCTCTTCATTTTCAGGATCACCTTTGTGATGGATAACTTAAAAACTGCTACGGGCTTTCTGCTGATGCTGCAAGTGAAAGTACTAACCACTGTTTCTTGTTGTATAAGCACCTGTCCACCCCCCATGAGCCTAGCTAAGACCCTTAACTCAGTACAAATAGCCCAACAAATAACTGTCATAAGGGAATCATATTTAATCGCCATGGCCTGCGGCTGGCTTTAAACTAGCAGCTAGAACTGACAGTTCTATGGCTAAACCTTTCAGTCTCAACAGGCCAGCTCCCTCTCCGGCTAGACTGAGAAGTCCTTGAGTTGACACTACTTATTTCTGGGAGGTCATACTCACTGGAAGAGCCCCACCAGCCACTGACCCCTGGGAGATCCAGCTGGAATTGTGACAAGAAGTGTCTTCTTGCCCCACGGTCTCAGACAAGTGATGTTCGGTCTTCTTTTTCTTCTGGAGGCGAGGGGGTTTCTTTTGTTTTGCCTGAGCTTGGAGTTCAAAGGGAGTATGTCCATATAAGCAATGGCCTGGGGAAACAGAGAGGGCTTTCAGAAACTATCACCATATGAGACTGGTGCAACTCTCAGAGTGGCCCTGAGGGTAGGGTCCCATCTGCCCGTCCTTGTTCTGTTCTGATATAAGCCAGAAGAGCTGGGTCACAGACAGACATATGCTCCAGAAGCCAGTCTACTCCCACCTCCTCCACAGCACATCACTGGTCCACTTACTCCTTTCTCTGTGCACTATGCCAAACCAAGAGCCCAACCAATACATGTGCATCCCCCAGCAAGGAAAATCAAGCTCCTCCCTGCTGTGGCTCTGCTTCAGCAGCACCCCTGAGCCCTGCTCAACCCCATCCCCCAGCAGCTGAATGTAAAGCTATTCCCCTCCAGAGAGCCAGCATCAACTGCACGAGCCCCGGCTGGTTTGTTTTGATTATACATTTGTTTCCTCTCTCCTGGGAGTGTCTGACACAGCTTTTACCTCTCAGTGCTCCAGCTCCAATTTTTTTTCCTCCCCCTTCTCCTACCTCCTCCCATCCCTCCTGTGGGCTACGCTTGGATTAGCCCTGACCCCTGCTGAACCCTGCTGCCAGAAGTGTCAACTGCTTTCACTTTCTCAGTTCTTTCCAGCCCAGCGTGGAGTGGGGAAAGAGCATCTTGGATTAAAATGCCTGCATCACTTTTTCCAACTCCCTGCTCTGGCTTGGAGAAGTCAGTGGGGCTCAACTGCTGGTTAGATGAGTCTCTCCTTTCCCTCAGGATCATCTGTTTCAGTTGGCTTGGTGGACACTGTCTGATAGAACATCCCCTCGTCTTTCTGCTGGGGCAGGTGGATGGACAAGTCTTTTCCTTCCTCACACACTCCTGTCAGGCCACATGCAAAACAGCCTTCCTGAATAGCAAGCTGATCCTGTTCTGCCAGACAATTCCTGGCTCTAGGAAGTTTTAAGGTAGACTGTGAGGTTACCTGTGCTTCTCAATTGCTGGGGCATCTGTGTCTTCTTTAGGGGTGCCAGCGTTGCAGTGTTTAAGATCTGAGCAAACACTGGGGCTATGCATGTGTATGTGCTGGAGGGAAAGCAATGAGGAGGCAACTGCGTGCAAAGAGCTTGTGTGTGAATGTGATGATGACTTGCCGTAGGAGATAATGGCTTTGTATGTGGGGGCTTTTGGATGGAAGAGAAGAGTTCACTTGCAGTGTGGAGTAGATGAGGATGCGTGGCTTTCTTTTAACAATACCAGAAAACAAGTGAGCACAAGGGAGTTAGGGAGTAACTGTATAGCTAGGTGGGGGCTTGGCTACACTAGTAAGAAAGGCACACCAATAAAACAGAATAGAGAATGTGTTTCAAGCCCCTGGTATAAACTAAGTGAATTTCATTCTTATTAGGGATAAGCTGTTGGAGGATAATCTGTGTGTGGGAGGGGAAAGATGAGGAGATGGAGATAATCACATGTGTAGATGGAGGAGGCTGACCACACCTGCTGCATGGGCATCTGTGGAGGGGAAGAGTGATGATGTGGGAATGTGCCTAGATTCTCAGGGCTACACCACCAACTTGGGCCAGATTGTGTCCCAGCTGGGGCCAATGAAACAATAGCCGAATGCACGAGTCAGCTAGCTATGTCCAGGGTTGCTGCAGGTTTGTCATGCTGCAGGACAGACTACTGAGAACAGCAACCCAGGTATTTAGGACACACCTGGTAGCAACCCTCTGGCTGATCAACAGTGAAACCTGTAGTAGTTGCTCTAAGCTCTTCTCCAGGCTTCATTCCTGCCTTTGGCTCCTGATACTCTGCTTGTATGCTCAGCTCTAACAACTGAGACAGAACACCCATGCCCCAGCTTCTTACAGGTGAAAGGATAAGCAGGTACAGTGTCCGTGTGCCTGTGAACACCTTTGTCTCCTGTCATGGACCCCAGGTGAATGGCGATCACCTTATCTGTGAGAACAAAAAGGTTCAACACTGCCAATGTGCCCATTGAAGGTGAGGAGAGGAGCCCTGGTCACAACAACTGCTCCCAAGTAGAGGGGCACCCAACAGAGTTGAATTCAAATGCACGTACTCTCCTTTCAGCCACCAGTGACTTAGATGTTCCAGAAAAGCTCAGAAATGCATGGAAAACCAATTCATAACAAAGAATGTGGGACAGGGAAGCAGCCAGTGCTCACATGTCTATGGCGCAAAAGCTGTGGCACTAACCCTTTCTGAATAAGCTGGTTGAGTATGACTAACTACCTCAGTTTTGCCATGCTGAAAGGCAGCATTAGGCATACTTTCCAGAAGGAGCCCTCTTCCTCCACCGCAGCAGGACAGGACAAGAGGGTGTGTGATGTTGGGCCTGGGGTTCCCCTTTATCAGAATTAATGTTGTGTAGAAAACAACTTCCTGGATAGCACATGCATTCTAGCAGCAGAGGGGAGGAAAGGTTTCACTATACCACCAAGAAAAATAAAGAATGCCACATGTTAAAGAGTTGCAGATGTTTAGACACTGGCAGGGTTTTGGGTGGGGCGGGTGGTGCACAAAATAGTTCATAATATGCTGAATAGTGGAAAGTATCTGCCTGTATGGAAAGCTCAGGAAAAATCCAGCTGGTGGATGGAGGCTCCCCGGTGAACAGTTACCTAGCACAGGAACCTTGTCTCTGAGAATCTCTCTCCTCTAAAAGTTGGAACTGCAATAGAGGGAGGAAAAGAAAAGAAGAGATTAAAATGGCTAAGGTCTGTCTACTACTTTGTAGAGTCTACTATATCTCATGACCCACCTACACTGGTAACCCCTTATAGACCGTTTTAGCCAAGAGCAAGGACTAGGACAGAGTGCTTGTCTACAGTACCTCTAGGCTGTGCTACTGAGTGCCATAGCAAAGCATAGCATATCTGCTCCACACACAGAAATGGGTGTAACATTGCTGCTGTAGAGCAGTGGGGTGCCCTTACTGATCTGTGCCCAGCACTGCTCTCAGGTGGCTGCATTACACAAGTCTTTGGTTTAGTGTGCATGGAGTAGGCATGCTGTGCTTCATGGCGGTGTCACTAGTGTGGCCTGAAGATGACTAGGCCTAGACAAGCTAGCAAGTTGGGCAGATTGGAATCTGATGAAGTTCAATGTTGACAAATGTAATGTGCTCCACCTCGGGATGAGCAACCCCCAACATACCTACAGGCTTGGCGGCACCAAACTGACTAGCACCATGACTGAAATAGACCACAGTAGGAATATGAGCCAGCAGTGTCATGCTGCAGCCAGTAGGGCAAATAATACTCTGGCATGCATCAATCGATGCATCTCCAGCAAAAACAAGGAGATGATTCTTCTGCTCTACTCAGCACTGGTGAGACCGCAGCTGGAGTACTGCATCCAGTTCTGGGCACTGCACTTTAACAAGGATGTGGACAAGCTTGAGAGAGTCCAGAGAAGAGCCACCTGCATGATCAGAGTCTTAAAAGGCAAGCCATATGAGGAAAGGCTGAGGGATCTGGGACTTTTCAGCCTGAAGAAAAGAAGGCTGAGAGGGGACCTAGTAGCAGCTTACTGCTACACTACGGGAGTACATCAAGGGCTTGGTGAGCAACTGTTCATCAGGGCACCTGAGGGGAAAACTAGGAATAATGGCCACAAACTCCTGGAAGATCGATTCAAGTTCAACATTAGGAAAAATTTCTTCACAGTCAGGGTGTCCAGACTGTGGAATAAGCTCCCTCCAGAGGTGGTGCTATCACCTACCCTGGAAATCCTCAAGAGGAGACTGGATGGTCACCTCGCTGGGGTCAACTGACCCCCAGTTATCTTTCCTGCTTGGTGCAGGGGCTGGACCTGATGATCTTCCGAGGTCCCTTCTGGCCTTACAGTTTATGAATCTATGACAATGGCAGGAAGCAGGGAAAAAGCCAGCTGGTCTCATTCCTATCTCAGAACTGAGAGGCCCCATCTGGGCTCACTTCCCTGAAGGTTTTGGGTAGGAAGGCTGGGAGCATTAAAATTCTGGAGTGTTCACCACAATTTCACCCCTCTCCACGTCAGAGCTCTGGTCCACACTACCCACCCACTGAGTCAGTGCATACACACGCAGACAGTAAATGCACATCTATATCTGTACTCAAAACACCAGGGCTCAAGCTCAAACTAATGGTTTTACTTTAACCCTGCAACTGTCAGGAAATTTCAAGTGAAGGGGAGGGCTTTGTGAGAATCTAGGGTATCACCTTCACACTGCACCTTCCAGATCTTCTGTCTGGTTATAATCTCAACCAGTGAATTGGTGATTGTGGTCATCAAGCCTCTGGTCTGTCTTTCCCAATGACACATTCTGCAACTCCCCATCAGCCAACACATCCATTTTGACACACTTTTGTTTCCAATAATTTCCCAAATGCTTGCATTTCTTTGTTCAGGAGGAAAATGCAAGGTTTCTAGTAACTTATTAACTTTCTAAACAATGGAAAGAACAGCAGATGGATCATAGTCAGAGGGGTTTGGAATGGTTTCTTCAGCGTTCGTAACCATCTTTCTCTTCTGTTGTTGCATTAGAGGAAGCAGTCATTGAGATGGTTGTGTTGAAGAGGAGCCCTCCCACAAATCTGCTCAAGGCATAGCCAGAGGACTTCCGGGTGTGCAGAGCCATTTCTTTGCCTGTTCATTACAAATGGGGCCAGGTACTCTGCTGATGCAAACTAACATTGCCCCCCCTGACAAAAAAATAGGAAAAAAAGCAAGAAAAAAGAAACCAAGTCCAGGAATATTTTGCAAAGATTTCCCTGTATATTTGGACCAGTTCTTTTTTCCTTCATGTGGCAAGCAGCTGTGTTATGTCTCAACAATTCTCTTTCTTTTTATCAGGCATAGCAGACTGCATTCAAAAGCCCAGTTCTGTTTCACCCAGTCATGCTGGAACTTTTGTTTCTATGAACCTTCTGCATCTGGGAACATCTGTATGTGTCTGCAATGGAGCACCTGCTTGTCCATAACCAGGCTGACCATGTTGTCTGAATCTATTGCCTTCTCAACAAGAGATGATAATGAACCCACTTCAGTTCACAACACATGGCATGTACCGCCCCCCACTTCCCAGACTGCACCATTTCAGTTCCAGAATCAGCCTTCTTATCTCCAGGTCACCTGAATAGCAGGTGGTCCAACTGCTAAAAATAGTAAATCACCTGCCCGCCTACTCAGCCAGACAGCCATCCTACTGAGGTTAGGGCTTGAAAGGCTGGGAGGCAGAGAAGCTAGTGGGGTTTGGCAACAGGAACTAGAAGAGATGGATTGGGGCAGAGTGCTGTTGAGATCCTCACCTCAGCTACTTGCTATCCACCTCCACCTTCTTAGACCCCTTGGACTTTGCTTCTTGGTCCCCCATTCCCTGAGGAAAAGAAGTGCACCTCATGAGAGGACAGCTAAGGTTGAAGAGCATTGACCTTCATAAAGGCAACAGTCAAGTGAAAACTACCAGGGTCCTTCACAAAGATGGCTGACCTGAAGGGGCAGTAGCAGCAGGTCACATATCTTGAGGATGGATGTTTTAATCTGGAGAGATGGAGACAAATGTCAAGCGAGTCTGCAGGGAACTTACTGGGGTCTCTGATAGGCAGGTCTCAAGGATATAGAAATACTGAATGGGAAAGAGAGAGGTTGCATGAAGGGGCAGGCAACCCCAGCAGAGAGCCAAGAAACAGAGATGGGGAGCATAGAAACAGCATGCTGTGCTATAAGGTGAAAATGGAGTAGGGTGGGTGAGAAAAAATTACAGAAAGGCACTTTAAAATGTTGTATGTTGTGGGCAAAAAGCATCTTGCCACTTTCCTCCTTTGACCTGATGGGCCTGCTGGCAGCGAGGGGACGTGAGAGAGAAAATGGCGACACAGTGCTTTGTACTGACCACAGTATCTGACCTCTGGGTGCTGAGGTACTCAACAATGAGACAATAATGAGTGTACACACACACACACACACACACACACACACACACACACACAC
>NW_017729002.1:21915416-21926016 GCF_001723915.1 Gavialis gangeticus
CACACACACACACACACACACACACACACACACACACACACACTGCAGCAAATGTTCAGGTTGGGTCTGTCCTGATTGTTGGTTCAACAGAGGACTAAAACCTCTCAGACATCTAAATCTGTGAGAAGCTGGGGTCAACAATAGATTTTAGCTCTGGGCATAGGTGCCAACTTTTATTTTTGCTGGGGAGGGAAGGGGGAGCTAAGATAATGGGCGTGTGGAAAGTTTTATACTTTACAGGTGACTGCCCTCTTCCTGAGGGGGGGCCAGGGCCCTTGGGCCCCTACATACTCAGCACCTCTGGCCCTGGATACAAACCCTCGTTAGCCTTAGAAAATCCTTCCTAAAATGTTGTCTAACCCATGTCATTATTCTGTGGCTGTTCCTTTCACCCTAGTAGGACTTTGTGTTCTTTGTGGGACTCCTGAGGGGCTCCTTGGGAAGACTCTTTCTCACAGGGATGCTAGGTTCTCCCCATTACTGTGTGCAAACATCTAAAGATCTGGGGGAAACACTGCATGTGTGCCTGATAGGCACATGTACATGGGTATTGTTCACACTGCATAAGCTTGCCTCCTCTAGGCTGGTTATGTGTCGCCGATTGCTGGCTGTGCTTCTGCAACAGACTGAAAGGTGGCAGCAAAATCCCTGCGAATGGAGAGGGAGCAGGGCTGTGTGAGTGTGCACATGTGTGTGTCTTCTTGATTGAGAACACGGTATGCAGCTTCCTCAAGTAGACCTGGAAATAGCCTTACAAGGTGATTCAGATTGCACGCTGCCCCCCCCCACCCCTTTTGTGTTTTGATAGTATCTAAATGCAGGGTCCCAGGCAGCGACCCCCACTCCTCCCTTCCTGCTCACCAAGAGCTGAAATGACAAAGCAAGGCAAGCTTTGTACCAGGCTCGGAGGACTGACACACACCCTTTGAAACAGTGACAGAGTAGGAATTGTTAGTTGGATTGGTGTTAAGTTTTCCTTATCAGTCCATATGATTCTCAGCTGAGAGATGGAGGAGGGGCACGTGCACATGTGAAATTAAATGCATAGAAAAGTCCCCTTTGACTATGGCTCCTTCTGCTCAGAGCAGTGGCAGTCCAGGGCCTGCCTGGTGCTCTTTCACGGCAGGTGGTGGAGGGGAACCCTACATACTGATTGCAGCTCCATATGTTTCTTTAGCGATCCTTGGCCTCGCTTTTCAGATTCCCCTCAGGGCTTTCTGCAGGGGGGAGGAGAGCTCTGTCAGGGGGGTTGTGGATCTGTGTGAGAAACCAAGACTTGGACGGCTGACTCTTGGAGGGGTGTTTCTGATTTGATCTGCTCCTGTCCTGCTGGCTTTAGGTCTGCATGGAACCAAACATTAGATAGGGCCTATCTTGCCCCTTCTAGTTCCAGGTGTCAGTCCAGGATGAGCAGACTCCAATAGAACAGTTCAGTACTGTCATGCCTGACTAAACCCTGACCCCCCACTGTGCCCAAGCCCACAGCCCAGCCAGACTGCACCCTGACCCATGTCTGCTTGTGTGTGCATGTCTCTGCCTTGTATACTTTTAGCTAAAGACTTGCTGCTGTCTTCTAGCAAGTCTGTGCAATGCATCATAATATTGCCGCATGTTTTGTAGGCTTGTACATCTGACTGTGACTGTGTTTCTACATGTACTACTACATCTGTGTCACCATGCATGTATCCACGTGCATACATGCTGAGGTGTGGCTTATATGGCTGTGGCTTTGTGGTGTATTCTCCCACCGGTGGACAAGCAGGATGGCTGTCAAGGAAGGCAAGAACAATAGCAGAATAGCAATACCAACCAGCTGCAGGTGTTTTCACTGCTGTGTTGTCTAACCCTGAGTCACTGAGACTAGATTGGTTGTGGGTGATATGCCTTCAACCCTATGAGTAGAGGTATGGGGGATGTTCCTGATGTCTCTCTCAGGGGAAGTCAGTGCTATGCAAGTGTTCATCCCCCCTCGAGGGGAAAGGGTCACCCCCCCAAGCCCATCTAATCTGGATGCTATAGCTGAAGCCCTAAGAGACTCCAACCCCTTTCCCAGGTGTCAAAGATGCAGCAGCTTCCTGTGTCCTTGACTCCAAGTGTTTAACCAGAAAGGAAATGTTCCTTGCCAGTGAGCAAGAGAACTGGCCTTAGTTTAGCAATGCAGTTCCCTCCCCTCCTTTTCTAACCCCATTGCCCTGCTGTCAGCAAGGCACTTCAGGCTGTTAGAAAATTTTCTTTCCACACATTGAGCCTGGAAAGATTGAAGTAGGTGATACCACGGACCAGCTAGGGAGGACAGGGTGTCACTGATGGCTCTCTGATGGGCTTTGTCCGGGAGTTCAGCAGTCTGAACGCCTCTCAAGGTGCCCCACAAAGACAAGTGTGCATGTACAAGTGCATGCACCCAGACACACCTAAAGTGGAAAAATGTTCCACAGATAGACTGTGCACATCTTGGTGTCCATATATAAGCATATACCCTCCTCTTAAAACATAGATATATGGACAAATTCTTATGAGGATGCAATAAACATGTAGACATACATGTCCACACATGTACCTGTGCTTACAATACACCCACCCATGACATATACAGGAATCAGCCTATACCGCTGAGTCACTGAATTTAGCTGTTCAGTGAACTGGCTTTTTCATTCTCTTTCCTCTTGAAATTGTTGTATACAATCAGTCTATTTGGCTGTTCCTTGGTTCCAGGGAATGGATACTGGGATATATAGAGCCTTGTGCTTCTAAGTCAGCAGTGTATATCCAAGTCCATCATCAGTGAGCAACAGTCAGGAACATCTGACACCTAGCTTGTTGTCTAATGTGAAATAGCTTTATGACCTCAGCCCAGTTTGCTGCTAAGTGATTACAATGGGAAGGTCCCCTGTTCCCACTTTTCTTAACTCAAGACTTGATGAAATAAGAGGAACATAAAATTTGGAAGTGTGTATGTGTGTTGGGCAGGGAATGGTGGGATGGGCAGGACACTGTTTAGGCACTGGCTCCTTTTAAGAGGTTGCTGGATTATTGACCTCAATAGCTATGGAAAAAGGAGAAAGGGAAAAGCAGCCGCCTACTGAAATGATGGTATTTTAGCCCCTTCCTTTTATCCCAAGCTGCAGAGGTTTGGGCTGGAGAAGTGAGTCAGGAATTTTGTTGCCCATGAACTTACTGAAGTAGTCATTGTGGGGTCTGGACTGGACCAAAACACAGCTGCAAACACCACCACACCAGGTTCAGGTAGGAACAAGATCTTCAGACCTCCACAATCCATGCACCTGGAGGTAAGAGCCCAGGTTGCCAAGAGAATGACTTCAGGAAGTACCAGCAAGTCAGTCTGTTAGCACCTGGCTGAAATGATAGTTCCATAAATAGTTCTCCATAAAGATCCAGTTGAATTCTAGAAACATGATGTTTCATGCTGTTACCCAGCATACCATGAAACATGGTGGCAGCCATGAGTTTAGTGAGACCTCCGAACAAAGGAAAGCACATGATTTGCATCTTCACAGAGCCTCACAACATAGCTCAAAGACACCTTACCAGATAAGACATTCCTGCCCAAAGGCATCTGTTGAGTCCTCTGTGAAATATGAAACACCATAACCAGACGGGAATATGAATACATCCTGCTTACCAACAAACAACTGCAAGGTAAACAGACTATTCCAACTTTTCTCTGGACCTATTCTACATACAAAATGAACTTTTCCAAACAGGAGATTTTACCACCTTTAATTCTGAAATATGAACTTTCATTTCTACCCTGGAGAACTTTTACAGTCTTTTCTCTGGTGCCTGATGAAGGGTGCTTGCACCCAAAAGCTTGCAGTTAAAGAAATGTTTTTGCAAAAAACTTGTTGGTCTAATAAAAAATATCACCTTTACCATGAGTCATGATTTAACAGGCAGATAAAGCAGCCCCTAGAAACAGCAAACAGGCTGCAAGGAGGAACTTAGACCCCTGGGAATTATGGATTTCCCGACCAAACCGTTGGACAAGCTCTGGTAGGGAGTATGGATGTAGAGCTGCCTGGGAGACCCTGGTACATCTAATTCTTCCTCACAAGAAGCGCACAGCGTGCCAAGGTTCATGGAGCATCACTTTGTTGCAGAGCCTCCCCATGGAAATGAGGCTCATTTTCCTTTCTTGCCTGTCTGTTCCTCTGCCACAGGGGTGTTTGCTTAAGATATTTACTGAGCAATTTGCATTCAATTACACAAGGAGGAAGCCCTGGGAAGATTTCCTTCTGGCTTTCTCTTAACGGAATCCAACTTGCCCAAATTACAACCTA
Organism: Gavialis gangeticus; assembly: GCF_001723915.1. Taxonomy (NCBI): domain Eukaryota; kingdom Metazoa; phylum Chordata; order Crocodylia; family Gavialidae; genus Gavialis; species Gavialis gangeticus. Next base: position 21,919,715 of record NW_017729002.1, read on the forward strand.
GGAAGCATCTCATTAGTGGGAAGTGAGGTCTCCAGAAAATATAGATTGTGGAAAGATTTCTCCCCAGCAGTGCACAAATTGGAGCTGGCCAGAAAGCAAGTTGGTGAGGTGCTCATCATCTGAATATATTCAGTTCCTCTCTGACACCTTCCCAAGTGCTGCCCCCCAGCACCCAGAAGGAATTGTGGATGTAATCTTACTAGCTTCAAGATTTCAACACTTAACAGCTCCCCCGCTCCCTTCCCTGTCTAGACAGGTTTAGTTTATCTCCTGCTCTGCTGTGTTCACTCCTTTCTGTGTTCTCTGCTTGCTCACAGATGAGGAGGGAATGGTTTTCATTTTCTTGGCTGAAACTTTAGGACATTTTTTTCCACTGTGTTCCCACCCACTCTGCCCCCTCTCACTCCTGCCACCTCAAATGGTTTTGATTTGAACCAGAGTTGGGAGAATCAGTGTTTTAAGGTCAGAGTTTTGGGTGGGTCAGAAGGGATGCATTTTTATAGCCAACATTTGCTGAAAGAAAGCAGATTTACAGGTTATGCACCATGCAAATAAAAGTAACTGGAACAATGATAAAGAAGACATCAACAGAAGTGAGGAGGTAAAGCCTCAAGAAGAAAGATGGTCCTGCTGCTTAAATTCCTGGCTTGGCACCTAGGAGAGCCTATTTTAGGCTCAGTTCATCCTGTGTGAGGTTTGGCAAGTCATCTACTCTCTATGTACCTTGGTTCTAGTTGTCAGATTCTTTAGGGCTGGGACCACCTTTGACCATGTGTTTGTACAGAGCTTGGTGCTGGGAGCCCCAACCTGAGTTGGATCTTCTAGGCTGTTGTTATTGCCTGTCACTGGTTCACTTCAGCCCCTTTGGGGCCTTTTTGCAAAGTCTTGGGTCCGAACAATTTGCACATTCAGGGGCATTTGATTTCAAGTCTGGTGCAGCTCTTTCCTAGTGGCAATCATTAATATAATGCTGGTTAGGGATAACCCGCAACTGTAGCCCTTCCTCTCCCTAATGATGCAGGAAAGGGGGCAAAAATCCACATGCGTACATGATAGGCGTCCTCTAAGTGGATGCTATTTTGTCTGTAATGGAGATGATCTCTGGAGTAGGAGGCAGGAGACAGGCAGAACTACATGCTGTATATATAACGATGGTTTAACGTGGCCTCCCAAGACAGGTGATGGCAGAGTGGCAAAGGTATCTTGCTACAGGTCAAGAAGGAGTACGAGCCTTGCTCTGGCCTTGTCCCAAAGGCTGCCCCAGTTGTAAATGGGTAAGTAATCACTTATATTGGGGGCTCAAAGGCAGCTAGGATGTGACACTAGCCACATTGCTCCCATGTGTGCCTTACCCAGGCTAACCTAAAGGGCTATATAACACCACTGGTGGAGCTTTAGTCTCAGGAAAAGAGGCTGTCTAGCATGAGTTTGCTCTTTGTAAGGCTTCACTTTAATTCTGGTCGCACTTTTTGGGAAACACAGGCTGCCTCCCCTGACACACAACCACGTTGCTTCTTTATACTAGAGGTTGGAGACTTCTTGAATGTGAGTGAACTGCTCCTTTACTACGTTTTCCAGAAGCAGGTAGCCTCCTGGACACCTCCGGTCATTGGCAGGAAGCTGTATTATTGCTCTGGATTATGTCATCCACATGGTCTTGTCCTCTTCTCTCGCCTGCTGCCTGTACCATCTGGTCCCTGGGCTGGGAAGCCAGGTTTCCTCTCATTGGCTACAATCTCTGCTCAGGCCCTTCCCATATCTCTACACATTAGGTTTCAGGTGAGGAATTGGCTAAACCAACAATATGCAACCCACCAGTGCACCAAGGATCAAACCTGCTATCTCCAGAGTTTGAGCTGGGCCTGTGATAAACTGAGACTCATTGCAGATTGGGCACAAAGGCATACAGACAGAATACACCCACCAGTGGGTTACATTGGCAGGCCCAAGCCAATCTTGCCTCCAGTGGAGTCATGTGAGAGACCAGTTCTGGCAGGGGTGCAGGTCCAGCTGTATGTTACTGGTTGGTATCCAGCAGGCTGATTCATCCTGTACAGCTGCACCCAAGCTGTTACCTGTCACCAGGCTGGACATGGCCACAGTGTCTCCAGGCATTAGTAGTTCCAAATAATCTCGTTTCTGGCTGCCTCTGTGAGGAGGCATTGCTGAACAGGTGGGAGGCTGGTGGCAGTCGAGCACCATGTCTGGAAGGCAGAGAGTTCTGGGCCTCCCCCATGCTCAGGGGCACTGCCCCCAGCCCCCTTAGTGTCTGGGGGCAGGATTGATTGATGTTGGGCAGTCAGATACATTGCTACACTGGGGAAGAAAATGAACTGGTAGAAGAAACACCTGCCCACCATCACTGCAGAGGTTGGAGGGTGGGAGTTAAGGAGGAGAAGGGGGAGGATTGGTGCAGAGAGAAACCAGAGCCTCACAGGACAGGGTGGGGAAGGAGTGAAGAAATGAGGAGACCCAGGAGAGAGCAACAGAGGGAGCCTGTACCCCCTTTTACTCCTGAGGTAGAGAAGCTCCATGTCCCCTAGATGAAAAGAAACCCCATGGACTCTTATTTCCAAAGGGAAGACACTCAAGAAATTCCCCTGTGGTTGCCAAAGAAGAGGGAATGGACTTTTGATCTCCATCCTCCAGCATATTCATGGCAGGATTAACATTGTGGTCTTCCTGGGGCAGGGACTGAGTGCTGGACTAGGGCTAATGGGCCTGTTAGCCACTTCCCCATGGAGACAGCTGCATGGGGCCTCTTGGAGCCTGTGAGTATTATGGGGCTTCTCGAAGGCCTCTGGTGGTTCTGAGCAGCCACTGACCCACCTCAGAGCATTTCAGTGTTTCAGAGTTCAAGGCTAGGAGGGACTGTGATCTGATGGAGTCTGACTTCCTGTGGAGCGCAGGTCATTACATTTCACCCATTGAGCCTCATAACCTGATTTAGTCTAAACCCTCATAGTTGTCACGAGAATAAATTAAACTATTGTCTGCCACTGGGAGAGACAGGTGACACATGCCATGTGCAGTGGCAGATAATGGGTTAAATGGATATTCCCTGGTGATCCTGGCAGAAGCAGGTCTCTGCTTCGTGATGCAGAATGTGAGAAATGGCTAGGATCCCACCAGTCTGCCCCAACTGGGAATGTGTTTTTTTTACCCAACTCTGGCAATCAGTTACATCCCAAGCATGCAAGCAAGACTCACCAGCTAGACGTTGAAGACAAAGGATTTTCTGTGCAACCCCATGGTGTCTTGTCTCCATCTTTAGCCAATCCTGGGTGCTTCATAGAAAAGATGCGGGGAGGTGAGGGAAGACAGAATGTACCTAGCCAATTAAACATCATGGGAAATAAATCCTTCTTGATATCCTGGCAGTGGTTAATGTCTGGATAATGCCCTGAAGCACCAGCTTGATGGTAGTTATTAGCTTAATGAATTGGTGCAAATGTCATGAGTATGTTGAGGGCAATGAAAAGCTTCCTATTCTCTGCATGCTGTATAAAGGGTGGGAATGAATATGGGGTGTCAAAGATACACGTGTAGATTCTAAGGCCATGGCCATGAAGTCTCACTCCCTGCCTGCAGCAGCTGCAGAATCTTCTCCAGAAGCAGGATCAGAGTCTTGCTTTTATCTAATCTTGTCTTTAAGATGCCAAGTCATAGTGGGTACCCCCTCCTGGGAAGATGCTCCAATGTCAAATTACCCTGACATCTAGGAAATTCTTATTTCAAGGCTGAATTTGTCTAAGTTGAACTTCCAGCCATTGGTTCTTGTTATGCTTTTGTCTGCAAGATTGAAAAGCCCCCCACTGTCAGATATTTTTTCCATGTGTAAGTACCTAAACACATGTTGGTTCCATATAATGCAAGTTTTTTTAATCAAGTTTCCATGTGGTACGAAGTCAGATGCCTTGGAGACATCCAAGTACACTATAGCAACTTGGTTGCCTTTGTCATCTAGATCTGCAATCCTGTCAAAGAAAAGGAACAAAAAAAAAAGAAAAAAAGAAAAGAAAGAAAGATAACAGGTTTGCTTGACAAGAGCAACTTTCCATGAAACTGTGCCGACTGTCATATTTTATTTGCCTCTGATTCTTTGTTGATAAGAATTCTGGATTAACCATCCTATTATTTTGCTTGGGCTCAACATATTGCTAATTATCATATAATTCCATAGTTTCTCTCTCCTAAATATCGGAATGACATTGGTATCCCTCCAATTATTTGGAATTTCCCCGGGTTTCCAAGATTGGTTAAAAATTAACATTAGCAGTCCAGAGAACTTCTCAGCTGGCTCTTTTTTAGACTCTGTGAAATTATCTTGGTCTACTGACATAAAAATATTTCATTTTGACACATACCATCTCACTCCACATCCTCTTTTGTTGCACATGGTACATTTTTTATTCCATTTACTAGATCATATGTGACAAATCCATCCTCCCGCTCCATTTTACATGCAGAGCAGAAAAAAAACTATTGAAAATTCCTGCCTTTCCTGCATCATTTCTTTATTCTTCTACTATCTGCATCTAGCATAAGGCCTGTAGTTGACAGTGGGTTTGTTTTAGTCCTAGTGGGCATGTCTACATGAGACGCTAACAGTGCAATAGCCTAATAATACTGTGCAGTAGCATGTCACAGCACAAAAAGTGTTAATACACTACTGTGTAGTGTTATTAGGCTACTGCACAGTAGCATCACTTAAAAGGTGTTTGCCAGTGCTACTGCACAGAAACTCTGATAGCTGTGCATTTATTTAGTATATGATTATACAAGTACAAAATTAAATGTGCAGTAACCACTGTGAAGTAATGAATGTGTAGACGTGCCCACTATGTATCAAAATGCCTTATTGCTATCTTTAACTCTAATGGCCATGGATAGTTCATTGCTTTTTTACCTTCTCTTATCTCTTGCCTACATTCTTTAAATCTGTCCCTTATACCTATTGCTATTAACCTCTTTTCGCCCACCATTTTACTGATGACATTTTACTGATGCTGCTTTGGCATTTCCTTTTAACCAGGGTTTTTTTTTTCTGAGTAGCATCATTTTTTTCATATTTGTAGATCATGGAGCTTGGGGGGTGGGGGAGTGAGGGGTGGGAAGTATCAAGTAAAATGTCCTTTTGAACAAATCCTAATCTTATCTTAATACTTCTTATTTTAAATGTATTTAATATTGGTAATATTTCATTGACATTTGGGGGAACCAGTTCTGAGATACTGATTTGAGAAGTTAATTAAACCCCACCAAATTATCTACCACCCAGCCCTATGAACAGCCAACCTCAATCTCTGCTTCCTTCTGATGAGGAAAACTCTCACTGGGAAGTACTATAAAGACTTCTAACTACACATGACTGACAAAGGCCCTCCACTCCTATACAGGACACTTATTACAGCAGCATTTGGGTACCTGAAGAAGTAGAGAGGCCTCTGCACCTCTAGCCCTACTGGAGTGATCACTGATGTGGGTAGCCCAAGAGGCAGTAAGGGATGGTACTCCTCTGCTATACTATGCTCAGCTTCCCCAGGCCAACCTACAGGTTTTGTTATAGGTATTTGCATGTACTGAGCTCTGATCTTGCTACTCTGAACATCAAGCAACTGATCTCCACATTCATGCCCCTCTATTCCAGGTCTAGGAGTCTATCCTGTGCTCATTGCCATTGCTTGAGTACCTCTGGCTTAGCAACAAGCCATGTCATTGGCATCACATGTCAACCTGAGAATTGTGTAGGTAAAACTTTGTGATTAGGAGGAAGGTTAGAAGCATATGCAATGTGAGTTGTTGTGTGGCAACAGAGGCCTGGAGGTGATTACCATGGCAACCTAAATTCTGAGGTGTAACAATGTTGCAAAGTGCAGACATAAGTAGCTCCCCATGATGGATATCCACAACTGCTCTAAAAGGGCCAACAAGTTGTCTGAGGTCTCAGACAGCTTCCCTGTTGCTTTGAAGACCTGGCAATCCAGGGACAAAGGATTCAGATGGGCCATATCCTGCCTCACCATTGTATTTCTTGGGGCATAGCCATGGCAGCTCCCTCTGCACTTTCTCTCTCAACAGCAAGAGTGAAGCTCCCTGGCAGGAAGTGTCTGGTGATGACTCAGAGTGGGTGTAGGAAAAGGCCTACAGAACAGCATCTCATTCTTTCTTTTGCTGTCTTGTCCATCTGTATCTAGCCTTCAGCTGCTTGTGGATCCTTATAGTGCAGTAGAGCGAACAGGGCTACTGCACTCACTAATTCCCCAGGACACGGATGGTTCATAGATTTCATAGATTTCATA
>NW_017729002.1:21927029-21935370 GCF_001723915.1 Gavialis gangeticus
CCAATTCCCCAGCCATCAGACTGTGATAAAGCCGAAGCTGCAGTTGGCCATTTTTTTTTCATGAGGAGATCATGAGACACCAGATCAAAGGCTTTTTTAAAATCAAGATATATGACACCAATCTCTTCTCCCTTGTCCAGATGATACGTCACCTGGTTATAGAAGGAGATGAGATTGGTTAGGCAAGACCTACCCGCAACAAACCCATCCTGGCTATCCAACAGCCAGCCTGTCAACAATGGTCTCTTTGATAATTTTTTCCAAGATCTTCCCCGGGATAGAGGTCAGGCTGATAGACCTGTAATTCCCTGGATCTACTTTCCTCCCTTTCATGAAGATAGGCACCATATTGGCCTTCTTCCAATCTTTGGGTACTTCACCTGAGCACCACGCATTCTCGAAATCCATGCCAGTGGCTGAGCTATGATGCCTATCAGCTTTTTAAGTACCCTGGGGTGTAAATTGTCAAGGCCAGCTGACTTGAAGGTGTCCAGCCTCTCAAGGTGTTCCTTCATATGGTCTACACTGATGTAGAGTAACCATTCTCTCTCACTCTGGCCGTCCTATACCGTATTGGGCAGGGATGGTGGGACTTGTGAAAAACTGATGCAAAGAACCCATTAAGCAGGTTGGCTTCTTCCTGGGTGTCAGTTGTCAGTTTTCCCATTTGGTTTAGCAGGGGTCCAGTGTTACCCTTGCTTTTCCTCTGGCTCCCCACATATCTAATAAAGCACTTTTTATTGTCCTTGATACATGTAGTCAGTTGGAGTTCAATCACAGTCTTGGCTTTCCTGGTTTGCTCCCTAAAGGTGCAGAATACTCCTCCTTTGAGGTGGTTCCAGTCTTCCATCTTTTATAGGTTTTTCTTTTTAGATGCAGGAAGTCCACAAGTTCCCTGCAGAGCCAAGGGGACTGCTGTGCCCTTTTGCTGCCTTTCCTCTGAGATGGGATAGATATTGCTTGTGCTTCCAGGATCGCTCCCTTGAGGAGCAACCACTCATCCTGAACTCCCCTCCTCTTCGGGTCATGGTCCCTTAGGGCTTCACCAACAAGCCTCCTGAGCTTGTCAAAGTCAGCTTTCCTGAAGTCAACGACTTCTGTATTGCTGACTGACTTGCCAGCTTTGTGGTGGACTGTGAAAGTGATCAGCTCATGGTCACTGTCACCCAGCTTCCCTTCGATCATTAGGTTGCTGATTAGATCATCCCCTGTGATGTACCCTGCTCTGGTTACGCCTGCTTTTACTGCCTTCCAAGCTCCTGGTGCACACAGGTCCTTCACAGGCATGAAGTGGGTGATCTGGACTGTAGCAACTTCAGAGCCCCATCTCCCTGATGCAGGTTAGGGACCCCCTTTCAATTTAGCTTGCAAGCCCCTAGTTAGTTTGTGAGCTCCTCAAGCTAGAATTTCTCTCACAGCATGATAAGCATTGCCCAGATGACTGAATACTGAACATGTCATAGATGGAGCCAGAGCAGTACCTCTGCCTCTGCACAAAGGGAAACACCGGCTCCGACTGTAGAGGACATCTATGAACCAGATGGGCTGGACAACAGGAATTCCTCTACCCCTAGTTGTTCAGCGGGGAACATAGATCCACACTCCCTTGCTGAACTGTGGAGCCTTTTGCCCCAGAGCTGAGAGAACACCATCATGAGGAAGAAAATCAACTTGGGGCTGACTTAAAGGCATCCAGGAGGGGCAGGAAAGATGGAGCAGCCACATCCTTTCTCTCCCAGCAGCCAGTCCAGGGACCAGCTCCATGTGCTTTATTCCCTGGCCTCCACAGCCTCATTTATTACCCCCCAGCCATTCATCGGGCTAGACAGATGCCCCAAAATAAAGGCTGCCGTGATCGATAACCGAAGACAATATGGTGGGAGGGGCCACTGGGAGTCACTCATGAATAAACATGAGCCTATTTGGACAGAGCTTCCTCTTGTAGCAAAATAGGACCGATTGTGTAGCAGGCATTTAGCATTCAGCGTTGGTCAGCCTGTCTTCCAGTACCCCCGAAAACTATTAGGTGCTTTATTTATTTAATTATTTCCTCTCCCCCCATACCCCTTCCCCACCTCTCTCTCTGTCTCTCTTTCTCAGTGACAGACCTGGTTCTTTTCACTCTTTGTCCTCCTCCTTCTTTCTTTTTTTTATCTTCCTTCCTTTTCCTTCTTCTTGTTTTTTTCTCTCCCCCGCTTTTGTATACGGGGCCGTAACGAATGGCAGAGAAAAGAGGGTGCTGTGAGAAACTGGAGCTGCCATTGACAGAGTGGGTGGTGAGCGCTTTCTGCTTTGCTTGGGGGTTTTGTGTGTGAATTTTCATCTGGAGGCTCAAATGAAGGGGGGGTCAAAGGGAGAGATGCAAAATGGGGCTATAGAAATGTCTTTCTTTTTATGGTGATGGGGGTTGTGTTTGGGAAGGAAAACTGGGGCCATTGCAAACAAACAGTGAGTAGTGTTTTACCACTAGCCTTCTCCTTGAGAGCAGGGGATATTGGGGAGTCGGCCATGCCAGGAGAAGAGCTCTGGCTCCCTTGCTGTGGTTCAGCTCAGTGCTTTTCCTTCCTGCCTTTGAAAATCCCAGTATTTCTAAATCAACCATGTCCCTCCTGGGAGTGCCAGACCCCCTCCGCCTTGCTTTGATGCTGTTGCACAAGATTGTTGGGGTGGGTCTGGGCTGAGATGCTACCGACAGCACAAACGTGTGGCTCAGAACAGGCAGCATACCACAGGATGAAGAAACTGAGAGCTGGCTTCTGGGCCTGGCTCTAGTTGTTAAAACTCTCCCCACAGACAGACTCTTCTCCCATTCTAATGGAAGGGGCTAGGGTTTCTGTCCTCAGTTATGCTTAGAGAGCTGTGAGCCCTGTCACCTGGCTACCCCAAAGAGCAGAGGCCATGTAGTGGTTAGCCCTAGTTAACTGAGAGATGAGGCTGGATTCAGAGAGTTAAGGTTGGGAGTCATCTTCAGTCATCTCATCACATATGTATGTGTGTGTTGAGGAAGAGAGCTCAGCTTGGTGGTGGTAACTCAATGTGAATCTAGGTGTGCAACTTCTTCCTGGGGATAGTGAGATATGAGACCTGCTGGGCAGCTAGGGTGCGGTTCCTTTCTCCCAGCCAACCTCTGTGAAATGACCCCTGAGCAATATCTCAGGCATAAGGGAGTGGGACTGCATGCTGTCCTTCCAGCCCCAGGCATAGGGGACAGGGTGTAGCAGAGGCATGCTGCATTGACTCATTTTGGCTTTCCAAACCCCCTACACAATCATGGGTAATCTCACCATAAGGCAGAACTGTGCTGAGTGACTTGCTCATGGTCAAACAAGGCATCTGTGGCAAAGCATGGAGCTGGACCCCAATTTCCTCAGTTAATATTTCACCACCAGACTATCCCATCTACCAGCTGATGGGCTGACCCTCCAGACCTCTGCTACTGCATGTGTGTGTTACAGGGCAGTAAAGCAGTCTCCTTCTCAGTAGTAAGGGCTCATGGCACTGGGCTGACAGAGCTGAATTGAATTCTTAAACCATGTCTATACTGCAAATGTACTGGGTGTGTCTACATGTGCATTTACTGTGAGGTAAGTTACTGCGCAGTAAGTGGTTTTTAGGCTAGTGTGTACACGTGCAGACATTACAGCATAGTAACACTGTGTGTGTGGACTGACTTGGGACTAAAGTTAGTCCCAAGTCAGTCCATGCACACAGTGTTACTGTGCAGTAAGGTGCCTTACTGTGCAGTAACTAATTGGGTATAAATTTGCTACCTGCATTATGCAGGTAGCAAATTTATGCTGAAGTCAGTGTAAGTTGACATAGTTACTGTGCAGTAATTTTCAGTTACTGAGCAGTAACCTAATTTTCTCCACAGTAACTGTGCACATGTATACATGCCCACTGGGTCTGACAACTGTACCCTCACATAGGCCACTCTATTCCAGGTGAGCTGCCTCCTAAACTGGTGCCCCAACACGTACTCCTGGTGGCATTGCTGCTGGGCATGGCAAACTTGCCCCTAAAGTTTTTGGTACTCCCAGCTTCAGAGAGGACCAGGGTATGTTGTAGGAGGAACTCAGTGTAGCAAGGCACTGTCCAGGAGAGAGGCCTTCTCCAGGGCTCTGCTTAAGTATATGATGTGCCTTTACTTGCTCTACAGAGCCCACAGCATGAGAAGTCAAAGGTCAGCCCAAGCCACGTGGCCACTCACAGTGTGGTTAAAGCTCCCCAGTTCCTACATCCAATGGCACACAAGGGCAAGACTGGGCCAGCATCATATGCAAGTGCCTATAACTCTGCAGGTAAAATGGCCAGGAACCCTTTTATAGCTGGGTAAAATGGGTGGACTTTGTCAAATCTAGGTCAGGGCTCAGGCTTGTGCCTCTGCAGATGTCTTCCCTGCTTAGCAAGCACACCCCAACCCAGATAAAATACAAAGGGAGTTGCATTAATGAATTACTCTTTTTATACTTCAAGGGCCAGTTTGTTCCTGGCCCATGACCTATGTGCACAGCTGAGGTCTGCAAACATCCATTCTCCTAACAACCTGGGTGAATGCCATGCATACCTACCCAGATGCTTTTGCATCTGAATGACCCCCAGGGTGCAGAGTGCCCACAGGTGGTGGACTCTCATCCCCTGAACTCCGCCAGCCCAGAGGGGACAGCATTCCCCCAGGAACATCTTGTATGTCTTGGCTGTACTTACTTGAGCCCCATGGGAGAATAAATCAAAGGCAAATTCAGGCTGATAGCAGGAGAGTTTCAGTGAGATCCACTGAACAACTTCTCGCAAGGTGACCTCTGGGAGTTCTGTTCCCTTAAACCTGACTGGATCCCAAGTCCCATGTTGTGGTGATCAGCCGCGCATTGATCTGTGGGGAAGGACAAGAGAATTTGGGGTTGGATGTTTCACCACTGAGGTCAATAACAGGGGAGGATCAAGCCTTACAGAGCCCTTCATATCTCTGATCTAATGAGAGTAACCAAGCTGGAGCCTGCAGGATAGTAGCATCTTCCCTATAGGTTTTGTACCTACTGCTAATACACAGACAGACATCAGAATGACATGCACTGTTAAAAGGCACAGTCTGTGTTGGGGCATGAGCTTCACATTCATTCACTTCCATCTTTTCTTTCAGTTGTTCATATTCTAAGTCTGAGCCCCTGGTATTAATCTGGCATTATTCCTGGATAGCAATATCCCACTTCCCATTGGTTCAGAAGTCTTGCTCCTGACTCCAGGACAGATTCAGTGTGGCAGTCCTTGGAAGTGACCTTCAGGATACCCCCATTACAGAATTCTCTATTGGTATTGCTGACAGAAGTGGTTGGGATTTTGGCACCAGCCAGTCCTGGCTTCTCAGAGTTCTCAAGATGTGTGATATTATTTAGTATTGGAATTAATCATTAATTACTCTAAGCACCCCCTGAGACAATGGGGGCCATAGGGAGGGAACCCCAAAGGTTGAAAACAATGCCATTGTTTCTTGGCTAGGGAATGCCACAGTGGTTGGGTTTTGCTGCTTGGCATCATTGATCATGTTCTTTAATTTTCATGACTTAAATCAGTGGTTCTCAACCTTATTAGACTTGAGCGAACTCTCAGTAGGTTCAAGGCACCCCTTGTAAAATGCCACCTCTTAGTTTTCACTTACTTTTTGACAACACTAAAAATAATAGAGCAATTCTTTTGTTGCAAAGAACCCATCAAGACCACATCAGGTCATAATATTTCTAACACCCTAGATTTCTGTTTGAAATCTCTGGGTTTATCTTGTAAACCATGTCTGCACACCTAACAGGAACCCCAGGTGCCATAGCATCCTGGTTGAGAATTACTGACTTTAATATTATAGAAATTAATATCAAAGCTCTTATCCCGCCACAATGGAATGAGTCAAACTCCTCTGCTGGTCCAGAGAGGTGTATCTTTTTTTTTGTACTGCACAGGCGTTTAGTGCTTCCCGCCCGCACTACTGCAGGGGTTGGCTGCACCTGCGGTCTCCATCACATGGCATTTGGTATGTGTCCTCCAAATGTTATCTCTGTCTCAAGGTCTTGCCTGTATTTCCCACTCCCCTGTTTCCTGATGGGCTGTATGAATTGTCATTCCCAGCCACTTTCCCCTGAAGCAGATTTTATCTGCATGATCTACATCTTCTTTCCTCCAATGCAAGGGGTTAGCTGCGTGCCCCACATCAGGTCCTGCACTGCAGGGGTTAGCTGTGTGCCCTGTGCCCTTTCCTCTGTTGCAGTGTTTTAGCAGCATCCCTCTTTCCTTGGCCCCTCTGCAGCGCAGAAATGGAGTGTGTGTGGGGGGTGGAGGGGGTTGCTGTGAGCTAGGGCTTGGCAGGTTTGAGCCACAGGAGGGCTCATGCATTACAATCCTGTACAATCTGCCCCCCTTCCTTGTGCCCAGCCGTAGGGGAGACGGCTACTGTTTAATCCCATTTGACAGCTCTTTCATCATCTGCCTCCCTCCCTCCAGCTTCACTGTGGCTCATCCAAGGCTCCTTTGTGGCCATAATCAAAGCCTGGTGAGTGATGGCCATTCGGGGGGAGGGGAAGGAAGAGATGTCAAAGGAATGGAAAGAGGGTGGCTTAGCAGGGGAGCTCACAGTGGTTCGTTCTCTGGGACCAGAGCAAGGCCTTGCTCCTAGGACTGCTAGCTCCTTGGGACAGTGCCTGGGGGGAGGGAGGTAGTGCTCCTTTGCTCCCGCCCCTCCCTGCATGCTGCAGGTGTGCATTGTGGGTGGCAGGGGCTGGAGGGGGGAGGCAGTTGCAGAGGCAGGAGTGTGATTTCCCACAGGCTGGGCTGGGAGGAGGGGACTGGGCGTCCCCCGCTGTGATTACTTGCTGATGAGTTGGGATGCAGATGCTCCTCTCCGGTGGGGACCCGGTGGGAACAGCGGGAGCCATTGTGTCCTCGGAGGTGTTCCTCATTGAAGGCTGTTTCCGGTGTCTTGCAGACACCATCCACCAGGCATATTCTTTCTCTTTCACAGCAACTCCCACCTCTGCTGAGCCATCCCTAGCCTGGGATCAGCAGAGCCTCCATGCCAGTGCTATGATGGGAGAACCATAAACTGCATAGAGCTGTACTGCTTACAGTGCCAGTTATCTCCATCCTTCTACATCTCCTTCTCCTCCTCCCATTCTCCCCTCTCCTGCTCCCTCCAGCTGCTTAAAGAGGGAGATTCAGGGTGCCTCTTTCTATGCTTAAGTCTGCTGCTCCCTCTAGCCCTTCGCTGTGGATCGTACTGTCTGCTCCTGGATGTGCCTAATCCCATGCTTGCTGTTCAGAAGAAGGGTTTCAGTTTCCAAGATGTTTTCTGGCAGGGAACGCCAGGATCTGAGACTCCAGACCCTGTGCAAGCTGGCAGGCAACACTCTGCTCTGGGCTCCTAGGGGGAACCTTATGCTCAACCCTGTTACTAGCTGGCTCTTTCAGGAGCAAGGGGGGAGGTTTCCTGCAGCCTTGGTGTGTGTTGGCAAGGGAGGCCCTGATCCTATTTGAAGTCAGGGTTGCAAACACATTGATCGGAAGGGGGCGCGTGGGGGGGACATGCCTTCTCAGTCCCTTCCCCGACTCCCAGCTGCAGTCCTTTCAGATTAATGCCGGCGGTTGCTAGGGAGAGAGGGCAGGTCGGCTCCTCATGGAGACTCCCCAAGGGGAAAACAAACCTCTTTTGTGAGGGCTGTTTAAAACCTCATTGTACAGGACACCTTGTTGTTGGAAGACCGCTTCATGCCAAGGCTCAGTGCTCTGTGTGTGTGTGTAGGGATGGGCTGGGGAAACAGCCAAATGGTTACTTTTGGCTGCTACTTGTTAAAAATGTCTCGTTCCACCCCAGAAATGCTGCCTGGGTGAAATTGTTCTTTTCCTGGGGCACATGAAGGAAGTTCAGTCTGACCAGGAACCAGCAACCCACTGAAGGGCTGATATTCCTGCCTGCGGAGAATAGAAAGTGCTAACCCACTGGTGACATGCTGCACCGAGGAGGATGTCTGGGGCATTCCTCCTGGCCAGGGAGGCGGGGGCAGGATTCTTTCACCTCGAGAACCAAAGTGCAACTTGCAACCAACTCTGAGTTACCAAAGTTGGGTGATTCTGTTACCCCCTTGGGTGGCATAAGTGCCCCCATTATAGGGATGGAGTCTGTAGCAGGGCACTAAGATGCCTGCTACTTGAAGAGCAGTAGTAGGGGCTCAGGTGCTGGTTGCTAGGGGCAACCAGGAGGCTCTAAGGGCCCACGCCTGGTGAGTCAGCTGACCGGAAAGGGCAAGGCTGACCACTATCAGACCCAGACTGGAGGCTGTGAGGGCTCTCTCTCTGTCTG